>NC_073726.1:15999771-16302801 GCF_023634155.1 Falco peregrinus
GTGCAGTGCACACGCGTGTGCGAGAGCGCATGCCTGGTGAGCGACATGCACAAGGGTTTGTACAGCCCGTCCTGCCAGGCCAGGAAGCGGGGGAGGGGGGGGACCTTGATGCACGAGATGTCTTCGTGCGAGGCCCCTCGTGCAAGGCCCTCGTGCGAGGCTGCCCCCCCTTCCCGTGTCTCTGCAGCTCGCTGGCCGTCACGGAGGAGCCGCCGCCAGCGTGCGAGGCCACGGCCACGTCCCCCCCCCATGGACTCGGGCCCGGGCGCTGCTCACCCCCCGCCGGGGCCCTGAGACGTGGCGGGGGGGCACCCCCAGACCCCTGGGTCCCTCCACGCCCCCTCACCCCTGGGACCCTTCCCAGCACCCCGGGCTGGTGGGGGGGGTGTAGGGGGCAGAGCAGGGGGGGCCCCAACACCAGGGTCCCCGAGTGGGCAGGGGGGTGTAGGGGTCCCAGCAGGGGGGCCCGGACCCCCCCCGTCCCATCCTCACACCCCCCAGCGCCCCCAGGGGGCGTCAGATTTGGGGGTCCTGAACACGTGGGTGTCGTCGCTCCCCCTGCCCCCCTTTGCCCACCGCACCCCCACACGCCTGGGTCCCCCCGTCCCACCAGGGGTCCGTCCGTCTGCCCTGGGTCCCCCCGGGGTCTGCCCCGGGGTCGGGGTGTCAGGCTGGAGTCACTCAAGCGCTGGAATGGGGAGGGGGTGGTCTGGTGCGAGAAGGGGGTGCAGGTGCTGCTCACCATGGTGGGCGCCTTCGCGCCGCCTTTGGCCTCATGACCATCGCCATCGGCACGGACTACTGGCTCTACGCACGCGCCTTCATCTGCAACACCAGCAATGTCTCCGGCGAGGACGCCACGCACCGTGACCGGCGTGACCCTGGTGGGCTCACCCACTCAGGGCTCTGGCGCATCTGCTGCCTCGAAGGTGGGGTGGGGGGCACCGTCAGGGGGAGCTCACGGCACTGGGGGTGTGGGGGACGTTGGTGGCACTGTTGGGGGAAGCTCACAGCACTAGGAAGTTGGTGACGTTGGTGGCACTGTCTGGGGAAGTTCACGGCACTGGGGGCATTGGGGGACGTTGGTGGCACTGTCAGGGGAAGCTTATGGCACTGGGGAGGCTCACAGTGTTGTGGCATCATTGGGGATGTTGGTGGCACTGTCAGGGGAAGCTCACGGCACCAGGGACACTGGTGGCACTGTCGGGGGAAGCTCATGGCACTGGGGACATTGGTGGCACTGTCAGGGGAAGCTCACAGTGTTGTGGCATCATTTGGGACATTGGTGGCATCGTTGGGGGAAGCTCGTGACAGTGTGGTGGCCTTGGGGACATTGGTGGCACTGTTGGGGGAAGCTCACAGCGCTGGGGGGGGGGGCTGCAGCTGCAGTGGCCACAGCTGGAGGTGGCCCACGGTGTCCCCATCCCTGCGGTGGTCCCATCCCCACTGTGTCCCTGTCCCCACGATGTCCCCAATCCCCACAGTGCCTCCGTCCCCTGCAGTGCCCTCGTGATGTCCCTGTCCCTGTGATGTCCCCACCCCTGCAGTGTCCCCATCCCTGTGGTGTCCCTGTCCCCATCCCCCATGGTATTCCTGTCCCTGTGATGTCCTTGTTGGCAGTCCTGTGGTGGCCCTGTCCCTATGGTGTCCCCCAGCCCTGTCCCTGGTGTCCCCATCCCTGTCCCCATCCCCATGGTGTCCCTTCCCCCAGTGTCCCCAGCCCTGTCCCCATGGGGTCCACATCCCCACAGTGTCCCTATCCCCATGGCGTCCCCAGCCCTGTCCCCACGGGGTCCCCAGCCTGGTCCCCGTGGTGTCCCTGCAGTGTCCGTGCCCCCGTGGCAGCCATCCCTGTGTCCCTGTGGTGTCCCTGCCCCCATGGGGTCCTCAGCCCTGTCCCCGTCCCCATGGTCCCCGCGGTGTCCCTGCAGGCCTGAAGCGGGGGCTGTGCCTGAAGATCAACCACTTCCCTGAGGACATGGAGTACGACCACGACAGTGCCGAGTACCTGCTCCGTGAGTCACCACGGCAACCGCCCCGCGTCGCCCCGGCAACCGCTCGGACATCACCCCAGCAACCTCCTGCCATCACCCTGGCAGCTGCCGTGGTGTTGCCATGGCAACCACCCTCATGGTGATGCCTTGACAGCTGGCTTGGCATCGCCCTGGCAACTGGGCTGGCATCATCCCAGGGATGTCCTGGTGTTGCTGTGGTGATGCCCTGGCAACCGCCCTGGCAACTAGCCCAGCATCATTCCTGGCAACCGCCCTGGCAACCAGTGCAGTATCGTCCTGGTGATGCCCTGGCACTGCCTTGGCAATCAGCTTGGCAACCAGCCCAGCATCATCCTGGTGATGCCTTGGTGTTGCCCTGGCAACCGCCCTGGCAACCGGCCTAGCATCGTCCTGGTGATGCCCTGGTGCTGCCTTGGCAACCAGCTTGGCAACCAGCCCAGCATCATACTGGTGATGCCCTGGCATTGCCCTGGCAACTGCCGCAGCCCATGCCGCTCCCATGGCAACAGTCCCTGGCCACTACACCCCCTAGCAACGGGGCTCCTGTGGAAGCCCTCCCCATAGCAGCCGGGCGCTCCTGGCAACAGGGCCGGTCTCCTAGCAACGGGGGATGCCATGGCAACGCCCCCTCCTCCAGCAACAGGGATACTGGAGGTCAGGGTTCTGTCTTCTGATTGGCTGTTGGCCTTGGAGCGCTGGAGGGGGCTGCATTCTGATTGGCTGCTTTGCTGGGAATCCTGCCCTGCTGATTGGCTGATGGTCTACCTGCAGTGAGCACATGCCTAGTTCTGATTGGCTGTGGCAGGGGGTGCCAGAGGGTTTGTTTGGTTGGAGGTGCTGGGTACCCCGGGTCTCTATTGGTTGCTGGTGTCAATGGACCTGGAGATCCTGTGCCCTGATTGGCTGCTGCCCATCCATTAAGAAATTCTCCTTTCTGATTGGTTGGTGGTCTCAGACCCACAGGAGCCTCCGTGCTTTCACTAGCTCCTGATCACAGGATCACCTCCTTTCTCCTCATTGGTTCCCAACCTCTAATACTCTCTCTCTGATTGGCTGATGCCTTTTACTTTGTCTGGGGGCTAACGGATCCTGATGGGGCTTGCAGGATCTGATGGGCTGCAGCCTGGGGAGCTCCCATTGGCTGGTGCCGGTGGATCTCAGTGTTCCTGTGGGCTCCCAGTTGGCTGGGAGCTGATGGATCCAAGGATGCTCATGGGGTCTGATTGGCTGCCAGCCTGCAGGGCTCTCATTGGCTGGGGCTGATAGATCCCATGCCCTTTGTGTACTCTGATTGGCTGCCAGCCTTGGGGCTCCCATTGGCCAGTTCTAACGAGGGGGGGTCCCACAGGGGTGGTCCGGGCCTCCAGCATCTTCCCAATCCTGAGCGCCGTCCTGCTGCTGCTGGGGGGGGTCTGTGTTGCTGCCAGCCGCCTGCGCCGCGCCCGCACCAGCCTCGTCCTGGGGGCCGGCATCCTCTTCGTCGCTGCCGGTCAGTGTGTGTGGGGGGACCCTACACCTCCCAGTCTTTTGGGGAAGGGTCCCTGATCCCCTGCAGTACCCCCCAGGGGGAGAGGGAGCATCCCCTACATCCCAGTGAGGGTTTCTCAGGGAGGACGTGTCCCCCTGAGATCCCAGTGAGGATCCCTGGAGGGGTAGGGGGTCCCCGATCCCAGGCAGAACCCTTGGGGGATGAGGGGGTGTCCCCTAGATCCCAGGGGGATTGACAGCTGGGAACTGGAGGAGCCTAATCCCTGCCTGGGGGGTTGCCAGGGTTGGGGGGAGTCCCTGATCCCAGGGGAGTCCCAGGTTGGGGGGCAGGGGGGATCCCTGGATCACAGGAAGGGGCACTGGGGACCCCTTGGGTCATCCCCTGCCCCTCGTCCCCTGCCTGTCCCCTGCCCTTCATCCCCTGTCGTTGTCCCCCCCCAGGCCCTCAGCAACATCATTGGGGTGATTGTCTACATCTCGGCCAACGCGGGGGACCCGGGGACGAAGCGGGACGAGGACAAGAAGAGCCACTACTCCTACGGCTGGTCCTTCTACTTCGGGGGGCTCTCCTTCATCCTGGCCGAGGCCATTGGGGTCCTGGCTGTCAACCTCTACATTGAGCGCCATCGCAAAGCCCGGGGGGGGTCCTGCGGGGGGGCCGGGACCACCCCCCACCTCCCCCCGCCCCCCCCGCGTCCCCCCCGGTCCCCGCCCCCGCCCCCCGCCGCCGTTCCCGCTCCAGTTCTCGGTCCAGCGAACCAGGGCGCTCACGGGATGCTTCCCCTCCCCCCCCGCCCGCCCCTCCCTCCCCCCGGGAAATCCGGGGGGGGCGCCCCCCCAGCTGATATCTCTATGTATACCCTCTCCCGGGAGGGACCCCCTGGGCCGCCGCCCCCTGGCACCCCTGGACCCCCCCTTTTTGCAGTTACATAATGCCTTTGGGAAGGACCCCCCCGGGGGCCCCCCCGACAGCGCCTCGGGGACCAGCACCCTCAACCGCAAGACCACCCCCGTCTAGTGGCACCCCAGGGATCCCCCCGGAGCTCCTGGGACCCCCCTGGGGAGCAGCACCCTCAATCACAAGACCACTCCGACCTAGGGGCACCCCCAGGGCCCCCCCAGAATCCCTGTGGGACCCCCCAGGGACCAGCACCCTCAATCACAAGACCACCCTGACCTAGGGGCACCCCTGGGAGCCCCCCCAGGAACCCCCTGGGACCTCCAGAAACCACTGGGCACGCCCCTAAGGAACCCCCCTGCTGCCCCAGCTCCTGCGCTCTTCAGCCTCATCTTCCTTCTGCCCTGCTCTTCCTCACCTTCCTCCTTCCCTCATCATCTTCCTCCTCATCTTCCTCATCCTCACCTTCATCCCTGCATTCCTCATCCTCCTGCTGTTCTCATCTTCCTCCTCCTTTCTGCTCAACCTCTTCCTGCCTTCTTCATCCTTGTCCTCCTCACCTTCCTTTTGATCTCTTCATCTTCCTCCAGCGCCCCTCGTCCTCGTTATCTTCCTCCTCTCCTCCTCATCCCCCTTCCAGCCCTCCCCGCAGGCGGCAAGGGCTGTGCCCCCCCCGGGCAGGGTCCCTCCATGTTCCAGGGGGAAAATCTGGGGGACACTGAAGTCCCCATGGGGGATGGGGCAATTTGGGGGTGTCCCCACCCACC
Source organism: Falco peregrinus (assembly GCF_023634155.1). Lineage (NCBI taxonomy): Eukaryota > Metazoa > Chordata > Aves > Falconiformes > Falconidae > Falco > Falco peregrinus. Next base: position 16,004,940 of record NC_073726.1, read on the forward strand.
AGTCCAAGGGCTACACTCTGTGCCAGCTCCACGCCCCCCCCCCAAATTGCTCTTGGGGGGGCCCCCTGATGCTGCCACCTTTTGGGGGGGTCCCTGAAGCCACCATCTCTTTTGGGGGTCCCTTGGAACTGCTGTCTCTTGGGGAGACCTCTGATACCACCGTTTATTGGGGGGGTCCCCAAAAACCATCATCTCTTGAGGGATCTCCCAAAACTGCTGTCACTCCCACCCCTCCTGTCTGGGGGGCGTCCCCAGGGACAGCTCCCCCATGCAGTCCCGGGGGGGTCCCTGTGCCTTAGGGAGGCTGGGAGGGATCCATGCTGGGGGGGGGCCGTGGGACCCCCGACATCCCCCCCCAGCCATCCCTGAGCAGTATGGACCAGTATTGCCCAGTTCCCTTGGCAGCCTTGGACCAGTAATGTCCAGTCCTGTGGGTTCTGTTAGACCAGTATGTCCCAGTTCCCAGGGCAGCATCAGACCAGTATGTCCCAGTTCCCTGGGCAGTTTTGGACCAGTATAACCCAGTTCCCTGGGCAGTATCAGACCAGTACAGCCTAGTTTGCTCAACAGTATTGGACCAGTACAGCCCAGTTCCCTGAGCAGTATCATACCAGTATGGCCCAGTTCCCTGGGCAGCATCAGCCCAGTCTCCAGACAGTGCTGTGCCAGTAGCTCCCAGTTCACACCAGTATCTCCCAGTGCTATGGGCCATCTGCAGAGCCAGGCTCTCCCATGCAGTGTCAGCCCAGTTGCTTCCAGTTCCCCCCCAGTTGCTCCCAGTTCCCCCCTCATTACTCCCAGTGCCCCCACCCAGCCCCATTAACGAATGTCGGCTAATTGAGGGGGGGGCTGGGATCGTTGGGAGCCCCCCCCCCCGAACGTGCAGCATCGGGTGCCCCGCCCCCTGTACAGCCCCGCCCCCTGTACAGCCCCCTTCAGGCCCCGCCCCTCAGGCCTCGCCCCCTGTACAGCCCCGGGCTCGGCCCCGCCCCCCCCCGCATGGATTTTTACGGAAACTTCGCTCTTTAAAATAAAATTGAATCTCTGGAAGCGGAGTGTGGGGCACACGGGGGGGGGAGGGTGTGCTCCTGGTCGCCATGGTAATAGGGGCGTGTTGCTCTGCTGTTGCCGTGGCAACTCTGAGGGACTCCGCCGTGAACCTCACCGGGTGAGGGGTGTCCCCGCCTCCAGGTGTTAATGATGGCTCGTTAATATTAATAAAGGACGTTAACATTCATGAGGCTCTTAGCGACCGGCCAGGCCCTTCGCAAGGCCACACCCTGCAAGCAATGCCGCACTCCCATTGGCTGTTAAGCCCGTCAGTCACGGGGAAAGGCGAGGGCTAGGAGTTCCTCGCTCCTTATTGGCTCTTCCACGCCTTAAAGAGGCGGCTTTGCTCGCTTACTGGTCGGCGTGACTACCTGCCATCCAATCCTGGGCTATCCGTTCTCTCATTGGCTACAGACCGCTGCCAATCATTCATGCCGCGGCGGGCTGCGTCCTAGCGTGCGCCTCCGATTGGTTTTCTGACCCGTCCGTCAGATGCGCGGTCGCTCATTAGCTGCGGCGGCCGCTCGGGTCGGCCCGGGCGGGGCGCGGGCCGCCGCGGCGGAGGACAGACGAGTCGGGAGGAGAGGGACGGAGCAGCCCCGCCCGGGCGCGAGTCGGCCGCTCCGGCTGCCATGGAGGACGGAGTCTATGGTAGGCCCTGATGGGATAGGGTGGGGCGGGGCGCGTGACGGTGGCCGCGTGGGGTCGGTTCCAAAGGGGTGGGGCGGGCCTTGGTCACGTAACGGGCCCGTATCGTTTACCCCGGGGGGGAGCGGTCACGTGGCAAGGCTTCACCACTCCCTTCCCCGGCAGGGGGGGGCGGTGGGTCAAACCATTCAATGGGATGTTGGGGGAAGGTGTGCGCGGAGGTAATTTCTTAGGCCACGCCTTCTATGAGCTGGCCACGCCCCTTTTCAGTCGGGCCACGCCCCCCCTTACCGACCCGGCGCTGCGCATGGGATTGATTCTGGCGGGGTTTGAGGTGAAATGGGCGTGGCTAGCGGAGGGGGCGTGGCTAGAGGAGAGGTGCGGCCTCGTGAGGGAAAACGTGTTCTAGCAGAAAAGGGCGGTGCTTGGTGGAGGGGGGCGTGGTTTAGGAAAAGGGGCGGGGTTAAGGCCAAGAGCTGGTGGCTGGGGAGGGAGGGGGCGCAGCCACGGGCCCCCGGGTGGGTGTCTGGGGCAGGGCGTGGGGGCTGTGAGCCCCTTGGCCCCCCCCAGTGCCCCCTGACCTGACGGTGGAGGAGCGGCTGGAGCTGGAGAGCATCCGGCGGCGCAAGCAGGAGCTGCTGGGGGAGATCCAGCGGCTGCGGGAGGAGCTGAGTGAGGCCATGAGTGAGGTCGAGGGGCTGGAGGCCAACGAGGGCAGGTACCCCCCAAATAAATACCCCCCAGAATCTCCCCCAAACCCCTGACCCCCCCTCGATGGTCTCCAAATGCTCCAAAAGACCCCCTCTAGGATGCCTGCACATCCAGCTGGCACCCTAAACTAACCCCCAGGGCTGCTAGATATTCCTCTGGGACCCCCCAAAACCCACCTGAGCCCCCAGAACTGCCCCCCAGGGCCCTCAAATACACACCTGAGACCCTAGACCCCCCCCCTCTGGGCCTCCAAATGTCTCCCTTGAGGCTTCCGAATACGCCACCCGGGACCCCTCAATCTTGCCTGAGCCCCTAAATCTCTCCCTCCAGAATCCCCAGATACCCCCCAGCACTCTGACACCTGGTCTGGGGTCCCCTGTACACAAAGACCCCGTTCACCCCGCCATCCCATGCCTGGGGAACCCCAAAAACCTGGTGCTGAGACCCCAGTCTACCCCTCCCCAGTGCATGGGGTGGGCCCAAACACCATGAGGACCCCCCCAAAATCCACCCTAGAGCCCCTAAATGCCCCACAACAACCCCAGGTTACCCCCGCCCCCCAGGTGATTTGGGTCTTCTCAGCCTGTCTGAAGGCTCAGGGCACCCCCAGAGCTGCCCTCTTACTCTGGGGTCCCCCTAAAAATACCCTCCAAATTTTGAGGCCCCCCCCCCCCCCCCCCCCCCCCCCGATCCTGGTTTAACCTCCCCCCTTCAGCAAAACCTCCAGAGGAACCGAAAGATGGGGATGGGCCGCAAGAAATTCAACATGGACCCCAAAAAGGTGAGGGGAGCATTCCTGGGTGTCTGGGTCTTGGTGCCCACCCACCCCCCTTCCCATGTGGGGGCAGGGGGTTTCCTGGCTGCCTGGATCCCTGATGTTTTTGGGGTTCAGGGGATCCAGTTCCTGGTGGAGAACGAGCTGCTGCGGCACACGGGCCGAGGACATCGCCCGCTTCCTCTACAAGGGCGAGGGGCTCAACAAGGACTGCCATCGGCGACTACCTGGGCGAGAGGTGGGGGTTCACAGGGGCAGAGGTGGGGGGCTCAGTGTGTGGGGAGGTGGGGGCTCACTGGGTGCAGGCAGAGCTTCCACAAGAGCCCCCGGCCCAGGACATGGCACCACTCCCCTGGGTCAAGCCTGGGGGAGGGTCCGGGTGATTGACAGTGTGGTGGGTGGGGCATGTGTGTGGGGCAGGGTCTGTTGGTGATTGACAGCTTGGCTCCACCCACCCCCTTCCCAGGGAAGAGTTCAATATTGGGGTGCTGCATGCCTTTGTGGACCTCCACGAGTTCACAGACCTTAACCTGGTGCAGGCGCTGAGGTGAGGGTCACTTGGGGGTTCTGGGGGATCGCTTGGGGGTCTGGGGTCCCTTGGGGAGGGGGGGTGGGGGGTGGGCTTTGAGACCTTTTGGGTGCTGGAAGCCCTGTGGGGGCCATTTTGAGGCCCTGGAAGGTTGAGAAACAATTTGGAGAGGTCCTGGAAGAGAATTTGGGGGCCTTTTGGGGGGTGAGAGCCATTTTGAGGCTCTGGGGACTACTTGGGGGTCAGAGTGGTCTTTGAGGGTTGTTCTGGGGGGGCCTGGAGCCTTTTGGGGGGCTATTTAGGGGCACAGGGAGGGTTAGGGACACGGGGGGAGGGTTTGGGGGTCTGGGAGATTCCTTGAAGATTTGGGAGGGGGATCAGATGAAGGACTATGGAGGATCTGGGGGGTCCCGGGGAGGGTTTTGAGGTCCCAGGAAGGATCTGGGAGGTTGCTGGGGGTGTCAGGAGCCCTGTGGGTGTGGGGAGGCCTGAAGGGGGTGTTGGAGGATGGTGGGGGATTTTGGGGTGCCCCCCCCCCTGCCCCAGGCAGTTCCTGTGGAGCTTCCGGCTGCCGGGGGAGGCGCAGAAGATCGATCGGATGATGGAGGCCTTTGCCCAGCGCTACTGCCTCTGCAACCCTGGCGTCTTCCAGTGCACGGGTAGGGGGCGGTGAGGGTCCCGTGGGGCTGGGGGCGGGGCTCGACCCATTGGATCCACCCCCTGGCCACGCCCTGCCACTCCCACCCACCCTTCTTCCTCATCTCTGTGGGCTGGATCCCTGGTGGGTCCCCTGTGCCACCCCCCCTGACCTCTTGGGTGCTGGGGTTCCCCCCCGAGTAATCTGGATGTTGGGGTCCCCCCCGTTCCCTTGTTTGCCCCCTTGGATGCTGGGCCCCTCCGTGCCCCCCCAGTCACCAGGATGCTGGGGTCTGCCCATGCCCTCACCCCTTCCCATGCTGTGGGCGCCCCCCCGTGACCCCCCCTGCCCCCAGACACCTGCTACGTGCTCTCCTTCGCCGTCATCATGCTCAACACCAGCCTGCACAACCCCAACGTGCGGGACAAGCCTTCGGCCGAGCGCTTCGTCGCCAATGAACCGCAGCATCAATGACGGCGGCGACCTGCCAGAGGAGCTGCTGCGGGTAGGGTGGGGCCAGAGGCGGGGCCTGGCAGGGTGTGGCTGCGATGGGCAGGGCCCTGAGGCTGACCATGCCTTCTCTTGCCCATCCGCCCCCCAGAACCTGTACGAGAGCATCCGCAGCGAGCCCTTCAAGATCCCTGAGATGACGGCAATGACCTGACCCACACCTTTTTCAACCCCGACCGTGAGGGCTGGCTGCTCAAACTGGGTGAGCCCCCGGCCACGCCCCAGGCCACCCCCCACCCCCATGGGTCCTCTCTCATCTCTGTCTCCCCTGTGGCTGCCCTGGGTGTACACCCCCACCTCAGACTGCACCTTCCCAGTAGCCCCCAGCCTCCCTGTCCTTCCCAGTGGCCCCCAGTCCTGCTTAGGTGCCTCCCCAGTGGCTCCCTGACCCCCAGTGCCTCCCGGTCCTGCTCAGGTGCCCCCAGTGCCTCCCTGGACCTTCCCAGGTGCCCCCAGTGTGTGCTGGTGCCCCCCCCGCCGTACCCCCCAGTTCCCCCGGGGGTTTGTGGGGGGGGGCCAGTTCCCGTACAGACATGACTGACATCTCTCTCTTTTCCTCTGTCTGTCCCCGCCCCGTACCTGTGACTTCTTCCCCCCCCGCCCCGCCCCTCCCCTCGCTGCTGATGCCTGGCCCGGCCCCCCAGGAGGTACGTACTGGAGAGGGGGAGGGGGGCAGCACCTGGGGTCTCCCCCACAAAAAAATCCCACTGACACCCCGCCCCCCCCCCCCCCCCCCCGAAATCCCAGCATGGTTCGTGGTTTGGGGGCTGGCAGGATGCTCTGGGGCTTGTGCCCCCCCTCCCCAAATCTACCTCCCCCACCCTCCAATTCTCTTTGGAACCCCCCACAATCCACGTGGCTCTTTGGGGACCCCTGGCTGCCCTCTGAGGAGCCTCCCGAGCCCCCCGCGAGCCCCCCCCTGTCCCCCCCCAGGTGGGAGGGTGAAGACGTGGAAGCGGCGCTGGTTCATCCTCACCGACAACTGTCTCTACTACTTCGAGTACACTACGGTGAGAACCCCACCTGCCCCCTGACCCCAGACTCCCCTGGGGTGTTCTGGCCCCCCCTGCTCCTCAAAACCCTGTGGGTCTCCTGAAATCCCGCCAGCATTGTCTGGGCTTTTTTTGTGTACCCTAAGGTGACAACCCCCCTGACCCTGTTTCTCTCTGCCCCCACCCCCCACCCCCCTTCTGGGGACCCTCGCATGATACTGTGCACCCCCCAAGAAACCCACCAAGCGCCTGGGGGACACCCCCTGACCCCTTTGGACCACCCTGGGCTCTCCCAAAACCCTGGGGCTCCCCCCTGACACCCTGGTCACCCGCAGGGACTCTCCCCCTAAGCTCTGGGGTGGGGGGGAACCCCTTGACCCCCCTTGGGTGCCCCCCAAGCCCTCTGGACCGCCCCCACCCCCCCCCAGGACAAGGAGCCGCGGGGCATCATCCCCCCTGGAGAACCTGAGCATCCGTGAGGTGGAGGACCCCCGCAAGCCGGTGAGCCCTGCCCCCCCCGTGTCCCCTAGGTCCCTGCTGTGTCCCTTGTGTCCCCCCGTTGTCCCCCCCCATATCCCTTTGTACCCCAAGGACCCCCCCATTTTGGGGGGCAGCTGTGCCCCCCAGCTGCCCCTCCAACTTGCCCCAACGAGGGGGTCCCCCACATCCTTTGCCCCCTGCCATGTGCTCCCCACATCTCCCCCATCCCCAAGACACCCCACTAAATTTCAGGGGGGCAGCTGCACCCTCCATCTCCCTCTCTACCTACCCACATCAAGGGGGTCCCTCCCAAACCCCCTCTGCTTATTTTCTGGTGCCCCCAAATTTAGGGGGAAGCCGTGCCTCCCCGGTTCCCTGTCTGCCTCCCCCCAATGTGGGGGCCCCCCAAATTTCCCCTGTCCCCCATCCCCAAGATCCTCCCCCCCATTTTTAGTGGGCAGCCATGCCCCCCCAGCTCCCTTTTTCCTTCTCCCCAGTGCAGGGGTCCCTTCTCCTTCCATCCCCTGCTTGCCCCCCCAGCCTGACATGCTGCCCCCTCCCCCAGCACTGCTTCGAGCTCTACATCCCCAACAACAAGGGGCAGCTGATCAAGGCGTGCAAGACGGAGGCAGATGGGCGGGTGGTGGAGGGGAACCATGTTGTCTACCGCATCTCTGCCCCCACCCGCGACCAGAAGGACGAGTGGATCAAATCCATCCAGTGAGCACCCCAAAACCCACCCCCCTGCACCCCAGAATCCCCCTGGGAGGTGTCCTCAACCCATACCTAGAGCTCCCTGTAGGGGTGGGATGTGCTAGAATTGCTGTATGGATCACTCTGGGCGGGAGCCAGGAGGAGGGGCTGCTGTAAATCCCCCCCCCCCACACCCAGGGACCCCTACGTTTTCTTGGAGGGGGTCTTCACACACACACACCGGGACCCCTAAATCCTTCTGGGAGGGGTCCTCCTCCCCGCTCCCAGGGGCTTTATATGGAGTGGGGTGTGTTTGGATCACCCTGTGGACCACTCCCAAGCATCTGGGCTTCCCCTGAGGCGGGGGGTGGGATTTGTCCTGGGGGAGAAGTCTGCCTATCCACCCCTGGGGCTCCCCAAATCCCCTCGGTTCCCCCCCCCCAGGGCAGCGGTTAGCGTCGACCCCTTCTATGAGATGCTGGCTGCCCGCAAGAAGCGTATTTCAGTGAAGAAGAAGCAGGAGCAGCCCTGAAGGGGGGCCGGGACCCCCTGGGAAACCCGCCCTGGACCATGAGGGACACCCCCCACCCCCACCCCAAGGACCCTTCTGGACCACACGGGACCCCCCCAGGACCACGAGGGACCCTTCTGGATCATGTGGGATGACACCCCCAGACCACAGGGGACCCTCCTGGACTATGAGGGACCCCCCGCAAGGACCACAGTGGACCCCCCAAGACTATGAGGGACCCCTCTGGACCACACAGGACCCTGTGGGACCCCCTGTGATCATGAGGAACCCCCCCCAAGACAACCCTGGACCTCTCCAGGACTGTGAGGAGACACCCCCTGCCCCGGGCCCCCTTTAACCCCTCAGGTGACTCCCCCATGAACCACAAGGCACCTTGAGGGACCCCCAAGGACAATATGGGATCCCCTGGCTCTTGGGGGTCCCCTCCCCAAACCCTGAAAGGATGCCCCTGGGACCGCAAGCTGCCCACCCCCCACCCCACCCCTCTTTGAGGGACCTCTGGTACAACACGGGGTCCCACCCTGGGCCCCCCCTTTGGCGACACACACAACCCCCCTCTATGTGTGTGCGTGGACACAGACCCTCCCACGCATGCACCCCGTGGGGCATGTGGGGGGGGGGCACACACGTGTGAGTGGGGCTTCTGCTGGGCAGAAGCAGGAGGCTGGCGTGTGTGAGGTGGGTGCACAGACAAACCTTGTCTGCAGCTTCCCCACCTGACCCCCAGCGCCCCCCCAGTCCTCCCAGTTTGGCGTGAGGGTGGTGTCTGAGGAGTCTCTGCCTTCCCCCCCCCCCCCCCTATTTATGGCTCTGCCCCATTAAAGCTGGTGAACACAGTGGGGGTCCAGCCTTTTTCTTGGGGGGGTGGGGGAGGCAGACGTGGGGGGGGGCAGGGCAGCTCTGTGTAAGGTTTTATTTTGCAGTTTTTGGGGGAATAAAACACTGGTTTGGGAGTGGATGGGGCTGGGCACCACGCCCCCCACACACACACGCCCCCCCCCCCCCCCCCCCACACACACACCCCCCATGGGGGAACCCAGGCATGCAGCCCTCCAATTTCCCCCAAGGGTGAGGAGTGTTGGGGGTACCTGGGCATCCTGGGAGGGGGATTGGGGGCAGGATGGACCCCCCTAAAAGTGGACCCAGGTGTTGGGGGGACCCAGGTGCCCAGCGGGGGGTGAAGGGCCGATGGCAGAGGGTAGGGTGGACCCCCCCCCGCCCCGCGCCAAGAGCTGCCCCAGGCATCTGGGGGGGGAGGGGTTCAAGGGCTGCGTGTGTGGGGCTGCCCAGGTGTCTGGGGGGGACCTAGGTGTGGGGGGTGGGGGTGCCAATGGAGGTCAAGGACCAATGTTAGAGGTAAGGGGGACCCCCACCGCCCCAAGGGTGGACTCAGGCATTTGGGGGCTGGGGGGGCAATGGAGGGCAAGGGTCAATGTCAAAGATGAAGCGGACCCCCCCCATGTGTGGACGTCTGGGGTGTGGGGACACAGGCGTCTGGGGCCACCCAGCAAGTGGGGCAGAGAACCCAGGCATTGGGGGGGCTCTCAGGGACAGGGGTCAAAGGGCAGGGTGGTGACACCGCCGTGCAGCTCGAGGCCACCTTCAGCCCAGGCCAGCAGGTCGCCGGCCGCCCGGGCACTGCAGCCGGCCACCGCGGCCACCTCTGCCGCGTCCAGCACCCGGCTCCACAGCTGGAACTCGGAGATCTCCCCCACGAAGGCCTGTGTGGCATCGAACCGGCCACCCAGCGCGTCCTGCAGGACACGTGGCGCCATGGGGACACAGGGATGTGCTGCCCGCGTGGCACTGGGACAGGACACCATGGCACCCACACAGCATGGGGACGTGGCGCAGGGACAGGGGGATATGGCACCCATGTGGCACAGGGACATGGGGATGGGGACGTGGCAGCCGTGTGGCATGGGGACACGGGGATGGGGACATGACACCCGTGTGGCATGGGGGCATGGGGATGTGGCACTCATGTGGCACAGGGACATGGGGACATGGCACCCATGTGGCACGGGGAGGTGGGGATGGGGATATGGCACTGGTGTGGCACTGGGATGTGGGGATGTGGAACTGCTGCCGCACAGGGACATGGGGACGGGGAGGTGGGGACAGGGACATGGCACAGGGACAGACAGTGGGATGTGTCCCCATGACCCTGTGGTGTCCTGTGACCTCGAGGTGTCCCCGTGCCCCCCCCATGTCCCTGCACGCCCCCCCCCTCCGTGCCCCCCCCATCCCCACCGCTGTACCTGCTCCTGGCCGAGGACGAGGACACCGTGGGGGCGCAGGGGGTGGCCGGCCGCCAGCCCCCCGCCCCGGCCCCGGGGGACCCCGTCCTGGAAGCTGCGCCAGGTGCCCCCCGCTGCCGCCCAGGTCACACAGACGTGCTGCCACCGGCCCGGGGACGGGGACAGCGCCAGTGGCACTGCCTGGGGGGGCTGTCAGGGCTGGCCCCACAGAGCCCCCAGCCCCACAGCTCCCCCCCACCCCTCCATAGACCCCTGCACCCCAATACTTCCCTATAGCCTGCCCATCCCCCACTCCCCCATCCCCCCCCTTCCCCCACCCCCCAACCCCCTGGTACTCACAGCCCCCCATAGCCCCCATCAGCCCCACCTCCCTCCCCCCATAACCTTCCATAGCTCCCCTCAGTTCCCCCGTAGCCCCCCCACTTCCCAGTCCCCCCATATCCACCTGTAGCCCCTCCTCCTCCCAGCCCCCAATATCCCCCCCTTCTCCCAGTCCCTCATAGCCCCCCAATAGCGCCCACTCCTCCCAGCCCCCCATATCCCTCTCAATAGCCCCCCCTCCCAGCCCCTCATAGCCCCCCCAATAGCCCCCCCAGTAGCCCCCCACCCCTCCCAGCCCCCCATAGCCCCCCCCAATAGCCCCCCCCCCACTCCCAGCCCCTCATAGCCCCCCAGCAGCCCCACCCCCCAGCCCCCTGTAGCCCCCCCACCTGGTCATCCACCAGCAGCTCCATGGGGCGCCCCCCCCCACGCCAGCAGCACCAGCTCATTGGGCTGCCCGGGGGCAGCGTAGGAAAAGGGGGTGCCCAGGGCCGGGGCCCCCCCGGGGCGCAGCCAGAGGCAGGCGGAGAGCGCTCGCAGCGCCCGCCGCACTGTGCCCCGCGCCCGGGCGAACATGTAGTTGGTGCGGAGGGGGAAGGCCACGCGGAAGCCCCCCCGGTGGACCCCGGCACCTGGGGAACCCCCTGGCCATCAGCATGGGGTGCTCGTAGTGGGGTGGGGGCCACCGTGGGGGTCCCCAGTCACTCTGTCCCCTGGGGGTTCCGTCCTTTGGGGATGCCCTGGGCAGGGGGATCCCACCCTTGGGGGTCCCCAAGAGTCCCCCACCCCATGGGTCCTACCCCTGAAGGTCCCCAACCTTTTTCCCCAAGTGTTCCCACCCCTGGGGGTCCCCAGCCCCGGAGGGTCCCCAACCCCTGTCCCCAAGTGTCTCCAACCCTGGGGGTCCCCAGCTCTCCGTACCCAGCCCCAGGGGGTCCCCAACCTCTGTCCCCAAATGTCCCCATCCCTGGGGGTCCCACTCCTGAGGGTCCCCAACCCTCTGTCCCCAGCCCCTGGGGGTCCCCAACCTCTGTCCTCAAGTGTCCCCAATCCCGGGGGTCCCACTCCTGGGCGTCCACAGCCCACTGTCCGCAGCCCCGGGGGGTCCCCAACCTCTGTCCCCAAGTGTCTCCAACCCTGGGGGTCCCCAACCCTCTGTCCCCAGCCCTGGGGGGTCCCCAACCCCTGTCCCCAAGTGTCCCCAACCCTGGGGGTCCCCAACCTTTGTCCCTACCCCGGGGGTCCCCGTACCTCCTGCTGTTCCCTCACCCTTGTGCTTGTCCTGGGGGTCCTTGACATCCTGGTGGTCCCTGAGGTCCCCGTGGTCCTCGTGGTCCTCCTCTTCCTCATGGGCCTCATGGTCACCATGGTGATGGCTGTGGGCCCAGTGATGCTCCAGGTGGTTGCCATGGGGATGGCCATGCTTGCTGTGGTCACCGTGGTGGTTGCCGTGGTTCCCATAGTGGTTGCCATGAAGATGGCTGTGGTGGTTGCCATGGTGATCCTCGAAATGGTTGCCAGGGAGGTTGCTGTGTTTGCTGTGGTCGCTGTGGTGGTTGCCATGGTTCCCGTAGTGGTTGCTATGGAGGATGCCGTGGTGGTTGCTGTGGTCGCTGAGCTTGCTGTGGTTGCCGTGTTGATCGTGGGGATCACTGGGTTTGCCGTGGTCGCCATGGTGGTTGCTATGGTGGTCGCTATGGAGGATGCTGTGGGGCTTGGCGTGGGCACTGAGCTTGCTGTGGTCCCCGTGGTGACTGTGGTGGTTGCCATGCAGACCCTCATGGTGGTTGCTATGGAGGATGCCATGCAGGTTGCCATGGTCACCAGCCTTGCTGTGGTCACTGGGCTTGCTGTGGTCGCCATGGTGACCGTGGTGGTTGCCATGGTCACTGGGCTTGCTGTGGTCGCCATGGTGATCGTGGTGGTTGCTGTGGTCACCGGGCTTGCTGTGGCCACCATGGTGACCGTGGTGGTTGCCATGGGGGTTCTCATGGTGGTTGCCATGCTTCTCGTGGTCACCGTGATGGCCGTGGTGGCTGCCATGGTTGCCATGATGATTGCCGTGGTGGTCGCCATGGTCACCATGGTGGTTGCTGTGGTCGCCATGGTGGTTGCCGTGGTGGTCGCCATGGTCACCATGGTGGTTGCCGTGCTGGTCGCCGTGCTGGTTGCCATGCTTCAAATGGTGGTCGCTGTGGTGGCCGTGGTCGCCAAAGTGGTTGCCATGGTGGCTGTGGTGGTTGCCATGGGGATGGCTGCCGTTGCCATGGTGATGGAGCTGCAGCTCCAGGAGTCCAATCTTCTTCTGCAGCGCCTCCCGCAGCCCCGAGACATTCCGGCTCTGCTGGGGGGGGCGTCACCCCACGGCGCCCAAACCTGCCCCCCACCTCACCCCGCAGCCCCCCACCTCACCCCACAGATCTCTCATCTTAACCCACAGCCCCCCCAACTGCCCCTTCATCTTCCCCCATAGCCTCATCCTGCCCCCCAGCCCCCCCCAGTTGCCCTCCAACCCCCCTTCCTGACCCCCAAGTGCCCCCATCCCCTCCCCCCACTTGCCCTTTGTGCCCCCCCCTCCCTCCCCGGGTATATTTAGCCCAAGGGCGGCCCAGGAGCTGCCCATTAATCCCTTGCCCAGAATTAATCAGCGCCGGGCTAATGAGGGCAACGAGGTGGGGGGGTGGGGTGGGGAGGGGGTTGGGGGGAGGGGAAGGGAAGACCCAGGCATCCGGGCACCCCCACTCCCCCACCGCCTCCCTGCTGCAAGGCCACCAGATGGTCCCCAAAGAGGATCAGGGGGTAAGCTGGGGGTGGGGTGGGGGGGGAGGGTGTGCGCCCCGATGCGCCCCAGCACACACACCCCCCCCGCACCCCCTCCGCCTCTGGTGGGACCCGGGCGTTTGGCCAGGGAGGTGTTGCACGAGGGAGCGGTGCACGAGGGAGCGGTGCACGAGGGTGCTGCAGCCCTAGGAGCTGTGCACGAGGATGGTGCATCGCAGGGAGCAATGCACAAGGCCAGTGCAATGCACAGAGCGATGCACAAGGCTGCTGCAGCATGAGGAGCAGTGCACGAGGGTGCTGCACCCCAGGGAGCAGTGAACGAGGATGGTGCAAGTTGTGTACCAGGACGATGCATCCCAGGGTGCCACACATGGGTGTGACACAGCACAAGGCACAAGGATGATGCGCTAAAGGGACCAACGCATAGGTGCTCTGTGGCACGAGGAGCCATGCACGAGGACAGTGCACCACGGTGAGCACTGCACGAGGACGGCGCAGCACGGGGAGCAATGCACGAAGACGGTGTAACACAAGGAGCGATACACGGGGGCAGTGCATCCCAGGGAGCGATGCAGAAGCGTGCCCCAACCAAGGTGTGTTGCACACGAGCATGCAAGCCCCTCCCCCCTTGCCGCCTCACCTGCAGCTGCTGCAGCCGCTGCCGCAAGCCCTGCAGCACCTGCTGCGCCCCTTCCCCCTGCCCCCGCCAGGCCTCCTCGTGCGACGCCACCTCCTCGTGCGACGCCACCTCCTCATGTGAGGCCTGCTGGTGAGCCCGGGCCTGGCACCGGGCCAGCTTGGCTGCCAGCTCCCGCGCTGCCTCCCGCTGCTCCAATGCCGCCTCCCGCTGCTGCACCAGCGCCTCGCGAAGCCGCAGGATGGTGCGCCGTGCCCCTGCCAGCCCCTCGTAGGGGCCCTCGTGCAAACCGTCGTGCGACGCCTCGTGCGAGTCCTCATGTGAGGGGCCGGCGGAGCAGCCCGGCTCCATTTCAGGGGGGAGCGGGGTGCAGATGAAGCGGGGGAGGGGCTCAGGCCCCACCCCCCCCAGCAGCACCCCAAGGGTCACCAGGATGAGCGCGTGGGGTGGCATGGTGGGGGCACACGTGTGTGCAAGGCAAGGGTGTGGGGCGGGGTGCGCGTGCAGCTCCAGGAAGGCCTCTGCAACGCAAGAAAGGATCCCTGTGCACACACGTGTGCAACACGAGTGCTCTGCCCCCCATGTGCATGTGATGCAACAGCTCTCCCCTTGCACACGTGTGTGATATGAGCTGCAGGCCTTTGCACATGAGCGTGCAATGCAGGGAGCAGCCCTGTGCACACACGTGCAATATGTGCAACAGCCGCTCGCACATGTGTGTGCAAGACATGCAGCTCCCTTGTGCGCACAGACTCCTCCCGCCCTTTGCACGTGCACATGTGACATGTGTCATCCCCCCCCTTGCACACTCAGGTGCAGCACAAGCACCTCCAGCCCTTGCACGTGTATGTGCCATGCACGCACACACTTGCACACATGTGACCCCCCCTCCCCTTGCACCTCCTTGGTGCAACAGAAGCGATGCCCTTGCACGTGTGTGTGCAAGACCCCCTCGCCCCCCCCCCCCCCGGCTTCCCCTCACACATGTGTGTGCGACACGGGGCCCTCCTGCCCCCCACCCCACATGTGTGTACCCCCCCCAGCCCCCCTTCCTCATACCTGTGCACACGCGTGTGCGACGCCCCACAGCTGCTTGCACGTTTGTTCCCGCGGCCACCCAGGCCGGGCCAGTGGTGCTTAATGGTCTTACTGGGCTTTACTGGGAGGGCGGGGGGGGGGGAGGGGGGGATCAGAGCGGCTCAGGCAGGGGGAGGGGGGGATTTGGGGGGGGATGGGTGGCACAACTGCCCCTCCCCACCCCCACACTATGGCTATGGGGCAGCTCTGCCCCATAACTGCCCCCCCCTCAAGTTCCCTCAGCTGCCCCCCAACCTGCCCCATGGCCCCCCACCTGCCCCCCAGTCCAAATCAGCTGAGGATTCGCTGGTTCCCAGTAAAGCCCAGTTGCCCCTATTAGTCCAAACCAGCTGGAGGGGGGGGGGGGCAGTCCCCAGCACCCAGTACAAACCAGTCCCCCCAGTACAAACCAGTGCACACCATATTATTCAAAGTAAAAGCCAGACCCGGAGTTTTTTTTTTTTAATGCCCCTCCCCCCCCCTTGACCCTCCCCCACCCCCCCCTCCCCCATTCTGGGGGGGGGTTTGTTCTTCCTCGGGACCCCCAAGTTTGGCACTGGGGGGGCTACATGGGGGCAGGGCCCCCCCTTGCTGGGTCTGGGGTAGGGGGGAGGGGAGCGGCCCCCATTTTGGCACCGGCTGGGGGGGGCCATTCGCCCTCCCCCCCAAAGTCACTGTAGAAAAGGAGTGTTCGGGGGTAGGATCAGGCCCCTCCCCCCACCGCCATGGAGGGGGCTGGGGGGGAGGGGCAGCAGGGGAGCCCCCCCCCCCCCAAGTGGCTGCGATGGCTGGGGGAGGGGCTCCAGTACCCCCCCCCCCCCGGGTCAGTTCTCGATGGGGGCTGGAAAAGGTGGGGGGGGTGTCAGGTACCCCCAGCTCCAACCCCCTCCTGAGCACCCCCAACCCCCAAGCTCTGCCTCTTTGACACCCCAGGACCCCCCAACCCCCCCCCCCATCCACCCCATAGCACCCCTCAGACCCCCCATCTGCCCCTGTGACACCCCCCGCAGCCCCCCTGGATCTGCCCCATGGGACAGCCAACCCCCTTTACCTGCCCCATAGCCCCCCCCCCATCTGCTCCTTTGCTCCCTCAGCATCCCCACCCACCCTCACCTGCCCCATAACCCCCCACCCCCCCCATCTGCCCCTCCGCACCCTTCAGCCCCCCCAAAATGTGCCACATGACCCCCACCCCCCAGATCTGCCCCCTGGGACCACCCAACCCCCCTTATCTGCCCCTTTGCACCCCCCAGCCCCCCAGCTCTGCCCCCCACTCACGGGCCGTGGGGCGCTCGGGCTCAGGGGGGGCCCGGGGGGGCTCCAGGGCAGGGGAGACGGTGAAGCGGGTGCCACGTCGGGGGTCCCCACCCAGGGGGGGTCCGGGGGGGTCCCGCTCCTCCTCCCACTCAAAGACCCCTCCTGTGGGGTGCCGGGGGTCAGGATCCCCCCCCCCAATGCCCAGGACACCCCTGTCATGGGGAAGAGACACACGCCCCCCAGGACCCCCTTCTGTTGGGCAGGGACCCCCCCCCTGCCCCAAAGGCTCCCGTGATGTGGGGCAGAGATCCCCCTGCCGCGGCTCCAGAGCCTCCCCTTGACCCAGGACCCCCTCGCTATGGGGCAGTGGCCCCCACCCGGGGCAGGGTCTCCCCCCAAGACCCCCGACCCCCCGCTACAGGGCAGGGACACTCCCCACCCCCAGTGCTCAGGGCCCACCTATACGGGGCTGAGCCCCTCCGTGGGCCCAGTTCCCCCCGCCGTGGGGCAGGACACTCCCCCCCGGGTTCTCTCCGCGGCGGCAGTACCCACCGACTCCGTCAGGCGGCGCGAAAGCGTCGGGCTCCGCCCCCTCCCTCTCGGCGGCGCTCTGGCAGCTCAACTCGTTGGTAGGCGTCTCCTACGCGAGGTGGGGGGCGGAGCCTGTCATCGCCCCTCCCCTCCGCCCCACCCTCCCCGCCCCTGTGGGCGGGGCTTCCCGCGCCCCGCCAGCATATCAGCGCCGTCCCCGCCCACCTGGTCAAAGAGGTAGATGGTGACGTCATCGAAGAAGGACACCATCTTGCGCTTCCGCGCCAGCGCCGCTTCCGCTTCAGCCGCGGCCCTCGGCGACTTGAGGAGGCCCCGGAGGCCGCGCCCGTCCCAGCGGGTCACCACCACCGGCACCGCCGGCTCCGCGGCGCCGCCCCCGCCCGCCGCCTCGGCTCCCTCGGCCTCGGCCTCTTCTTCCTCTTCCTCGTCCTCCTCCTCCTCCTCCTCCTCCTCCGGCGGCCCCCGCGCCTCCGCCGCCTCCCAGCGCGGGGCTCGCGGGCCGCGCCGGGGGAAGGGCCTCAGGGCCAGGGGCGGCAGCGGGAGAGAGAGGCGGGAGGCCTTCGCTGGGGTGGGGCAGAGGCCGTGGGGAAGGGGAGAGGGCAGCGGGGCGGGGTTGGGGGGTGGGGAGGGTGTGTGGGGCAGGTTAGGGGACAGTGGGGCAAGGTTGGGGGCGATAGAGGGCGTGGGAGGGGAGGTTGGGGGCGGAGAGGGGCCGTGGGGCAGGTCAGGGGTTAGTGGGAGGTCGGGGGTGGGGTTATAGGGCAGGTTGAGGGGTAGTGGAGCAAGGTTGGGGGGGTTAGCGGGGGGCGTGGGGCAGGTTTAGGCGGTTTGGGGGTGCAGGAGGGCAGGTTGAGGGGCAGAGCAGGGCAATGGGGCAGGTTAGGGGGCAGTGCCATGATGTTGGGGGGTAGAGAAGGGCCGTGGGGCAGGTTAGAGGGCAGTGGGGATGGTTGGAGGGTTAGAGGGGGCAGAGAAAAGGGACAAAAAGTCAAAAGGGGGGGACAAGGAGGTGCCCCCTTCCCACAATGCACCACCCCAGAAGACCCCCCACCTCCTGCCCCCAAAAGCCCCTTGTTGCCCCCCTCTTCCCAGCCTCATTCCTCACCCACCTCGGATGTCGGCGCTGCTGGGGGTGGGCGTGGGGACGGGGACGTCGGTGGCGCCGCCGCCGTGGCCGTTGTCCCCCACCCGCCCTCTGCTGCCCCCCCCCTGCGCCAGGGCCTCGGGGTGCTCGTCCTGTCCCCGGGGTGCCAGCAGATTTCGGGTGACGTCCTCGCGTAGGGTGACCTGCAGTTGCTCCTGGCACACCTGCACCACGAACCCCCCTTCGGCAGTGGCCCCGGGGACGTCCCCGTCCCTGTCCCCCTGCCCGCGATGGGACACCTGTGTCCCCGGGGTCACCGCCACCTTGGTGGTGCCACTGCCACCGGCCCCTGCTGCGGGTGATGGGGATGTCTCTGTCTCGTAGCCGCTGTCCCCTGGGCGCTGTCCCGGCGAGGGTGGCGACACCCTTGGGGCTGGGGACACCTTGGGAGGTTCTTTTGGGGATGGCCCCCCTGGAAGTTTCGCTGGGGACCCTCTTGGGGATCTCCTCTGGGGACCCTGTGGAGAGATCTCTTGGCATTTCTTTGGGGATGCCTTTGGGGTCATCATCTCTTGACACCTCCTTGGGGACGCCTTTGGGGACATCTCTTGGAGTCTCCTTGGGGAACCCCTTGAGGACATCTCTTGGCGTCTCCTTGGGGACATCTCTTGGCATCTCTTCGGGGCTGCCTTTGGGGTCATCTCTTGGCATCTCTTTGGGGACATCTCTTGGAGTCTCCTTGGGGAACCCCTTGAGGCTCTCTCTTGACATCTCCTTGGGGATGCCTTCGGAGACCTGGGTGGACCCTTCCCCGGGGACCCCTTTGGGGACCGGGCTGGGGACCCTGTTGGGGACTTTGAGCACCTCCTTGGGGACCCCTTGGGCACCTTCTCCAAGGACGCCTTTGGGGACATCTCTGGGCATCTCCTCAGAGACCCTTTTGGGGACCTCTTGGGACACTTCTCTGGGGACCTCCTGGGACATCTTTTTGTGTCCCCTTCTGGGCACTGCCCTGAGGATGTCATCGGGCAGTTCGGGGGGGGCATCCCTGGGGATGTCTCTTGGCACCTCTCTGGGGACCCTGACAGGGACGTCTCTTGACATCTCTTTGGGGGCTTCTCTTGGCACCTCTCTGGAGACCCTGCTGTGGACCCCTTTGGGGACATCTCTGGGGACATCCCTTGGCACATCTCTGGGGATCCCTTTGGGGACATCTCTGGGGACATCCCTTGGCACCTCTCTGGGGATCCCTTTGGGGACATCTCTGGAGACCCCTTTGGGGATGTCCCTTGGCACCTCCCTGTGCCCCCCCTTGGGCCGCCACCTTGGGTGTCCCCGCCTGGCCAGGGGATGACCGTGGGGGGGTCCCCGAGAACCCCGGGTACCAGGGCCACCTTCTCCTCGGGCCCCTCGGCCAGTGCGGCCAGCGGTGGCACAGCCACGGCCACGAGGATGCCGGTGCCTGGGAAGGGAGACCCTGGTGGGGGTCCCCAAGGACCCCCCCGGGGAAAATCCTCCCTCAGGGATGTCCCTGGTGCCCCAGGCGTCATCCCTTGTATCCACAGGGATGTCCCTGGTGCACCGGGTGCTGTCACATCTGTCCAATGTGACCACGGGGAGGTCCCTTGTGCCCCTGGCACTGTCATGTCTGTCCAAGGGGGTGTCCCTTGTGATGAAGGCAGCATCTCTTGTGACAAAGGGGATGTCCCTTGTGCCCCAGGTGCCATCTCTGGTGGGGTAGGTGACATCTCTTGGGTCCATGGGGACACCTCTGGTGTCACTGGGGATGTCCCGTGTCCCCCAGGCACTGTCTCTCGTGCCAAAGGTGACATTTCGTATGCCCAAGGGGATGACCCTTGTTCCCTGGGTAACATCTCTTGTGTAGGTGCCATCTCTTGTGCCCATGGGGATGTCTCTGCTGCCAAAGGGGACATCCCTTGTGCCGAAGGTGCCATCTCTTGACCCCATGAGGCCATCTCTGCTGCCAAAGGGGATGTCCCTTGTGTGCTGGGCACTGCCTCTCCTCTCAAAGACGTTTCTTGTCCCCACGGGGACGTCTCCAGTGCCAAAGGGGACCTCTCTGATGCCGAAGGTGCCACCTCTCCCATCAGCGGTGGCCTTTCTTGTCCCCATGGGGGCATCTCTGGTGCCAGAGGGGACGTCCCTTGTGTCCCAGGCACTGTTTCTGGTGTCAAAGGTGACATTCCTTGTCCCCACGGGACCATCTGGGGTGCTGAAGGGGATTGTGTCCCAGGTGCCACCTCTCTGGTCAATGGTGGCCTCTCTTGGCCCCACGGGGCCATCTCCAGTGCTAAAGGGGACGTCCCTTGCATCAACGGTGGCCTCTCTTGTGTCAACGATGACATGTCTTGTCCCCATGAGGCCACCTCCGATGCCAAAGGGGATGTCCCTTGTGCCCCAGGTGCCACCTGTCTGGTCAGCGGTGGTCTCTCTTGGCCCCATGGAGCCATCTCCAGTGCCAAAGGGGACGTCCCTTGTGCCAACAGTGGCCTCTCTTGAGTCAACAAAGACCTCTGTTGTCCCCATGGGGCCACATCCAATTCCAAAGGGGGTGTCCCTTGTGTCCCAGGTGCCACCTCTCTTGTCAATGGTGGCCTCTCTTGCATCAACAAAGACCTTTGTTGTCCCCACAAGGCCATCTCCAATGCCAAAGGGGATGTCCCTTGCATCAATGGTGGCCTCTCTTGTCCCTGAGGGGCCACCTGTAGTTCCAAAGGGGATGTCCCTTGTGAACCAGGTGCCACCTCTCTTGTCAGTGGTGGCCTCTCTTGCATCAACAAAGACCTTTCTTGGCCCCACGGGGCCATCTCCAATGCCAAAGGGGATGTCCCTTGTGCCAGCGGTGGCCCCTCTTGCATTGACGAAGACCGCTTTTGTCCCCATGGGGCCACCTTCAGTTCCAAAGGGGACATCCCTTGCGCCCCAGGTGCCACCTCTTTGGTCATCGCCGTCCCCTCTTGTCCCCACAGTGCCCCCTCGTCTTGCCCCACTGCTGCCCCCTGCCCCTCTGCCCCCCAAAGCCCGGGGTGACCAGCGGTCTCGGTGGCTTCAGTGGCCTCAGTGGCCGCGGGACACTCCACCAGGGACCCCCTCTCCGCCCGCAGGGATGAGTCGTCCCCGGCGCTGTCACAGCGGGGGCGCAGGGGGGCCCCCCGCTCCCGCCACCCGCGCACCACATCGGCACGGGCCAGGGCGCAGGTACAGGGGGGTGGGGGGGTGTCCCCATCCTCTCCCTCCTCGTCGCCCCGGCAGAGGGGACAAGCCAAGGGGCGCCGGGGGCTGCTCCCCCCACTTCCAGCCGTGCTCCCTGCCGAGCTGCGCTCCCCCCACCCTTCCCCAGCTCCCCCCATCAGTGCTGTCTCCTGCACCCCGCGAAAGGGGTTGAGCCCCCCCCGACGGCTAGGGACAGCGGGGGGGGCCATGGCCTCACCGGTGTCCCCCCCACCTTCGTGTTCCTCCAGGCGGATGTAGTACTCGCTGGTCCCCGAGGGGCTGCGGGCACCCAACACCGGCAGCACCCCGGGGGTCCCCAAGGTACTGGGGCGGTTTTGAGGTGGGGGTCCCCCACCAGAGCGGCCCCCCCGGGCGCGTTCCCAAAGACACTCGAAAGCCAGACGTCCCC
Organism: Falco peregrinus; assembly: GCF_023634155.1. Classification (NCBI taxonomy): domain Eukaryota; kingdom Metazoa; phylum Chordata; class Aves; order Falconiformes; family Falconidae; genus Falco; species Falco peregrinus. The sequence continues at coordinate 16,026,110 of NC_073726.1, forward strand.
GGCTGCTCTGGGTGACGGTGAGGACGTCCTCGGGATCGGGGCCAGGGAAGGTGTCGAGGAGGGGGAAGGCGGAGGGAGGGCGAGGGGGGGGGGGCTGGCGCCGGGGACCCCCCCTGGGGACCCCGCAGGAGGGTGCTCAGCCGGCGGTGCAGCTCTTCCAGCGATGGGCGCTGGGGGGGTGGGCGCCAGCAGGACTGCAGCACCCCGAACCTGCGGGTGGCACCCACCCCCCACGGTGGGTGTTGGCGGGCAGGGGGCACTCACGGGGACACCCCCCAGGGATGGGGAGACAGGGACACCCCGGGGATGGCGGGTGTGTGTGTGTGTGTTTGTGACAGGGGCACCCCAGGGATGGAGATGGGGGGTGTGGGGTGGGGGGGTGTGACGGGGACACCCTGGGGACAGAGATGGTGGTGGTGGGGAGGTGATGGGGACACCCCGGGGACGGGGATGGCAGGGGCAGGAGGTGACAGGGACACCCCAGGGATGGAGATGGCGGGGGTGTGTGTGACAGGGACACCCCAGGGACAGGGATGTGGGGGTGGGGGGAGGTGACGGGGACACGACAGGGATGGAAATGGGAGGGGGGTGTGAGGTGATGGGGACACCCCAGGGGCAGGGATGTGTGTGTGTAAGGAACACCCCAGGGAAGGGGATGGCATGGTGGGAGGGGACAGGGAAAGTGACAGGGACACCCTGGGGATGGGGACACCCAAGGGATGGGGATGGCATAGGGGGATAGGACAGGACAGTGACAGGGACACACACCCCAAGGACGGGGACAACCCAGGGACGGGGGTGGCATGGGGTGGGGGATGACAACGGAACAGTGACAGGGACACCCAAGGGATGGGCACCTACCCCCCTGGGGGGACAGGGACAGATGGGAGGACACAGCCGGTGGGTGGATGTATTGGGGGGTCCCTGTCCCCCCCCATGTCTCCCTGTCCCCCCCATGTCCCCCTGTCCCCTCCCACTCACCAGCTGTCAGCGTGGGGCAGGCGGAGCCGGGGGCGGCCAAGAGCCAGGGGACGTCGGCGCATCAGGCGGCCGAGGAGCTCCTGGTCCGAGAGGTGCTGGTAGGGCTGGACCCCCAGCTCAAACAGCTCCCACAGCGTCACCCCCAGCGACCTGATGGGGACACCGTGACACCCTCCTTGTCACCACAGACGCCACCACCCAAGGACTGTCATGCTGGATACAGTGGCATTGTGACACCATGATGCCAGGTGTGGTGGCGTCACGACACAGTGAGGCTTGTCACCCTAACGCTAGTGACTGTCATGTGGGGTGACAACACCATGATGCTTGTCACTGTCACACCAGGGGCCATCGTGCCGGGTCTTGTGGCATCACAACACCGTGACACTTGTCACCGCCACACCAGGGACCACCGTGGCATCACAACGCCATGACGCCGTTGGGCTGAATGCTGTCACGTCTGGCATCACAACAATGTCCTGCCTGGGCACCATGCAGTCGTTGCCGGTACAACAGGACGTGGTGACATCAGGACAGTGTCACACTGTCACAGGTGGGTGCTGCAGCACCCCAGCGCTGTCACACCCCAACACTGTAACACCATGACACCCCAAAATGTGACATCAGGACCCAGTCACACCCGGGCACTGCAACCCCATGCCCCCACTGGGACAACCTGGCACCAGGGTGGGTGACGCTGCCACACCACACCACTGGGATGGGGGTGTCCCCAATGTCCTTGATGTCCCCTGGTGTCCCCCGTGTCCCCAACTCACCAGACGTTGCTCTCTTTGCTCTGCTCTGCCACCGCAAGGGTCCCCTGGGTCTCTGCCAGCAGCTCGGGGGCCACCCAGCGCAGGGGGACCCACAGCCGCTCAGGGGTCACGTAGTAGTCCTCCTGGGGGGAGGGTGTCACCCATTGTCCCCAACCCTGGCCCCAGACTGGCCCTACCCATCCCAGCAGGTCCCAGTTCTGTCCCCAGCTGGTCCTGAGGCTCCTGGCCCCGTGCTGGTGGGTCCCTGTCCCCACCGTGTTCCCAGCATGTTCCCAGGCCCCTGGGTCTGTCCTGGTGGGTCCCCGGCTTTGTCACCCCATCCTGGCTGGTCCCTCTGTCCCCATCCCCATGTCCTGCCATCCCTGTCCCCATCCTCACATCCCTCTGCCCTGGCTGGTCCCCATCCTGGTCATCCCTCTGTCCCTTGTCCCCATCCCTGTCCCCATCCCGGTCATCCCTGTGTCTCCATCCCAGCTGGCCCCTGTTCCTGTGTGTCCCCCTCTTGGATTGTCTCCATCGTGGTCGTCCCCTTCCTGGTCATCCCCATGTCCTCCCATCCCTGTCCCCATCCCAGCTGGTGCCCATCCCTGCATCCCTCTGCCCTGGCTGGTCCCCATCCTGGTCACCCCTATGTCCTCATCCCTGTGTCTCCCCATCCCTGCCCCCACCCCAGTCACCCCTGTGTCCCCCCCACCCCTGTCCCCTCCCGGCCGTGTCCCCATGGGTGCCACCCACCCGGTAGTTGCTGTGGGCCAGCCCGTAGTCCCCCAGCCGCACCGTCAGCTCCGAGGTCAGCAGGCAGTTGCGGAGGGCCAGGTCGCTGCGGGACCCACTCAGCCCCCAGGCCCGGGGGCCACCCAGGCGTTTGGGGGGACCCCCACCCCAAGGGGGACTCGGGCATTCAGGGAGACCCCACCCCAAGGGGAACCCAGGCATGTTTGTGGGGGACCCCATCCCAGGGGACACTCAGGCATCTGAGGGGCACCCAGGTGTCTGGGGGGACCTGGGCGTTTGGGGGGACCCCCACCCCAAGGGGGACCTGGGTGTTTGGGGGGACACCCACCCCGGGGGGGACCCGGGTGTTGGGGGGGGACCCAGGCATTTTGGGGTCACCCAGGTGTCTGGGGGAGACCCCCACCCCAAGGGGGACCCCGGGAGTACCTGTGGACGTAGCCGTGGCGGTGAAGGTGCCGCAGCCCCAGGGTCACCTCGAGCGCCAACCGCTGCAGCGTGGCCACGTCGCGGGGGGGCAGCTCTGGCGTCCCCCCCCCAGCCCCCCGCTGCGCCCGCAGGTACCGCTTCAGGTCCCCCTGCCAGAGGTTGATGGGGTCACGGGCAGGGACGGACAGACACACGATCACACACGACCAGGGTGGTCATGGGACACGGGGTGGTGCGGGGGGCAGGGGGGGGCAGGGGGCAGAGCCCCTGTGAACCCCTTGCGCACCCCCCGCCGTGCAAGTGCTCATGCCCAGCGCTCCTGTGCATCCCCCCCTTGTGCAAACCCCATGTGCAAAAAGCTGTGCAGCCCCTCCCTGTGCAACCCCCCTGTGCAACCCTCCCCATGCAGACCCCCTTGTGCCAACTCCCCCGTGCAACCCCCACCCCGTACACCCCCCCCCCGTGCAACACCTCCCCCCGTGCAACACCCCCACCCCCACCACGTGAGCGCTTACCAGCTGGCAGTACTCCATGACCAGTAGCAGTGGCCCGCTCTCCCCACACAGCCCCAGGCACTGCAGCAGGTTGGGGTGCTGGAGGCTCCTGCAAAGCATTGGGGGGCGTGTATGCGCTCCCATCCCCCCCCGCTCCAGCCCCCCCAAACCCCTCAGACGCCGGGGTTACCCCTCCCCCCTCCCCAGTACCGGTAGGGTTGAGCTTCATCCAAGAAGCGTCGCTGCTCAGGGGCTCCGGCACCAGCTCGAAGCTCCTTCACCACCACCTGTGCTGGGCTGGCATCCCCCAACAGCTCCCCCAGGATCACCTGAGGGGGGGGCAAGAAGTTTTGGGGTTCAGGGGAGTGACTCCCCTGTTAAATCCCCCCTCCGCCCTGCCGAGACCCCTCCCTCACCTTCCCGAACCAGCCAGTGCCAATCTCCTGGAGGTAGCTCAGATGCTGCCGGCTCAAGCTTGGGGGCTTCGATGGGTCTAGAATTAGGGGTGCAAGGGTTTTTTTTGGGGGGGTGGGGTGCAGTGGGGCTCCCACAGGGACCTTATCGGTGCCCTGGAGCCATCAGCCCCTCCCCCCCCCCCCCCACTTGGGGCAGAACCCATTAAGGGGTCCCAATAATACCCCAAGATGGGGCAAGGTATACTGGGGGGGGCTCAGCCCCCCCTGATGAGCAGTTTTGGGGGGGGACATCCACCCCCTGTCTCAGCTGCTGGCATCTCAGCGCCACTGCATGTCACCACTTTGATCAGCAACTGGTGACATTTCTGGGGCATCGACACCTGCCCCAGTTTAATTACCCCAGGGTGGGGCCCCCCTAAATTCTGGGTGCCCTCACAATACTGGGTGCTCCCTGCCCCAAATGCTGGTACCCCAGATACTTCAAAAAGAATCCAAGGGTAACAAGGAGCTTGTGAGGGGGTCACTCGGTACTGGGGGGGACACCTAGAGCATCCACAGGATCCCCCCAATCTGTTGGGTGACCTAGAACCTCCTTTGAGCCACCTTGAAGTGCCTGCTGGGTGATCTAGAACACCCGTAGGGCCCCCCCAGTGCCTGTGGGGTGCCTCTGAGCACCTAGAGGGCCCCCCTAAACCACTGGGTGACCCAGAGGATCCCCCCAAGCCCTTGGGTGACCTAGAACCCTCTTTCATTCTCCCCAAACCACATGCTGGGTGACCTAGAACACCCATAGCCCAGCCCCAGTGCCTGTGGGGTGCCTCTGAGCCCATAGAGGGCCCCCATGAACCACTGGGTGACCAAGCCATTGGGTGACCCACAGAATCCCCCCAAGCCCTTGGGTGATCTAGAACCCCCTTTCAACCTCCCAAAACCACCCGCTGGGTGACCTAGAACACCCATAGCCCCCCCCCGCCCAGTGCCTCTGGGGTGTCTCTGAGCACCCATGAGGTCCCCTAAACCATTGGGTCACCCAGAGGATCCCCCCAAGCCATTGGGTGACCTAGAACCCACTTTCACCCCCCCCCCCAGACCACACACTGAGTGACCTAGAACCCCTCTTTGACCCCCCCAAGAGCCCAAGAGCCAATCCATGGAGTCCCTCTCCCCATCACCTCCCCCATGCCCCAGCCCCCCTTACCGGTGGGGGGGGGGTGGGGGGGTGGGCCCCCCTACCTCCCCCAAGGGTAGGACGTAGACATCGGGCAGGGATGGGGAGGATGAGGTCTCCTCCGCTGGCGGTGTGAACTCCCCGGAGTCCTCCTCCCCCTCGGGGTTCTCGAACTCCTGTGTCCCCCCGGGTGGGTGGGTGCAAGGGGGCGTCAAAGTGCATCAAGGGGTGGCCCTCCCCCACCCCCCAGCATGCTGGAGGGGGGACAGCACCCCTCACCTTGAAGCCCACGTCGCCCCGTTTGCAGCACAGGCAGGTGAGGAGGAGGAGGACGAAGGCCACCAGCCCAGAGCAGGAGATGAGCACCACGGCGTAAGGGGGGGGCAGCAGCCCCCGCCCGGGGGGCAGGCTCCCTGGGGGGGTGGAGGGAGGAGAAGCCATTTTGGGGGGTCCCCAAGGTAGTGGGGTGCACCCCGGGGCTGGGGGGAGGAAGACTGGGGGGGTGGTGCCCGGGGGTGATGGGGGGCACGGGGGGGGGGGCATGGGATGTATCTGGGGGGGGCCCCATGGGGCTGTGGGTGGTGGTTGGAGGGTGCACCAGGCAGGAGGGTCCCACAGGGGTGATATGGGGTCCCGGTGGTGGGGCACCCCTGGCTGGGGGGGGGGGGCGGGGCAGCTGAAGGGGGACCCATGGGGGTGGGGGGGGCAGTTGGGTGTAATTTTGGGGGTCCCGTGGGGCTGGGGGGTCCTGCCTGGGGAGAGTCCCATGGGGGGTGTCTCAGAGAGGGGGATGTCCCCAGGGGTGGGGGGGTCGCATCAGCCATTTCCATCTAGCTGAGCCCGTGGGGACAGGTGTTTAGCCGCCCCCCCCCCCACCCCCCCCCCCCACCCCCCCGCCCCTCAGGGGCCCAGTTCTGCCCCGGGGACACGATGGAGGGGTATGGATGCCCGGGTTCCCTCCCCCCTCTCCTTTCCCAGCCGGGTAATGGAGGAGGGAGGGTGATGGGGGGGAGGGACAACAAGGGGGCTGGGGACAACGGGGGACAGGGGACGGGGACAATGGGGGGACAGGGACAATGGGGGGGTAGGGGATGGGGACACAACAGGGGACAGAGGTATGGGGGGCACGGGAGGGGTATACAGGGGATGGGGACAACGGGAGGCTGGGGACAATGGGGGGATGAAGGGATGGGGCGGGGGGGGGGGGGCGGGGAAGCCGAGGGGCTGGGGACAACAGAGTGCTGGGGATGGGGGGCCACAAGAGATGGGGACAAGGCGGGGGGACAAGGGGCGATGATGGGGACAACAGAAGGCTGGGGACAAGGCGGGGGGGACCGGAGGGAAGGGGTTGAGGGCTGGGGACCAGGGAGGGGGGGTGGGGGGCAGGACAGAGAGACAGAGGGATAGACCGAGGGATAGACGGATGTGGGGATGGAGGGATGCGGGGAGCGATGGACAGAGGGGCACAGGCAAGGGATGCAAGATGGGGACAGATGGACACAGGGATGGACACACGCACGGATGAGATGGATGAATGATGTGGGGACAGATGGACATGGGGCTGGATGGACATGGGACTGGCTGGCTGGACAGATGGATGTGGGGCTGGCTGGACGGGTGGATGGACAGGCAGACGTGGAGATGGATGATGTGGGGCTGGCTGGCTGGATAAATGTACAGGCAGACGTGGAGATGTATGATGTGGGGCTGGATGGACAGACGGACAGACAGCCATGGGGCTGGATGGACAGATGGATGGCCATAGGGCTGGCTGGCTGGACAGACGGAGGGACATGGGGATGGTCAGTGTGGGGCTGGATGGACAGACAGCCATGGGGATGGACAGACAGATGGACAGATGGCTGGCCATGGGGATGGATGGATGGATGGGCGGATGGATGGATGGCCAGGCACCCATGGGGCTGGCTGGATGGCGGGGGGGCAATTGGGGGGGCAGGACTCACCGCGGGCCGGGGGGGCCCCCAGGACACCGTGGGGCCCGAGCGAGGCCATGGCAGCGGCGGCAGCGGCCGGCAGCAGGAGCGGGGGGGGCCCTGGCCACCGCATCCCGGCCCCCACTAGGGCCCTAACGGGGTGTGGGCGGGGGGGGGGGGCAGCTGAGGGGAGGGCGGCCCGGCCCGGGGGAGGGCAGCCCGTGCCATCCTGGGTTTGGGGGGGGAGGATGGCTAGAAGGGGGGGGGGGGCAATAAGGGGGTCGGGGGATAGAGGGGGGGGCTGTAGAGGGGGTCGGGGGACAATGGCGAGGCTAGAGGAGGGGGTGGGGGGGGCAGAAGGGAGGATGGGAGACAATGGGGGGCAGTAAATGGGGTGGGGGGGACAGCAGGGGGTGGGGGGGGAGCAGAAGGGGTCGGAGAGGCAGTAAATGGGCTGGGAGGATAGCAGGGGGGCGGGGGGGGCAATTGGAGGGTGCCGAGGGGGGCAGCAGCGGGCCCGGGGGGGGGTCAGGGCGGCGGAGGCGGCCGAGGAGCCGCCGGCGCGGCCGTGCGGGAGCGCTGCTGCCCCCCCCCCCGCCCCCCCCGGCCCCGCCCCGCCGGCCGCCGCCTCCCATTGGTCGCCGGGGCTGTCTGTCAGGGCAGGGGCCGCCCTCCCGGCGCGGGGCGGGGCGCGGGATGCAGGGGGTTGCCATGGCGACGGGGCTGGGTACCACGGGGGGTGGGGCGGGGGGGCGAGGGGGGAGACGGGGGACGGGGCGACAGAGGGGGGACGCGGGGGGGGGGGAGCGAGGAGGTGGCCAGAGCGGGGGACGTGGGGGGACACGGGTGACACTGGAGGGGACACGGAGGTGGCTGTGGGGGGGGACAGAGAGGGGACGTGGGGACACACGGGTGACACTGGAGGGGACACGGGAGTGGCTGTGGGGGGGACATGAGGGCACACAGAGGGGGGACATGGGGGGAAAAACAAATGGTCAAGGAGGGGACAAAGGTGGACACGGGGGTGGGGCATAGAGGGACGCTGGGGACAGCGTTGGCCATGGCCATGGAAGGGACATGAGTGTCACGGGGGGGGGGGTGGGGGGGGTGGAGGGGGGGGAATGACATCAGGTGACACTGGAGAGGACAAGGAGAGGGATATGGAAGGAGACATATATGAGGAGGACATATTGAGGGGACATGGCGGGGACAGAGAGGAGACATGGCGGGGACGTGCAGGTGGCCATGGAAGGGACAAGTGGGGGACACAGGGGACACTGGAGGGGACATGCAGGTGGCCAGGGTGGGGACCACAGGGGCCACCATGTCCTTGAACTGGTCTACCAGCGGTGGGTCCCCCCATGGCCACCAGCTGGTGGCCTCGATGGTGTAATTTCCCAACTGCCCTGTCCCTTGTCACCAGTGGACAAGCCCAGTCCCACCTGTGTGACGTCCCTGAGGTCCCACCAGAGACCTTGCTGGTGCCACCTCCCCCCCCAACATCCCCGCTGTCCCCTCCCCTTGGTGGTCCCTGGCTGGGGTCTCAGCAGTAGCTCCAGCTCACTCATACTGGGAGATGGGGGGTGGACCAGGTCCTCCCAGTGTCCCACCAGTGCTGACTGGAGAAAGGCCACCTTGACCACTCATACTGGGTGACACAGCCCAGGACACCAGTGCCACGTTGGTGGCTCACAGTCAGCCTGGTGTCCGCCAGGCCCCTGGGTGCTGCTGCCTACTGGCAGCGCCCAGCACCCCGACCGGCGGACCCCGCGCTTCCCCCTCCCTCCCGGAACAATGGCGCCGCCCAGACGGGGCTGTTCCTCGTCTCGGTGCACTCCAGGCGCGCTCAGCCATTGGCCGGCGGTACGCAAGCAACGTGCCTTCTCATTGGCTGACCTCGTGTGAGAGGCGGGGACATCCGCGTGGCCTATATAAAGCGGCGCTGGCGGCGGTATCTCCCCCTTTCCGCCACTGCGGCCGCCGCGGAGGTGAGGCTGGATCTGGCAGCGCGGGACCCGAACCGGGGCTCGGCTTGGGGGTCAGGGGAACGGCGAGCTCAGGCCTGGCCTGCGGCCTTGTGCCGGGGGTCTCCGCCCGCTCTGCGCATGAGCCGGCCCCAGGCAGGGCCCCGGGCCTGTGCGGCCCCCGCGCATGCGCAGAGTAGGGAGACACGTGTTGGGGGGGGATCCCAGCCTAAGACATCACTCGTCGGGGTATTCTGAGGGTCTCCTGCAGCCCCAGGGGGGTTCTGGGGCATCTCCCTTCACGGCATTAACTGTAGCCGGGGCAGTGGGCTCATTTTGGGGTGCCCGGGACCCCCGGGGGCTCTGGAGCCGCCCCACCCCACCGCAGTGCTAGAAGGAACCAATGAGGAGGTGGTCAGACCCTCCCGCCTGTTGAGGGAGTTGGGGTCCCACCACCACCTAGGGCTTTAGAGCCCCCCGAAGCAGCCCCATCCCCAGTTAAAGGCTCAGCACAACCCCTAGATAATATGGGGGGCACATACACATGCTGAGTCACGGGTGCAACTTCCAGCGCAAAAGGGGGGGCCCTTAACTTTAGGGGGGCCCCAATTCTTTCTTAGGCTAGCTGTCGCACGTGTGGGGACTCCCCCTTTTATTTTAGGGAGGGGGTTTCAGCAGGCCTGACCCCCCCACAATATGCTCCTTCCACTGCCCACAGACCGCTGCCATGCCAGTTGCCCGCAGCTGGGTGTGCCGAAAAACCTATGTCACCCCTCGACGTCCCTTTGAGAAATCCCGCCTCGACAGGAGCTGAAGCTCATTGGTGAGTTGGGGGGGGCTGCTGAAGAATTGGAGGGGGTGCTTTGGGGGTCCCCCTGACCCCCCTGTTCCCTTCCAGGGAGAATATGGCCTGCGCAACAAGCGGGAGGTCTGGCGGGTCAAGTTCACCCTGGCCAAGATCCGTAAGGCAGCGCGGGAGCTGCTGACCCTTGACGAGAAGGACCCGCGGCGCCTCTTTGAGGGTGAGGTTTTATTTCAGGGGTCACCCTTTTTCCTCCCTGGCACCCCCCTTTGGTGCCAGCTTTTTTCCCCACTCTTTGTCCTTACTCTTCCTTTTTTCACCCCTTTTTCATTCTTTACTCTTTTTTTTCAGTTTCCCCCCTCTTTCTCCCTGTTTTGATCACCCCATTTTTAACTACTTCCCCACAATTTTTCCCCCCATTTCCTCCCCCTTGTCTTTTCTCTTATCCCCCTCTTTTTTTTTTTTCCTGCCCTGGTCCCCTCTCTTTTCTTTTTGTCTTTCCTTTTTTCTGGTCCTCTCCCTTTTACGCCCCTCACCGCCCACTCACTTTGCCTCACTGTGCCCCCCCTTTTTTTTTGTCCCATTTGGTCATCTTGTCCCTCGCTTTCTCCAGCTTTGCTCCATCTCACCCCCTTCTTTCTCCAATTCTTCTCACCTTGACCCTGTTCCTTCATATTTTCACCCCCTTTTTTCTTGTTTCTGTCCCTTTTTGCCCCCTCCTTCCCCTGTTCCAGCTCCCGCTTTCCTTCTGTTCTTCTCTCCCGGGCCCCCTTTGATCCATCTCATTCCCCTTTTTTCCTCCATTTCCTCCCATACTGTCACCCCTTCCCTGCCCGTTTGCCTCTTGTTGCTGTCTTTTGCTCCTGTTTCAGGCCTGTTTGTCCCCATTCCAGCCCATTTGGGCCCCTCTTCCCCTCATTTTGCCTGTTTTGGTCAATTTGCCCCTCTTCTGCCTCCATTCCCTCCCCCCCCCCCCCCCCCCCCCCCCCCCCCCGTTTCAGCCTGATTGCCCCCCTTTTCCCTGTGTTTCAGTCTGTTTTGACCCCATTTACCCCATTTCATCCCCTTTGTGCCACATTTTCCATGTTTCACCGTGTTCCCTCTGTCCCCTCCTCAGGGAATGCGCTGCTGCCGGCGGCTGGTGCGCATCGGGGTGCTGGATGAGGGGAAGATGAAGCTGGATTACATCCTGGGGCTGAAGATTGAGGATTTCCTTGAGCGGCGTCTCCAGACTCAGGTCTTCAAGCTGGGCCTGGCCAAGTCCATCCACCATGCTCGTGTCCTCATCCGTCAGCGCCACATTCGGTGGGTCCCTACGCCCCTCACCCCTCAGGGCCGCCCCAAACCCTGAGGGGCCCTTCCACAGCATGAGCAAACCCTCTCTGCACTGTGAGGGTCAGCCCCCAGCGAGGTCGGCAAGGTTCACTGCGGCTCTGCCGTACACCTTGTGAAGGGGACGGGGTCCAAGCACAGGTAACCCCCCTGCCCTTCAAATCTGGGGGGGGGCTGCATGCTGCTGAGCACCCCCCTAAATTTTGTGGGGGGCACACTTCAGTCTACACCCCCATACTGTGCTTCATCTCCTCCCTCTTCATCTGTCCTCCCAATTCTCACTGAAGACACACTGCAAAGAGGCTGGGGTCTACATCTGGGTGACCCCCCCCAAATTTTAGGGGGCCCACACACTGGCAGACACCACCCCTAAATTTTGGGGAGGCACATGTCAATCTGCACACCCATACTGTCCTCCTTACCCCCCAGCTCTCACTGCACACACCCTGCAAAGGGGCTGGTGTCTGTGCTCAGCTGCACAGCCTCAGCACCCTGCTGCTGGGAGCCCCTGCCCTAGGTAACACTGTTCCATAATAGGGAAGGGGCAACACTTTGCAAGAGTGTACCCCCAAAAACAACGGTCCTGCAGTTAAGGGGTACCCCAAGATTTAAGGGATGCACCCCAAATTTTATGGGGACCCAACATTAACAGAAAGTACCGTTTCAGAGCCAGATCCCCATTCCCCAGGGCAGGATCTCCCTGCAGTGGGGTTGGGGTGCCTGGAGGGAGTTGCTGGTATAGTTTTTTGGAGTGCTGACCCCCCCCCCCCGATTTTGGGGTTCCCCCCAGGGTGCGGAAGCAGGTGGTGAACATCCCCTCTTTCATCGTGCGGCTGGACTCGCAGAAGCACATCGACTTCTCACTGCGCTCTCCCTATGGGGGGGGTCGCCCTGGCAGGGTCAAGAGGAAGAACGCCAAGAAGGGGCAGGGGGGTGCAGGGGGGGGCGAGGACGAGGAGGAGGACTGAGCCCCCTGAAAACTGGGGGGACGACCCTGGGGTGAGAGCATGACGTGTGCTGTGGGGAAGGGGTTTGTGGGGGGACAGAGGGGTGGGGAGGGGAGTGGGGTTGGAGGTGGTTGGGGGGGGGGCAGGAATTGGGGCGTGGGTGTTGGGTTTGGGGTTGCAAGGGTTTTGGGGTGCTGGGGCTATTCAATGGGGAGTGGGTTTTGGGGTGCTGGAGTTAATCAGTAGAGAAAAGGTTTTGGGGGTGCTGGGAGTCTTAGGGGTGGGGGAGGGGTTTGCGGGTTTTGGGGTGCTGGAAGTACTTGGAGCAGGTTTTGGGGGTGCTGGGTCTTAGGATGGTGTCAGGTTTTGAGTGCACTGGATGTTCTGGGATGCTGGAGGAATTTGGGGAGTGGGTTTTGGGGATGGGAGATCTTGGGGTGGGTTTCAGGGACTTTGGGGTGGGATTTTTGGGGTGCTGGGGGTTTTGGGGGGTTGGGTTTTGGGGTGCTGGGTTTCTTGAGAGGTTAGGAATAGGGGTAGAAAGTGGGGCTGGAAGTTTGGGGGGGCTTTTTGGGGGTGGTGGTGCATTTTGGGGGCCCCCCATGATGGCAGCACTGGGCGCTGAAACCCCTGACGATGTCTGTGCACCCTCCAGGGACCTTGACACCCTGGGGGGTCTGAGGGGGCCCCTGGGGGTGCTGGTTGTGTGTGCTGGTTTTTGGGGTCCCCACCACTAACCCCCCTGCTTTTTTTCCAGGTCCCAGCTCCCAGAATTCGGGGTCCCCCTGTGGGGGTTAATGCCAATAAATGGAGTTGCCTCACTGGCGTCTCTTTTGTGTTTGGGGGGGGCACACAGCAGCCTCCTGTGTTCCTTGGAGGCTTTTTTGGGGGGGAGGGGAGTCCCCAACCTTGGGGCGGGTTGGATGCCTCAGTTCCTGGGAGGGTGGGTTTTTTTTGGGGGGAGGGGGGGTGTCCCCCAGTTTTATGGGGGGTTATCTAGACCCCTCAATTTGGAGGGTTTGTCTGAGCACCTTGTTTGGGGGGGTGGGGGGGGCTGAGTACCTGGGTTCCCTGGATGATTTGGGGAGGGTCCCTAATGTTTTTGGCTTTTTGGGGGCCCTGATTTTGAGGGTGGGGTCTAGACCTTTTTGTTTTGGGGGGGTGGCCGAGTAGCTGGGGTCCTGGATGATGTGGGGTGTGTCCTGCAACCTTGGGGCCTCCAAATGAGGAATTTTTTTTAATTTTTTTTTTGGGAGGCCTCCACTCAACCTTGGGGGTGTCTGAACCCCTCAGTATTTTTTGGGGGGGGGGGGGGGCGGGCAGCAAGTGCCTGGGTTACTTGGGAATTTTGGGGTCCAGACTCCGTTTGGGGGCCGGTGGGGCAGAAGCCTGGGCGTATAGGAGGGTCTCTGGGCTGTAGCCCCCGGCGTGCCGGTTGGGGTACCCGGCGGCCCTTTCCGCCACACTCAACATGGCGGCGCCCATAATCCGGAAGCCTCGTGTCACGTGTGGCCGCATTCACCAATAGCCGCGCATCTCCGGGGAGGAACCGCCCGTTGGCCACGCCCCTTCGCTGTTGGCGGGAGAACGCGTCCTCGGCGTAATGTGCGCAGCTGGGGGGTTCCTGAGGGGGCAGGGGGGGTTCCCCGCTGTCTGGGGGGGTCTTGAAGGGTTGGGGATTCCGGGGAGCTCGTAAGGAGCTGGGGGGAGCCTGAGGGTGTCTCTGAGGGGCCCCTGGGGACTGAGGGGCCTCTGGTGGGGAGTCTCTGACGGGGTGCTGGGTCTGGGGGGGCTGTCCCCGGGCTGCTGGGGGGCCCCGGCGCATCCCCACAACCTCCCCCTGCTCCTTCCCCACAGGATGGAGGGGAAACGGCCGGGGACGCCCGGGGGTCCGCCCCAGGCGAAGCGTTTGCGGGGGGGGGGCGGGGGGTCCCCTCCCAGTTCGAGGAGGAGCTGGCGCAACTGGAGGAACTGGAGGCCGAGCTGGCAGCCGAGGAGCCCCCCCAGACCTCTGAGAGCCAGCCCCTAGGTGAGGTGGAGGACAGGGTGTGGGAGCTATGGGGTGGAATGGGGTGCTGTGGGGCAGGATGGGATGCTGTGGGGGCCGATGGGGTGCTGGGGGGCAGGGTGGGTGTGTTTGGGGTGCTGGGGGCGTGATGGGGTGCTATGGGACAGGCTGAGGATGCTGTGGGGCAGGATGGGGTGCTGGGGGGCAGGGTAGGTGTGTTTGGGGTGCTATGGGACAGGCTGTGGGGCAGGGTGGGGTGCTGGAGAGCAGGGTAGGAGTGTTTGGGGGTGTGACAGGGTGCTGTGGGGCAGGATAGGGTGCTGGGGGGCAGGGGGCAGGGTAGGATGCTGGAGGTGCTGTGGTGTGCTGTGGGTCAGGACAGGCTCTGCCCCCCACCCCAGGCAGCCAGTTTGTGGGAGAAGTGAACGCCAAGTGGCGGCGCCCGGCCCTGCCTCTGCAGCCGCCCGACACCCTCTGCTTCCTGCAGCTCGACATCGACCACTACATCGGTCAGCACCCACAGGACCCCCCCTGCCACCCATGGGACAACCCTCTGCACCCATGGGTCCCCTGGGGGAGCACTCAGACCCCCAAGTCCTTGAGGGCGGCACCTCAGGGGTCCCTCAGCACTCATGGGTGCCCTGGGAGGGGATGACACCTAAGCAACCCCTTGCCAGGGGAGTGTGTGACCCAGCCATGCCCCCTCAGGGTCCCCACTGCCTGGGATGTCAGGGGCCACCCAAGGCCCTGTGCCCATCCTCCGCGTCTTTGGGGTGACAGCAGCTGGCAACAGCGTCTGCCTCCATGTCCACGGCTTTTCCCCCTACTTCTACGTCCTGGGGCCACCTGGTGAGTCAAGGACGCCCCCAACCCTCCTTCCCCCCCAACCCTCCTTCACCCCCCTTCCCCGCCCTTCCCCCCACAACACCCCATCCCGCCCCCACTTCCACCTGGGGCTTCTCTAGTGGTTTGTATAAGGGTTGTGCCTTGGACCCGCCTCGGGAGCCCCTAAACCCTTCTAGCCCCCTCCATAACCCCCTGACCCCCCCAAAATCTGCCCCTCCCAGTTGCACCTGTGGATTAATGGCTCATCCAAGGGTTGTGCTTACTGTGGGATGTGGGAGGGCCTCAGTGTTCCCCCTGCCTCTCCCTTCTCCCCCCCCCGGGGCTGCAGGGCCTCCCCATGACCCCTCTCTTTCCCTGTCCCCCTGCTTCAGGTTTGGGGGTGCAGCACCTGGAGGACCTGAAACGGGAGCTGGATGCAGCATTGTTGCGGGAGCAGCGGAACAGCAAGGAAGGGCTGAGCCAGGCTGTGCTGGCCCTGGAGCTGTGCCACAAGCAGAGTGAGTGATCCCCCCACACCACCCCCCAGCCCCCCCATGCCAAGCAATGGGGTTCTGGAGGGGTTTGGGGGTGACCTGTGTGGGGGAAACCGTAGCATAGCTGCACTGTGGGGCAGGAGGAGCCCCCTAAGTGGCTGTGGGGGGGTTCAGGGGAGCTGCTGACACCCTGGTGCATCCCCCAGGTATGCTGGGGTACCAGGGGGGGCAGATGGCCCTGTTTGTGCGGGTGGTCCTGGCCCTCCCCCGGCTGATTGCCCCCGCCCGGCGGCTACTGGAGCAGGGGCTGCGCTGGGGTGGGCTGGGGATGCACCCCGCCCCCCCGTTTGAGGCCAACATTGACTTCGAGATCAGGTAAGGGACTCTACCACCTCCCAGAACTGTCTCATGGGCTCCCCCATGTCCCCTGGAGTCCTCAAACTGCCCCCCAGGGTCCTCTGTCTGCCGCCCTGGGGTCTCTACTTGTTCCCCAGCATCTCTAAGCTACCCCTCTATGTCCCCATGTGGCCCCTGGGGCTCCCCCGCTTCCTTCCAAAGTCCCTTGTCTGCCCCCCTGGGGTCCCCATTTGTCCCCAGGCCCCCCCCCACTCCCCTCTTAAAGTCCCCATCTGCCCCCCTGTGTCCCCCACTTACCCTCATCTGCCCCACCAGGGTCCCCCATTGACCCCCTGGGGTCCCCAAACCTCCTCAGTCCTGCCCCCCTCCTTCACCCCCATTTCTTCCCCCCAGGTTCATGGTGGACACAGGGCTGGTGGGGTGCTGCTGGCTGGAGGTAGAGAAGGGTCAGTACCAGTTGCGGGGGGCCCCCACCAGCCCTGGGGTCCCCCCTGGGCACCCCCCCCCGGTCTCTCTGTGCCAGCTGGAGGCGGATGTAGACTGGGTGGGGCTGCGGAGTCACCCTCCTGAGGGACCCTGGCTCTGTCTGCCACCCCTGCGCATCCTCAGCTTCGACATCGAGTGTGCTGGCCGCAAGGGTGAGGGGCAGGGGGGGACATCGCGGGGGAGGGGGGACATGGGAGGTCAGGAGGGGCAGTGGAGGAATGGGGGGGACTGGAGGGACAGGGGGATGGGGGGACATTGCGGTGCAGAGGTGACAGTGGGATGCAGGGGTGATGTTGGAGCACGGAGGTGACAGTGGGGGCACAGCGGTGATGTCGGGGCACAGGGCCAGGGGCTGGAGGGTGCAGGGGGTGTCAGGGCACAGGTTGATGAGGGGGCGTGGGGTGACCCGAGGGTTCCTGCATGGCCCCCAGGCGTGTTCCCCGAGGCAGAGCGGGACCCGGTGATCCAGGTGGCGGGGGTGGTGCTGCGCCAGGGGGAGCGTGAGCCCTTCCTCCGCACCATCTTCACCCTCCTGCCCTGCGCTCCCATCCTCGGCTCCCAGGTGCTCAGCTTCCAGCGGGAGCGAGATCTCCTCCAGGTCAGTGGGGGGGACAGGGGGCTGGGGGGCTCCAGGAGGGAGCTGGGTGGCTCCAGGAGCTTCCTGCGGTGTGTGGGAGGGTTCCAGGAGGAATCTGGGGGCTGATCAGGGGTCCCTGGGGGAGGCCCTCAGGGGGTCTGGTGGGCTCCAGGAGGAATCTGGGGTGTTTGAGGGGGGCTGGGAGTTGGGGATGCTCAGGGGTCCTGGGGGGCTTTCAGGGGGTTAGGGGCCTGCAGCAGGTCCCTGGGGGGCGCTTGGGAGTCCTGGGGGTGTGTGGGGAGCTTGGGGGGGACTCTTGGAGGTCCTGGGTGGCTCCAGGAGGGGCCTAGGGAGCTCTTGGGGGTCCTTCCTGGGGTTGGGGGGGTTATGGGGGTCTGGGGGAGTTTTGGGGACACCTCTGATCACTTTTTCCACCCCACCCGCCATGTCCCCTCTCTCCTCCAGTCATGGGCTGAGTTTGTCCGGATCGTGGACCCCGACATCATAACGGGCTACAACATTCAGAACTTTGACCTGCCCTACCTGCTGCAGCGTGCCCACATCCTCAAGGTGCCCCCCAACCTGCCCCATAGCCCCCAGCCTGCCTCATGGCACCCCATGCCCCGCCCCCCCCAGCCCCTCCAGCCTGCCCCACAGCACCCTGCGGCCCCCAACCTGCCCGTAGAAGTCTGACCTCTCCCCTCCTCAACCTGTCCCACAGGCAGAGCCCTTCCCCTGCTCCCCAACTCCCCTCATGGCCCCCCAACTGCCCTCGTTGCCCCCCAGGTGGAATCCTTCCCCTTCCTGGGGCGCATACGGCAGTGCCGCTCAGTTGTGCGGGATTCAGCGTTCCAGTCCCGGCAGCTTGGCCGGCGTGAGAGCAAAGTGGTCAGTGCCGCAGGGAGGGTGACGCTCGACCTGCTGCAGGTATGGGGGGGCCCGGGGGGGCCGGGGTGGGGCTGGGTGACCCTTGATATGCTGCAGGTATGGGGGGCCCCGGGGAGCTGGGGGTGGGTGGGGCTGGGTGACCCTCAATGTGCTGCAGGTGTGGGGGGACTTGGAGGTGGGGGATTTAGGGGCTGTGGGTGCTGTCAGGTTGTCAGGGCAATTGTTGGGGTGTTGGGGTGCAGTCGGGGTGTCGGGGCACAGCTGGGTGCAGCAGGGTGCTGTCAGGGTGGCACTGGGGCACAGTCGGGCGCTGTTGGGGTGTCAGAGCTAAGTCAGGGTGCAATCGGCGTGCCGTCAGGGTGTTGGGGTACAGTCAGGGTGCAGATGGGGTGCAGTCAGGGTGTTGGGGTGCCGCCAGGGTGTTGGGGCACCCTTGGGGTGCTGCCAGGGCGCAATGGGGTGCAGCAGGGCCATGCACAGGTGCTGCTGCGGGACCACAAGCTCCGCTCCTACACCCTGAACGCCGTCAGCTTCCACTTCCTGCACGAGCAGAAGGAGGACGTGCCCCACAGCATCATCACTGACCTCCAGGTTGTGGGGGGGCGCAGGGGCACCCCAGGGAGGTTCTGGGGACTGTCCTGCCCCCCGTGTCCCCTCCTTCCTACTCCCGTGTCCGCTCCTGTCCCCAGCACAGCTTGGAGCAGACATGGCACTCGCTGAGCTGGCCATCTACTGCTTGAAGGATGCTGTCCTCTCCATGCCCCTCCATGTCCCAGCTGTGACCATGACATGTCCCTTTGTGTTCAGCATGTCCTGCAGTGTCCCTGATAGGTCCCCAGTGTATCTCCAGCACAGCTCAGAGCAGCTGTGGCGCCAGCTGTCTGTCTGCTGCCTGCAGGATGCTTTCCCCTGGTGTCCCCCCATGGCCCCCAGTGTCCCCTCACGTCCCTGTGTCTCCCCATGTCCCTGATATGTCCCCGTGTCCCCATGCCCCCAGAACGGCTTGTAGCAGACACAGCGCTGTCTGTCTGCTGCCTGGAGGATGCTGTTCCTCGGTGTCCCCTCATGTCCCAGCCATGTCCCTGGCTTGTCCCTGTGTCCCCCAATGTCCCTGACATGTCCCCAGTGTCCCCCCAGAATGGCTCAGAGCAGACGCGGCGCCGGCTGGCCGTGTACTGCCTGAAGGACGCCTTCCTGCCACTGCGGCTGCTGGAGAAGCTCATGGTGGTGGTCAACTATGTGGAGATGGCGCGTGTTACTGGTGTCCCCCTCAGCTACCTGCTGATCCGAGGACAGCAGGTCAAGGTGGTCTCGCAGCTCCTGCGGCAGGTCAGAGGGGGTGCAGGGACACTGGGAGGGACGAGGGGTTTGGGGGGCATGGGGACAGACACTGGGAGGGATGAGGGGGTCGGGGGGCATGGGGATGGACACTGGGAGGGATGAGGTGGGGACAGGGGACGTGGGGACACAGGAGGGATATGGGGGCGGGCACCCCTGCGGCAGGGGGATCTGCACGCACCAGGGATGGTGGGGACACAGGCTGGGGAGCCACTGGGGTCTCAGGGAGGTGACTGGGGGTGCTGGTGCCCCCCCTGGTGCCAGTGACCCCCCTGTGCCCCAGGCGATGAAGGAGGACCTGCTGATGCCGGTGGTGAAGCCAGAGGGGGGGGAGGACTATGAGGGGGCCACTGTCATTGAGCCCCTCAAGGGGTGAGTGTGAGGGGACTGGCTCCGTGTGTGTCCCCAAACCTGTGACACCCCCAGACTCCTCTGTGACACCCCCTGACCCCCTGTAACCCACCCTGTGCCCGCCCAGGTACTACGACGTGCCTATCGTGACGCTGGATTTCTCCTCGCTGTACCCCTCCATCATGATGGCACACAACCTCTGCTACACCACCCTGCTGCCCCCGGGGGGGCCCCAGCGCTTTGGGTGGGAACTGGGAGGGACTGGGGGGAACTGGAGGGGAACTGGGAGGGGCTGGGGGGTACTGGGAACAGCTGGAATGGCTAGAGAGCACGGGGAGGTACTGGCAGGGGCTGGGGTAGGGTTGCGGTCACTGGGTGCGGCTTGGGAGGGGCTGGGGGGATCAGGGGCAGTGGGGACACCAGGAGGCAGCTGTGGGTGCCCCACCCACCCTGTGACCCCCCCTTTTCCCCCTCCAGGCTGGGCCCCAGTGACTTCATTCGCACCCCAACGGGTGAGCTCTTTGTCACTGCCAGCGTGCGCAAGGGGCTGCTGCCCCGTGTCCTCGAGGGGCTGCTGGCTGCCCGCAAGAGGTAGGGACATGGGGGGTGGAAGCACACACTGGGGGACAGGGGGATACGGGAACGGGGGGGACGTGAAGGAACAGGGGGACATGGGGGGATGCGGGACACACAGGTGGCCATGGAGAGGACATGGAGGGGGACATGTCCCCTGAGGGATTTTGGGGTCTCCATATGAAGATTGGGAGTCCCTGGTGGGTTTGTGTCCCTCTGTGGGGTTCTGGGGCTGGGGTTGGCTGTGGGTCGCTGTGGGTCACAGCAGGTCCTGGCAGGGTGAAGGCAGAGCTGGCGCAGGAGCAGGATGGGTTCCGGCGGCAGGTCTTGGATGGGCGGCAGCAGGCACTGAAGGTCAGCGCCAACTCAGTCTATGGCTTCACCGGTGCCCAGGCTGGGCGCCTGCCCTGCCTCGAGATCTCCCAGGTGAGCCCCATGGCTGCCTCACAGCGCCCCACTGCTCCCCGTGGCACCCCACCGCACCCCACGATGCCCCATAGCACCCGACAGATCCCCACAGCACGTGCTGTCCCCAACACAGCTTCCCTCGGGCTTCTTGGACCCAGCACTGGGCTTTCCCTGAACCCCTCAGGCAGGTGGGGGGTCCCTGCCCCTCAGCCCTCCCTGCCTTACGCCCCCCTCTGCCCCACAGCCCCCCAATGTCCCTGTGTGTGTCCCCAGAGTGTCACCAGCTTTGGGCGCCAGATGATTGAGCGGACAAAGCAGCTGGTGGAGAGTAAATACTGCCTGGCGCAGGGCTTCCCTGCAGATGCCAAGGTGGGCTGAGCAGGCTTCTGGGGGTCCTGGGTGGGTTCTGAGGCATTCGGGGGGGATGCCGAGGGGCTGGGGGGGCCCCAGAGGGCAAATCTTGCCTGGTGCTGGGTTGCCCTGCTGATGCCAAGGTGGGTCCTGGGAGGGGTGTGGCGGGTCCTGAGGGTTTTCCGGGGCATCCCAGGGAGTTTTAGGGGGTCCTGAGGGGGTTTTGGGGCATCCCAGGGGGTTTATAGTGGGTGCTGAGGGGATTTGGGGGGGGTCCTGGGGGCGGTTTGGGGGTCTCGGGGAGAATTGGAGGTCCCAGGGGGGGTTTTGGGGAGGGGTCCTAGGGACAGTTTGGGGGTTCCAGGGGCAGATTTGGGAATTCCCGGGGTTTTCAGGGGTCCCGGGAAGATTTGGGAATGCTGGGGGGGAGATGTAGGGGTCCCGAGGGTGACCCTGAGGCCATGCCCTCCCAGGTGGTGTACGGGGACACGGACTCGGTGATGTGCCGGCTGGGGGTGACCTCGGTGGCTGAGGCGATGGCCCTGGGGCGGGAGGTGGCCACCTGGGTCTCCAGCCACTTCCCCTCCCCCATCAAACTGGAGTTTGAGAAGGTCAGAGGGGCCCGGGGGGGTCCCCACGTCCCCAAGGGGGGTTCTTAGATCCCTGGGGGGGGCGGTCCTCATGTCCCCAGGTGTGTCCCTGCATTCTTGTGAGGGTCCCTGGGGTGGTCTCCAGGGAGACCCCCACATCACTGGGATGGTCCCCATGTCCTCAGGGATGTCTGTGGGGTCCCCATGTTCTTCTGAGGGTCCCCATGTCCCAAAAGTTTTCCCGGGGGTCTCCCTACGTCCTTGGGGCATCCCTACAGCCCCAAACCTGTCCCTTCAGTGACCCCTGTGTCCCTGGACGGTTCCCATGTCCCGGAATGGGGGGGTCCCCACATTCTGAGATGGTCCGTGCTGAGGTTGCCCCACCACAGGTGTACTGGCCATACCTGCTGATCAGCAAGAAGCGCTACGCGGGGCTCTGCTTCTCCTCCCGCGCCGAGGCCCACGACAAGCTGGACTGCAAGGGGCTGGAGGCCGTTCGGCGTGACAACTGTCCCCTGGCTGCCAACCTGGTCACCGCCTGCCTGCACCGCATCCTGCTACACCGGTGAGGGGGTGCAGGGTGGTCCTGTGGGGCGGGGAGGGGTCCCCGTGAGCACTGTGTGCCACACGGTGTCCCTCCATGAGAAGGGGCGGGGGGGAGGGGCGTCATCATGTGTCCCCGGTGGATGGGGTATGGGGTGCAGGGGTCCCCATGTGTGCCCCCCATGGATGCTGTGGGGGTGGGGGGTCCCCATGTGTCTTCTGTGGGTGCTGTAGGGCCCTGTGACACCCCCCATCCTCCTCTCCTTGGGGAAGCTGTGGGGTGATGTGGGCATCCCCCAGCGCCCCCAACCCCCTTTTCTCCCCCAGGGACTCCAAGGGGTGATCTCAGACCTCCTGGGGAAGCTGGGGGTCCCCCAGCACCCCCAGACCCCCCTGTGTTGCCCCGCAGGGACCCTACGGTGTGATGTGGGCATCCCCCAGCCCCCCTGAACCTGCTTTTTCCCTCCAGGGACCCCGATGGGGCGGTGGCCCACGCGCAGGAGGTGATCTCGGACCTGCTGTGTAACCGGGTGGACATCTCGCAGCTCGTTATCACCAAGGAGTTAACGAGGGCGGCCAGTGCCTACGCAGCCCCCCAGGCCCACGTCCAGCTGGCCGAGAGGTGGGGGGACCCTCTGGCAGCACCCCAAAACCAGCACCAGCAAATGGGGACCCCCGGGTGGGCACACTGGAAGAGGCACCCCAAAAGGGGGATCCCAAAATGGGCAACTGAAAGTAGAGACCCCCAAATGGGCACCCCGAAATGGGGGTTCCCCAAATAGGCACCTAAAAAAGGAGACCCCTTACATGGGCACCACAAAACAGATCCCCCCCCCCCCAAATTTGGCACCTTATACCCCCTCCCCAAACTGGGCACTTTTATGGGGCACCTGCAGGTGGGTGTCCCCAGACTGGGGGAGGGGAGGTGGGGGTGACCAAAGTGGGGTGCCCCCCACCCATGGGTGCCTCCCCCCCTGCCCTTAGGATGCGGCAGCGGGACCCTGGCAGTGCCCCCAGCTTGGGCGATCGCGTCCCCTATGTCATCGTCACCGGCGCCAAGGGGGTGGCTGCCTACATGAAGTCTGAGGTGGGGAGTGTGTGGGGGGGCACCTTGGGTTGGGGTGGGCATGAGTCGGGGGGGCTCATCCTGTGAGGGACACACGGGGGGGCCATGATGGGGATTTGTGGCGGCTTGTGAGGGGGTGGGGGGACATGGGGGGGATGCAATGGGGACTGGGGAGCCCAGGGGGAACATGGAGGTGGTCCAGAGATGAACAGAGGGATGAGGCACCAGTGGGTTTCTGGGAGGATAAACTGGGGGTGTGATGGGACAGAGGGACATCGGGGGGGTGCCGGGGGAATCCCCAAAGCCACTGCCTGCCCCCCTCCCGCCCCCCCCCCCCCCCAGGATCCCATCTATGCCCTGGAGCACAACCTGCCCATCGACACCCGCTACTACCTGGAGCAGCAGCTGGCCAAGCCTCTGCTCCGCATCTTCGAGCCCATCCTGGGCGAGGGCCGGGCCGAAAGCGTCCTCCTGCGTGAGTCACTCCAAAGCCAACGCTGGGGGCACCCCAAAACCCACCTGAGGACCCCAAATCCCACCCAGGGCTCCCACCAGTACCCCCTTGAGCCCATCCTGGGCAAGAGCAGGGCTGAGAGTGTTCTCCTGCTTGAGTCACCCCAAAACTGATACTGTGGTGAACCCAGAAATGCTCTTGCACCCCAAAACCCACCTGGGGACCCCAAACTCATCCAGGGGACCCCGAAATCCCACCTCCACCCCCTTGGTCCCAGCTGTATGGACAGCAGGGCTGAGAGTGTCCTCCTGCCTGATTACCCCAAAATACACGTGGGACCCCAAAATCCTTCTCAGGGGACCCTAAACCTCGCTGGGGGCACCCCAAAACCTGCTTGGGGACCCGAAAACCCACCAGGTGACCCCAGATACCCCCCAGTCTCCCCCAAATCCCCCACCCCCACCCTAGGACCCCCCTCTGGGGACCCACAGCACAGGGTGCCCCTGGGGAAGGAGGGGGTTAGATTTAGAGGCTCCCAGGGGTGTGGGAGGATTTGGGGGGCTCTGGGGGGGTTGGGGATTTTGTTGCCCCCCCCCCACCCCCGACCCCTTCTTTTTTTCCCTGCAGAGGGGGAGCATACCCGCTGCAAGACAGTGCTGACAGCCAAGGTCGGGGGGCTCATGGCCTTTGCCACCAAGCGCAGCACCTGCGTGGGGTGCCGGGCCATCCTGACTCACCATGGTGAGTAGGACCCTCCCCCCAAGAATAACGGGGACCCCCCCGGGGGCTGCTGCCAGCTGCCCCCCCATCCCACCCCAGGCAGGATCAGGTCCCAGTTGTCCCCTGTTTCTCTCCCCACCCCGCCAGGTGCCGTGTGTGACTTCTGCCGGCAGCGACAGTCCGAGCTCTACCAGAAGGAGGTGGGGGTCCTGGATGCTTGGGTCCATATTTTGGGGGTGTCCCGACACCTGGGTCCCCCCTTTTTTTTTCGGGGGGTAGGGTGTGGAATGCCTTTTCCCTCTTCTTTTGGGGTATCCTAAACTTCTGGGTCCCCTCTTTGGGGCACTCCTGATGCCTGGGTCCCCCTGTTTTTGGGGCGCTGTCCTGGACACTTGGGTCCCTTTTTCAGGGCGTTCCCTGGATCTCTGTTTTTGGGGGGGTCCCTGATGCCAGCCTTTGTCCGCAGGTGTCCCAGCTGGCAGCGCTGGAAGAGCGCTTCTCCCGACTCTGGAGCCAGTGCCAGCGCTGCCAGGGCTCCCTGCACGAGGACGTCCTCTGCACCAGGTGACCTTCCTGAGCTGCCACCCCCTGTGTCCCCCACGCTATCCCCAGGTGCCCCACATCCCCCTGTCATTGTCCGTGGTGGTCCTCAACATTGTCCCCAACATTGCCAGTGTCCTCCCACCATCCCCCAATGTTCTCCATGCTGTCCCTGGGTCTCCCGTGTCCCCTTGAAGTCCCCAGCATCCCTGATTTTGTCTCCAACATTGTCCCCAATGTCCCCCCATGCTGTCCCTGTGTCCCCCAATGCCATCCCTGTCCCCTGTGTCCCCCTACACTGTCTTTGTGTCTCCAATATCCTCCCCATATACCCCCACAATGTCCCCAATACCATCCCTGTCCCCCCAACTCTGCCCCCGTCGCCCCTCACATGTCCCTACGTCCTCAACGCCATTCGTCTGCCCCCTGTGATGTCCCCAATGTCCCCCCATACTGTCTCTGTGTCCCCAGTGCCATCCCTGTCCTGTCTGCTGTCCCCAGTGTCTCCCTACACTGTCTTTGTGTCTCCAGTGTCCCCCTCATACACCCCCACAATGTCCCCCACGCCATCCCTGTCCCTCCCCCCTGATGTCCCCGTGTCCTCCCAGCCGCGACTGCCCCATTTTCTACATGCGGTGGAAGGTGCAGAAGGACCTGGACGCACAGGAGCGACTGGTGGCCCGCTTCGGCCCCCCCCAGCTGGTGAGGGGAGGCCGCTCTGGGGTCCTGGGACCCTCCAGGACCCCCCTTCCGCCCCTCCCCTGGCGGGATTTGGGGCATTTTCGTGGGTTTTCTACTGTGAATAATAATTAAAAAAGCACTGATTTTGAGTGGTTCTGTGGCTAGGGGCGGGGCGGGGGGGTGGGGGTAGGGGAGAGGCCCTGGGTCCCCCTTTAAGGATAATGGGGGGTGGGGTGGGGGTCGTTGGGATATCTCGGGGAGCAGGGTGTCTAGGGGAGGAGGGCTAGTGCGGCCGGCGTCCTCCCCGCCACGGCGGGCGCGCTCTGTTCAGGGGCGGAGCCTGCTGTGGGCGGGGCTCTTCGTGATGGGCGTCTCCCCGCCTGTGCGCACCCTCCGAGGCGGAGCTGCACCGGGGCGGGGCTTCCCATTTGACTGGCATCGCGCCGCCCAATCGTAGCCCGGCGGGCCCGTCAGCCGCTGCTCCGCGCGGTGGGGGCGGGGCCGGGCGGCGAGCGGCGGCCGTACCGCCCAATGGGCCGCGCCTCTAGCGAGCGACGGCCAATGGGGTGGCGCGGGGGGGCGCTCTCCGCCGCGCCCCCAGTATAAAGGCAGCGGGCGGTGATGGCGGGGGCTGCTCCTCGCGCTCACAAGATGGCGGAGGCGGCGAACTGCATCATGGAGGTGAGCGGGGACCGGGCCCAGGGGATGCTGTAACGGGCCGAGGGGCGTTTTAATGGGGCCGGGGGGGAGCCCTGGAGGAGTCCTGAGGGGCCTATAGTGGCGGCGGCGGTTGGTTAATGGGGCCGGGGTGGGGGCTGTGAGGGGCCTGTAGTGGGGGATGGCGAGGCCTACAATAGGGCCGGGGGGCTCTGAGGGGGCCGAGGTGGGGTTTGGGGGGCCTCGAGGGGGCTCCAGAATTAGCCGCGGGCGGGACTCGTGGAGCCAAGGGGGTCCGTAATGCGCCCGGGGGGGCACATAATGGGGTGAGGGCTCTGTCGTGGGGGCCTAGGGGTCGGTTAATCGGGGGGAGCGGGGGGAGGCGGGCTCCAGGGGGGCCGTAATACTCCGGGGGTCTGGGGATGAGGGGCTCGGGGGGGGGGCGTAATGGTGCTGGGGGTCTATAATGGGTTCGGGGGGAGGGTAATGAGGCTGGGGGGGGGGGAGGGCAAGGAGGGGTCCTGACGCGGGGGGTGGCCTCACGCGCATGTGGGGGGAGGGGCCACGTGGCGGTGGGGCCACGTGGGGGGCCCGGACACCCCCCCCCCCCCCCCCCCCGACACCCCCTCCTCGAGGCCCCTCCCCCGCCACGCGGCTCCCGCCACAGTGGGAACAAAGCGGGGGGGGGGGGGGGGGGGCAATAGGGCAGGGTCTGTCGTGACAGCGGGGACCCTGTTGTGAGGGGCTGAGTTTTGGGGGGGGAGCATGATTGGAGGGGGTCCTGTCGTAATTGGCGGGGGGCAGTGTATTGAGCGGGGCGTGTCGTGATTGGGAGGTCCTATTGTGACAGAGGCGTGACCCAGACCCGTCGTGGGGTAATGGTGGGGTGGACACAGGAGCTGCTGCCCCCCCAAACCTGCCTGTTCCTCTCCCCTGCTGAATGAGCTGCCCCCCACTTTGAGGTCTGGAGCCCCCCTGTAATGGGTTTCTTTCCCCCCTCAAATCACCACTTCCCCCCCTACAGGCCCCCCAAATAGGTTCCTGTCCCTCCCAAATCCTCAGTGCCCCCCAGACAGGGGTCCTCAGTGCCCCCGCAAAATGGGGTCATGAGTCCTCCAAACCCCCTCTGGCCCCCTAAATCAAGGTCCTGAGCCCCCAAACCATCAATGCCCTCCAGATTGAGTCTTGAACCCCAAATCCTCACTGCCCCCTAAAAAGGGTTCCTGAGCCCCCAAACCATCAGTGCCCACCCCAAACCATCACTGCTCCCTAAAATGGGCTCCTGAGCCCCCAAAATCTTCACTGCCACCTGGAATCAGAATCCTTAGACCCCTCCAAGCCTTCAGTGTCCCCTCTAATTTATTCACCACCACCCCAAAGCCCCTACCAGCCCCCCAACGGGCTCTCCTCCCCCCACCATGGGGGCCCCCCCCGGCCTGTTTCGGGGGTCCCCCGGCCTCCCCCGGGGTTGACGTTTCTCCCTTCCTCTCTCCTAGACGTTTGTAGCCACCCTGGCTAACGGGATGAGCCTCCAGACG
This sequence comes from Falco peregrinus, assembly GCF_023634155.1. Lineage (NCBI taxonomy): Eukaryota > Metazoa > Chordata > Aves > Falconiformes > Falconidae > Falco > Falco peregrinus. The sequence goes on from NC_073726.1 coordinate 16,053,530, forward strand.
CCGCTAGAAGATGTAATATCCTTTAAACCCCCCCAAAAAACCACTCCTCCAGGGACTCCCTAAAACTTCCAGGGCCCCCCCAAACCCCTGTACACCCATGCACCCCCTCCCTTGCAGCCCTGTGTATGTGCGAGCAATAGGACTTGGGGGGGGGGATCCCAGGGCTACTGGGGGTGTGTGTCTGATAGGGGTCCCCTCCCTTTTTCCCCTCACCCCCCCCACACCCCTGTGCCCCTCTCCCCCAGGTTTCGTGCCCCCCCGGGGAGAGCAGCACCAAGCCCTCGGCCGAGGAGATGACCTCCAAGGATTACTACTTTGACTCCTACGCCCACTTTGGCATCCATGAGGTACTGGGCACCCTCGCAGAGCACCACAACCGCCCCTGCTCCTGGGGCTGAGGGGGGCTGTGGCACACCCGGGAAGGGGGGTTGGGAGGTGCCCTTCCACCCCCTCTGTGCTCACCAGAGGGGCAGGAGTGGTTTTGTGGGGGGTGCTGTGGGGTCATTAGTGAGTTTGGGGGGGCTGTGGGGTTGTTAGTCCCCCCAAATTTTCTTGGGGGCCCCTCTCCCCATTTCTTTGGCCTGTCCAGTGATGCTGAAGCAGAAGGGTGGTTTGAGCGGGGGACTCGGGACTCTGGGACCTGCTGCTAATCCTGGCTGTCACCCAAGGGATGCTCTAGGGAGATACCATTGGGTGAGGGGTGTCAAGATTTAGGGCCCCAACAAATCTGTACCACTCCCTCATGAGGAGATGCTGAAGGACATGGGAGGCTTGTGTGGGGTGCTAAGGGGGACTGGGGGAGTTTGGGGTTGCAGCCCCCCCCCCCCAGTGCCCCCCTGGGATATTCTGAAGGATGAGGTGGGTTTAGGGGGTGCGGGAGGGGGTTTGTGGACAGCTCAGGGGGGTCTCAAGGCAGCTCAGGAGGGGTTTGGGGGGGTCAGGGGTGGTTTTGAGGTGCAGCCTGCTACCCCCCAGGAGTTGCTGAAGGATGAGGTTGCCTGGGGAGGGACTTTGGGAGTATTAGGAGAGCCCAGGGAGACTCAGGGCAGCTCAGGGGGACTGGGAGGACTTTGGGAAGGTTCAGGGGGGAAGTTGGGGTGCAGGTTCCCCTAATCCTCCCCCCATTGCCTCCCCCCCTCCCACCCAGGAGATGCTGAAGGATGAAGTGCGGACGCTGACCTACCGCAACTCCATGTTCCACAACCGGCACCTCTTCAAGGACAAAGTGGTGCTGGATGTCGGCAGCGGCACTGGCATTCTCTGTATGTTTGCTGCCAAAGCTGGTGCCCGCCGCGTCATCGGGGTGAGCCAGGGGGTCCCTAGGGGGGGTTGGGGGTCTCCATGTGGTTTGGGGGCCTCTGGCTCATCTTTGTGCACCCACCCATAGATTGAGTGCTCCAGTATTTCCGATTATGCCGTCAAGATAGTCAAGGCCAATAAGCTGGACCATGGTGAGAGAACTCCTAAGTGCCCCCCCGGACCCCTAACTGCTCCCCAGATAACCTTGGGACCCCAAACTACTGGCCCTGACCCCCTAAATGCCCCCCAGATACCCCTGGGACTTCTAACTGCCCCCTCAGATCCCCTACCTGGCCCCCCAATTTCTTTCTAGTCCCTCTAACTGCCCTGCTTGGTTCCTAACTGCACTTCAAATAACTGCAGGACCCTTAAGTACCTCCGTGACCCCCTGAAGTGCCACCCAGTTATACCCTGAGCCCCCTAACTGCCCTCCTGAGACCCTCTGGGTCACATAAGTGCCCCCAAAACTGTCCGGTTTCCCTAACTGTTGCTCTGGTTACTCCAGCTGCCCCCCATCAGCCCCCCCAAGCTGTTCGCTCCCTGACTACTCCTTTTCTTACCTGCCCCCACAGTGGTCTCTATTATCAAAGGGAAGGTGGAGGAGGTGGAACTGCCAGTGGAGAAGGTCGACATCATCATCAGCGAGTGGATGGGCTACTGCCTCTTCTACGAGTCCATGCTCAACACAGTCATCTACGCTCGTGACAAGTGGCTGGTCAGTCTGGGGAGGCCTTGGGATGCCCCCTCCAACCCCCCTCCATGGCCCCCCATCCCTCTGCAGCTCCCACAAATCCACCTCATTCCATACAGTCCCAGCATCTGCAGAGTCTGGGGGGAGGCCTGGAGCCACCCAGGAACCTCCTCGATCCCCCAAACGGCCCTCGCCTCCCCCCCCAAATCTCCATGTCTATCACCCTCATCCACGTGCACAATGAGTGGCTGCTGAGACCGGGGAGCCCCCTGGAACCCTCCCCAGACCCCACAGACTGCCCTCAGCCCTTCCCAGCCAGATTTTGGGGACACCCAGTCCCTCCCCTGGCTGCGCTGACCCCCACCATGTGTCCCCCAGACCCCTGACGGCCTCATCTTCCCTGACCGGGCAACGCTCTATGTGACAGCCATAGAAGACCGGCAGTACAAGGACTACAAGATCCACTGTGAGTAGAGGAACAAGGGGGGTTTGGGGGGGGGTCCAGGGGGAACCTTGTGTGCCCCCCACCCCCCGCCATGGCCATTTTAACCCCCTGCAGGGTGGGAGAACGTCTACGGCTTTGACATGTCCTGCATCAAGGACGTGGCCATCAAGGAGCCCCTTGTCGATGTGGTGGACCCTAAGCAGCTTGTTACCAATGCCTGCCTCATTAAGGTGGGTTTGGGGGGGTCACAGGGGACCTCCCCAACCCCTTTGGGAGGGTCACAGGCTGGCTTAGCGCTTTGTTATCCCCAGAGTGGGGTGTGGGGGGGCTCCCTGTGGTTCCCCTGGCTGTGGGAGGCAGGTTTGGGGGTTCTGGTGCCCCTCCAGAAAGCCAAGCAGGGAGATTTGGGTGTGCCTCCTGCCCCCCACCCCCCCTCCCCCCACCCCCCAGGAGGAGGCTGTGTGGGGACCCGCGCCTGCCACGTGCCCCCTGCCCTGCAGGAGGTGGACATCTACACGGTGAAGGTGGAGGAGCTGACCTTCACGGCACCCTTCTGTCTCCAAGTCAAGCGCAACGACTATGTGCACGCGCTAGTGGCGTACTTCAACATCGAGTTCACGCGCTGCCACAAGCGCACGGGCTTCTCCACCAGTGAGTGGGGGGGGCGGGGCCTGCCGCGGGGGGGCGGGGCCAGCAGCAGGTTTCTGTCGCTAACCCTGCTGCTGCAAGCAAACCAGCTTCACCAGTGGAGCAGGGTGGGGCATCCCCTTGGGGCGGGGCCAGCCGCAGAAGGGGCGGGACCACCAGCAGGGCCCTATCGGGTTCATCTGCTGTGGGCAGGTGTGGAACCAAGGACCTCGGGGGTGTGTCTTAGCCGAAAGGGCGGGGCCAAACGCTCAGTGTCATGGAGGGGTGTTCCCCTTGGAGCAGGGGGTGTGGCCTGTGGGGAGGTGGGGCAGGATCAGGGGCGTGGCCAGCAAAGGGGGTAGTGCCTCAGGGTGGGTGTGGCTAGTGCTGGTGCTAAGCAGGCAGTCCGGTGCTGCCCTGTGGGTTTGGGGGGTCACCGGGGGGGTCTGCTCACCCCAGGGGCCTCCACGTGTGTCCCTGTGGGGTGTCCCCTGACCCCCAGAGGTGTCCCCCCACGGCATCCCTGCGGTGTCCCCAGGCCCCGAGTCTCCCTACACACACTGGAAGCAGACTGTGTTCTACATGGAGGACTACCTCACCGTCAAGACTGGGGAGGAGATCTTTGGCACCATCACCATGAAGCCCAACGCCAAGAACAACGTGAGCGGGGGGACCTCGGGGATATGGACAGGGCTTTTGGGCATGGGGGAGGGCCTTGGGGACAATGGAGGAACTTTGGAGAGGATCTTGGCAATACTAGGAGGGCCTTGGGGACATTGGGGAGGGCCTTGGGGACAACAGAGGAGCATTGGAGAGGACCTTGGGGCAACCAGTGACCTTGGGGACAAGGGCAGGGCCTTGGGGACACTGGGGGGAGGCTGGAAGCTCTGGTGGTCTTCACCGTCTCCATGAACCCAGTGCTAAATACAATGTGGGACATTGCAGGGGCGCCTTGGGGACAGAGGGTGTCCCTTTGGGTTTGGGGGGCCCTCTGAGAGGTGGAGGGACCCCCCTCATGTTTTGGGGGACGCCTGACCCCTCTGTTCCTCTGCAGCGTGACCTTGACTTCACCATCGACCTGGACTTCAAGGGGCAGCTCTGCGAGCTCTCCTGCTCCACTGACTACCGCATGCGCTAGGGTGGGGGCCTGGCACCCCCGAAATGGGGAGGGGGCACCCCCACAATGGGACACCCCTCCTCCCATCAAACCAAGGGACCTCCCTCAGCCTGGGGGTGTGTGGTGGCATCCCCATGTCCCTGTGGAGGGCTTCAACACACACACACACACACACACACACACACACAAATCCAGGGGGGGTTCCCCCAAATCGCCCCCCTGACACTATAGGTGGGGTCCTGTAGCCCTGCCCCCCCCCCCTTGTCACTGGGGAGTCCCCAAATACCTTTCCTGTTGCCACAGGGGGCTGCCCCAAATTCTTGCCCCTGCTGGGGGAGCAATGTGTGTCCCCCATGAACCCCCATGGCCCTGGGGTGGTCTCCTGTGTCACCTCCCCAGTAAAGGGGGGTCCTGGGGAGGGGGGCTCATGTTAGGGGAAGCCCCCACTTGTCTTTGGGGGTTTCCAAGTGTTGTCCCTCCCTGACTTGGGAGGGGTCCTGTGATTTTGGGGGTGGGGGGCTCTCCCTCTTGGTGGGGGGGCACGGTCCCCAGTGTCCCCTCATGGATCTTCTCAGCTGCCCCCCCCCCCCCCATGTTTGGGGGGGGTGGGAGGGTCCCTGTTGCCATCCCATCCCATCCTGTTCCCTGCCCCCAGCCTCCCCCAGCCCTGGGTTCCTTTGGGGGGAGCCAGTTTTGTGGGGCTGTGGCAGGGGGGCCCCTTGTGTCCCATCTTCCCCTCCCCCCCCCCTTTCGTAAGTTATGTTTTTATATGGGGCTGTTGCTGAGGAATAAATGCAGCTGAACGGGGCTGGTGTCACACAGGGGGGCCTACTTCCAGGTGGGGGTCCCCAGTCTCATCAGGGAGGGTTCCCTGTTCTGGGGGGTGTGTCTTGCTTTCACCTGGGGGTCCCGGGGTGGGGTGGGGGGCATGGGGTCAAATGTCCCCTGCTGTTGGTGGTAGGTTCCCACATGTCCCTGAGGGGGATGGGGGAGTGTCATTGCTGTCACCCAGGGGTTCCTAATGTCACTTGGGTGACCCCAGGGTATAGTCACCTAAGGTGGTCCTGGAGGGTGGGGGGGGTGGGTGTCCCCACTGTCCCTTGGGGGTTCCATAATGTCACCTGTGGGTCTTGTGTCCTGGGGTGGGGATGTGTCCCAGCTGTCCCTGGAGTGGCTCAGTATCCTGGGGCTACCCCCCATCACCTGAGAGTGATCCAGGTGGTCCCACGTGTCCCCGGGTGTCCCCACAGTGCCCCTGTTGTCACCTGGGGGGATCCCCATCACAGCTGGGGCAGCTTGTGGGGGTGGGGGAGTTACTCCCCCGCATCTTTATTCCCTGCACAGATGGTGCCCCTGACCCCCAAGTGTCCTTTTGTGTTGTCCCCCGCCACTGGGGGGTCCCAGCATCCCGGGGGGGTCACAGCTCGTCGTGGGGGCGCTCCAGGTCCTGCCCGTAGTTGGTGGCCTGGCTACCCACGAACATCTGCCAGTTGCCCAGGATCTCAGCCTTGGTCAGCTGGCCATCCTGGGGGAGGGGCGGGTCATGGCCCACCCATCCCCACAGCATCCAGCTGTTGGCACCCAGGCCCTCCGCTCCCCCAACTCTGGGAGGGATTCAGGTGTCCCGGGTGTTCCCATCCCCCATCCATGGGGCACCCAGCCTCTTCCCCTCTCCCACAGGGACCTATGGGTGCTCCCCTACCCCGCTCTGGGGGTACCCAGCCTCTCCCCCCTCCGCCAGGGACCTATGGGTGCTTCCCCTACCCCACCCTAGGGGTACCCAGCCTCCCCCCCTCCCCCAGGGACCCATAGGTGCAGGCCCCCATTTCCTCTACCCGGGGGGGGGGGGGTGTGTCACCTTGTCAACGTCCGAGTGGTGCAGGAGGTGGGCAGCCTCCACCCCTGCCCAGTCAGGGCTGGGGGGCCGCAGCCAGTGCCCCACCTCGGAAGGGTCCAGGCGCCCATCCCCGTCCCGGTCCCGTGCCTGCACAAACTGCACTCGCTCCTCCTGCACCCACTGGGGTTCCGGGGTGCCTGGGGTGCCTGTGTACAGCTCCGCTGCAGGGGGGACCCCCGTCAGGGTGGGCCCGGGCAGCCAGGGACCCAGAGGTGCGGGACACGTGGGACCCCAGGGCCCGGGCATCCAGGGACCCAGAGGTTGAGGACCTGAGGGGTCTGCGCCATCCACCACCCCCCAGAGGGACCCAAGGTTGCAGACAGCCAGGAGGTCAGGGCTAAGGCTAATTAAGAACCCAGGTGTCCTGGCCTGGGGTTAATTAGTGACCCGGGGGGTCTGGGCCACCCACCCCTCCTCCCCAGAGAAGGACCTGGGGATCCAGGCTCACCGATGTACTCGTCCACCTGGACGAAGCCATCTCCATCCTTGTCCATGTCCTCCATAGTCTCCTGGAAAACAAGGGGGGGGGGGGGCTGCTCTATGACTCCCTGACCATTCCTGCCTTAAAAAGGGGGCCCAGGCATCCAGCTCACCGCCCCCCCTCTGTGCAGGGGTCCCTGACCGTCACCACGAGGGGCCTCATGTGCTCGAAGTCCTCGGGATGGAGGAACGCAGCAAATTCCGTGCGGTTGGCGCCACCGTCCCCATCCTTATCAGCTGCCCGGAACCGCCGCTCGTCTCGCGCCAGCAGCTGACGATATGTCTCGGGGTGCTGCGTCCCCTCAAAGTCATCCTCTGTGGGGAGAGGGGGGGTCTTCAGCGAGGGAGCCAGGCATCCAGGAGACCCCCAGAACCTCCCCCAAGTGGACCCACACTTCTAGGAGACCCCATAACCCCCCCCCCCGCCCAGGGGATCAGGCAGCCAGGAAACAGCATCCCCCAACCCCCACCCAAGGGACACATGGGCACTCTCTGAGGGGACCCAGGCATCTGGGAGGACCCCCCCCCCATGCCCCCACCCAGGGGACTCAGGCATCCAGTCCCAGCCCCCCTCCCCCCGGGTGGTACTTCGTCCTCCCGCCTCACCGGGGTGTCCATAGGCCTCTCGCCGATATTCGTCCCATGTCACGATGCCGTCACTGTCACGGTCATAGCGCTGCCAGCCCCGGCGCAGACTCTCCTCCCGTGCCCGCCGCTGCGTCCGCTCGATCCAGCCCCGCAGCTCCTCTGTTGTCACCGCGCCATCCCCGTCCCCATCGATCAGACCCACAAGCAGCCTGGGGGGGGGAAGGGAGGGTTCAGGAGCCCCCAAACACCACCCAACGTGATATAGCCCAAAATGGGCACAGAGTGCCCCAAAACTGACCTTAAATGGCAAAAATGGGCCCAAGACTGGCCTTAATTGCCCCCCATGTTGGCCCCTATGGGTGGGCTGTGTCAGGGGAGGTTTGGGTCTGGGGGCACCTGGGTTCCTCAGGGTCCCCCGGGTGTCTGGGTACTCGGGTGAGGGGCACTGGGCGGGCCCTGGGTGCTCCCAGACTTCTGGGTCCGGGAATAGTGGGGGTCCTGGGTCCCCCCCTGCCGCCCACAGGCCACCTGGCTCCTCCAACCCCCTAAATGTCTGGATTGGGGGACAGTGGGGGTCCCCCCCAGCCCCCCTACCCCAGGCGGCGCTGGCTCTCAGATGGCGAGAGCTGGTCGAAGGTTCGAGCCTCCTCTGGCCCCAGAAAAGCCTCGTGGTCGTAGGCGAAGCCATCAGCGTGGTCGTGGTGGGCTCCCCCCAGGTCCCGGGGCAGCCCCCGCTCGGGGGGGTGGGAGCCCCCCACCAGCCACAGCGCTGCCAGGCACAGCCACCCCCCCCGCAGCATCCTGGGGGCACGGGAGGGTCAGCGGCCCGCGATGTCCCCAAACCGACCAGAAATGGCCCCAAACCGACCCACAGCAGCTGGGCCCAGCCCCCCACCACACAGCTGCCTCTCGGAGCCCTCCAAACCCCTCAGAACCCCTCCACCACCCCTCCAGCTCTCTAGGACTCGAACCAGCCCCCTACCCAGACCCTCAGCACCTCCCCCTCGCAAATGCCTCTGAGATCCCAGCACCCCCCCAAACGCCTCCAAGCCCCCACCTGGACCCGCCCCCCCCCTCGCAGACCCCCCGCACGCCGCCAAGCCCCTCGGAGACCTCCCCGGAACCCCTCAGGACTCCCCCAACCCCAACTCCTCCATGACCCTCCTGGACCCCCCCACCTCGCCCCGGCCCGTCTGGGGGGTCCTGCTGCTCCCGCGCACCGAGCCTTGCCCCCTCGCCGCCCTACCGACCAATCAGAGGCCGCCCTTCCCACGTGGGGACAGCCGGCTACGCGCGGATTGGCTGCCGCCCGCCACGTTGCTGCAGGGGGAAGTTCTTGTGTCCGAAAAACGGAGTTTCTAACCCCAAAAGAGGGCGGGGACGTGCTGACGATGCTGGGCTGTACTGCGTGTCGGACTAAAGCAGGCTGTGCCTATACTGGGCCTTACTGGTGTGTACTGGAACGTACAAGGCTGAAGAGACTGGTGCTGGGCCAGAGTGGGCTATACTGGGCTTTACTGGGGACTGGAACGTAGGAGGCTGTGCCTATAGTGGGCCAGAGTGGTGTCTACAGGAACGTACGACGCTGAAGAGACTTGTGCTGCGCCAGAGTGGGCTATAGTGGGCTGTACTGGGTGCTGGAACATAGGAGGCTGTGCCTATACTGGGCCGGAGTGGTGTGTACTGGAACGTACGATGCTGAAGAGACTTGTGCTGGGCTATACTGGGCTATACTGGCCTGTAGTGGGTGCCGGAGCGTAGCAGGCTGTGCCTATACTGGGCCGGAGTGGTGTGTACTGGAACATACGAGGTTGAAGAGACTGGTGCTGGGCCAGATTTAGCTATACTGGGCTATACTGGGTGCTGGAATGTAGCAGGCTATGCCTATACTGGGCCAGACTGGTGTATACTGGAACATATGAGTCTGAAGAGACTTGTACATGGCTATACTGAGATGTATTAGATGAAGGACTGCAGCAGGCTGTGCCTATACTGGGCTGCACTGGTGTGTACTGGAATGTACGAGGCTGAAGATACTTGTGCTGGGCCAGAATGGGATATACTGGGCCGTACTGGGGGCCTGACTGTAGCAGGCTGTGCCTATACTGGGCTGGAGTGTTGTGTACAGGAACGTACGAGTCTGAAGAGACTTGTGCTGGGCTGGAGTGGGCTATACTGGGCTTTACTGGGTGCCGGAACATAGGAGGCTGTGCCTATACTGGGCCGGAGTGTTGTGTACTGGAACGTACAAGGCTGAAGAGACTTGTGCTGGGCCAGAATGGGCTATACTGGGCTGTACTGGGTGCTGGAACATAGGAGGCTGTGCCTATACTGGGCCAGACTGGTGTATACTGGAACATATGAGTCTGAAGAGACTTCTGCGGGGCTATAGTGGGCTGTACTGGGTGCCGGACTGTAGCAGGCTGTGCCTATACTGGGCCGGAGTGGTGTGTACTGGAACGTACAAGGCTGAAGAGGCTTGTACGTGGCTATATGGGCTATACTGTGCTCTACTGGGTGCCGGAGTGTAGCTGGCTGTGCCTATACTGGGCTGGAGTGGTATGTACTGGAACATACGAGGCTGAAGAGACTTGTGCTGGGCCAGAGTGGGCTGTACTGGGTGCTGGAACATAGGCGGCTGTGCCTATACTGGGCCGGAGTGGTGTGTACTGGAACGTACGAGGCTGAAGAGACTTGTGCTGGGTCAGAGTGGGCTATACTGGGCTGTACTGGGTGCCGGAACGTAGCAGGCTGTGTCTATACTGGACCGGAGTGCTTTATATATGGAACGTATGGGTCTGAAGAGACTTCTGCCTGGCTATACTGGGCTTTTTTCAGTGCTGGACTGTAGCAGGCTGTGCCTATACTGGGCCAGACTGGTGTCTACTGGAACGTACGAGGCTGAAAAGACTTGTGCTGGGCCAGAGTGGGCTATATTGGGCCATACTGGGGGCCACAGTGTAGCAGGCTGTGCCTATACTCGGCCGTACTGGTGTGTAGTGGAAGGTACTCGGCTGAAGAGACTTTTGCTGGGCCAGAGTGGGCTATACTGGGCTGTACTGGGTGCTGGAACGTAGCAGGCTGTGCCTATACTGGGCCAGACTGGTGTATACTGGAACATATGAGTCTGAAGAGACTTCTGCGGGGCTATAGTGGGCTGTACTGGGTGCCGGACTGTATCATGCTGTGCCCATACTGGGCAGGAATGGTGTGTACAGGAACGTACGAGGCTGAAGAGACTTGTGCTGAGCTAGAGTGGGCTATAGTGGGCTGTACTGGGTGCCGGAACGTAGGAGGGAATGCCTATAGTGGGCCAGACTGGTGTATACTGGAACATACGAGTCTGAAGAGACTTCTGCGGGGCTATAGTGGGCTGTACTGCAGACCGGACTGTAGCAGGCTGTGCCTATACTGGGCCGGAGTGGTGTGTAGTGGAACATACGAGGCTGAAGAGACTTGTGTTGGGCCAGAGTGGGTTATACTGGGCTGTACTGGGTGCCGAAGTGTAGCAGGCTGTGCCTATACTGGGCCGTACTGGTGTATACTGGAACGTATGAGGCTGAAGAGACTTGTGCTGGGCCAGATTTGGCTATACTGGGCTGTAGTGGGTGCCGGAGTGTAGCAGGCTGTGCCTATACTGGGCCAGAGTGGTGTGTACTGGAATGTACTAAGCTAAAGAGACTTGTGGTGGGCTATACTGGGTTATACTGGGCTGTACTGGGTGCCGGACTGTAGCAGGCTGTGCCTATACTGGAGTTGTGTGTACTGGAATGTACGTGGCTTAAGAGACTTGTGCTGGGCCAGAGTGTGCTATACTGGAGACCGGATTGTAGCAGGCTGTGCCTGTACTGGGCTGTACTGGTGTGCGGCGAATGAAGAGACGGGACTCAGCTTGATGCAAGCAAGTTGTCCATTTATTAGTGATTTTCTTACAATTATATATGTTTCTACCTTCTACATATTACACACTGATTGGTTAAATCTTAAGCGTAAAAAACACTGATTGGTTGATATTTAAGGCACACCGTTAGAATGATAGGAACTTACTAGTTTACCTTGACATAGCAACAATTTCTATTCCAAAAAAAGGGAGTTTCTTTCTACGCGTCTTTCTTGATTAACAAAGTTACATATCGGCGCCATCCGTTCCCTTATCTGGCTACTTGTTTCTCTGTCCGGCTGGTTGCCTCCTCAACTGTAGCGGCTCAGGGGTCTGCAGTTAGCTTGTTCCTTTGTTCCCAGGGCTTGTGCCCTACAAGTTCTATCAAGTCTCTATTCATCAGGCTATCAGTACTTGGACTCTTGTCCTTGAGGCCTTGTCCTACATCTCCCCCTTCCTGTTGCACAAAAAGAACCCCTGAAATTGAACGAGTTATTAATTTTTGTAAGCATTGTAAAAGACAAGGTATAAGTAATAAAACAAACAAAAAAGCAACTAAAGCATATATAATCATCTTCACTAAACTTCTTAACCATCCTGAAATGCCCCAACCACTAAACAGTTTATCTAACCAATCCCAAGTATCACTTTGTTGAAGATGAGAAACTCCATCCTTCAATCTTTGGATGCTAGCATGAATTGATTCCGAATGATCTGAAAGGTTCATGCAACACATCCCTTCAAACTCTTCACAACCATGACCTTGTGCCAGAAGCAAAAAATCTATTGCAGCTCTATTTTGTAATGTTGCGTGGCGAACACTATCAACATCTAATAAAGGACCAGACAGGGCGCTGCTTGTGGCATTAGTTTGTTTGGCAAGCCAACAGCCAAGCTTATCTAATGTTGCTAGAGCCTTTCCTGCAGCAGCTCCAGGCAACAGAAGAGATGCAATAAAGCATTGGCCAAAGGACCAAAATTGCATGTTATCATCACAATCAGAGGCAAATGCATGAACGCCACGCTTTGTCCTTCGAGAGTAGCGATGTTGTAAAATCACGGATGTGTTAGGAGTCAGGACGGAAAGTCGCCCTAAGCTACACGGACTTCCTTTTATATGAGAAGGAATGACAGGCCATGCTCGATCACCACAAATAAAAAATACTCCAGCAGGTAGTGAGAGCGGAGTATTGCTAGATTTAGACAAGTTATTAGCAGTGTAATTACACCAGATACTTGCATTTCTAAAACCAGGATGAATAGGGGAAACGTCCCATGCCCTAGATTGATTCTTTCCCGTGTAGTTAAATTTTATGCAAAAATCAATTTTTACTGAACCAAGGAGTTCAATTTCCTGTGGTTCCAGAGTAGCCAGTGGGAGATGGGGTATCCATACATCCCAATTGTCTGTCACATTTTTTGATACGTTTTTTGGGTGGGTTTTTATCTATTAAAGAACAATTTAAAAAATTGAAAACATACAATGCTTTCTGTAACCGTTCCTCTGGAATAGCCATTCCCATTCCCCCTTTTTGTTGTTGTAATAGACGTTTTAGAGACTGATGAGACCGTTCAATGAGAGATTGACCAGTGGGGGAATGAGGAATGCCAGTAATATGAGTTATACCCCATAGGGCAAAAAAGGCTTTTATAGTTGTTGAAACATAAGCTAGACCATTATCTGTCTTTATCTTTGAGGGAATACCCAAAGTAGCAAAAGCACGCATTAAATGTCCACAAACATCTCGTGCCTTTTCTCCTGTGTGACAAGAGGCAAACAAGGCACCTGAAAATGTATCAATGGAGGAGTGGATATATTTAAGGTTACCAAATTCAGAATAATGTGTGACATCTGTTTGCCATAACTGTAGGCTTTGTAATCCTCTAGGGTTAACTCCTGCAGCAATTGATGGGAAAGAATGTTTTTGACAATCGGGACAGACAGCAATAATATTTGATGCTTGTTGAGAAGTAAGGTCAAACTGTCGTTTAAGAGCTCCAGCATTTTGATGGAAAAAAGAGTGACTTCGTTTAGCTTGTGCAATACGGTCTGGCAGTACTTGAACTGGTAACATCAATAGATCAGCTCGTCGATTGCCTTCTGCAAGAAAACCAGGTAGTGAGGTGTGAGATCTAATATGCATAACAAAATAAGGCGCAGATCGAGAGTCCAAAAGGAAAATAAGTTCCTGTAACAGGGTAAAAAGTTGTGGATGTGGAACATTCCGCAGCACAGAAGCTGCAGCTCGTGTAACAATACCTGCAACATAAGCTGAATCAGTAACAAGGTTGAGTGGTACATTCCATTTTCGGAAAATGCGAACAACTGCATTCAGTTCTAGTATTTGAGGTGAACCGGAGACTGTCTCTATGTCCGAGTCCCATCGTCTCCATTGATCATCCCACCATAGGAGAACAGATTTATGTGATTTGCCTGATCCATCTGTAAACACAGTAAGTGCCTGTAAGGGTTGTTCACTTCTTTTGGGTTTTAACATCAGACGAAAGTCAATGTTAAACAGTTTGTGTGAAGGTGGATGAGAAGTTATTTGACCTGTATAGTCAGCAAGTGCCATAACAAAGGTGTCTGATTGCTGATAAAGCCATTGTAAGTATACTGTTGTTATTGGTAGACAAATACAGACAAAATCCTTCCCTGATAAGGTTAACAGGCGTGATCTAGCTTTAACAATCAGAGAGGCAAACATTTCATGTTGTGTCAAAATAGTTTTTGTAGACTGGTTAGGTAAAAAGATCCATTCAATAATTAACAAGGGGTCTGAGTTCTGAAGGTCCCATTGAAATATCAGGGCATGAGGCTGTCGTGCGGGGTTTAAAATAATCAAGTAAAAAGGTAGTTCAGGGGCCCATCGGTGGGCCTGTCCAGAAGCGATAGCTGAGGCAACCTTTTGTAAAGATGTATCTGCTTCAGAGTTAAGATTACGTGGAGAACAAAGATTAGTGTCCCCTTTTAGGAGTTCAAACAGAGGACCCAAGTCTGTATTAGAAATTCCCAATAGTGGTTGAACCCAATTTATTGTTCCCAGTAATTTTTGTGCATCATGCATGTTTCTTACATTGGTATTGATCTGCAATGGTTGAGGAACAATAGTTTGTGCTCTTATTCGCCAGCCCAGATATTTCCAAGGGGGAAACTTCTGGACCTTTTCTGGTGCTATACAGACACCTGCTGAATTCACAGCATCTGTGACAAGGGCTACAGCTTTCTCCATGACTTCATGATGTTGTGCTGCCACTAAAAGGTCATCCATATAATGATACAATAACACAGTAGGCACAGCACTTTGGACAGGACTGAGTATTTTCGCGACATACCATTGACACATTGTAGGGCTATTTTTCATACCTTGTGGCAGTACAACCCACTGATATCTCTGCAACGGAGCTTGCATGTTGATGCTTGGAATTGAAAAGGCAAATTTCGGGGCATCATCTGGATGTAACGGGATACTGAAAAAACAATCTTTAAGGTCTATGACAGTTAGATGCCAGTGTCGAGGGATCATAGTCGGGGACGGGAGCCCGGGTTGGAGGGCTCCCATATCTTCCACAGCATCATTAATTTTTCTGAGATCATGGAGCAAGCGCCACTTGCCAGTTTGTTTTTTAATAACAAAAACTGGTGAATTCCATGGGCTAGTAGAAGGTACAATGTGTCCTTGGGACAGTTGTTCTGAGACTAAGTTTTGAAGTGCGCGAAGTTTTTCCAAAGGAAGGGGCCATTGATCCACACAAATAGGAGCATCAGTTTTCCAGGTTATTTTTAGGGTGTTGCGCACTTCAATGGCCCTATCTAAAAATGTGTTTGGATAGTCATTCCCCATTGTGACAATGCATCACGTCCCCACAAAACCATAGGGACTGGTAGCACAAAAGGTTTAACAGAAGCCACATGTCCCTCTGGTCCTTGAATTCGAATTAGTTCCAAACTCTGACGACTGTTACCAGTCCCCCCCATCCCAGCCAGTGTCTGAGAGACATTAGTCAGTGGCCATTGTGGAGGCCATTTGGCTTGAGAAATTACTGGGACATCAGCTCCGGTGTCAATGATTCCATTTAGTGCTATTTGTTGGTCATTGTAAATAAGGGTACACTGATACATAGGTCGCTGTGGAGAAATAGATTGTACCCACAAAATGTGAGGTAACCCTGTGGATCCAAAACCTCCTCTCCTCTGCGGAGGATGATCAGTGATAAGAGAGCTTACTCTTGCCGGAATCAGAATCAATTGCGCTATTCGACTACCCTGAGCTATTGTACAAGGTGGAAATGGAGTCCATGCCATGATTTTGATTTTGTCCACACTGTCAGAGTCAATAACACCTGGTAAAACAAAGAGACCAGACAATGTTGCGGAAGATCTACCAATTAACAGAGCTTGTGTATCGGGGGGTAATGGTCCTTTGACATTTGTTGATAATAAATGAACCGAGGAATCGAGCAGTGTTACTGTGTGTGAGGTTGCCAGGTCCAGTCCGGCACTGCCTGAGGTTGCTGGACAGGGACTTGAGGTGTCGGTGCTTCTCTCTGAGGTTGTTGAAATGTCAGCTGTGGCACTTGTGTCTGCGCGCGTTGCTGCCCCGCGCTCCGCGGTCGGTTTCCCTGTATCGGTTGTCCCCGGAAGTCATACTTAGATCGACATTGATTAGCATAAGGACACCCTTTCCGACATTTCGGACAAACTCCAGGACCAGGAGGTTGTTGTCTATTCCCTGCAGCCCGAGCAAGACAATTTCTCTTTAAATGACCAGGCTTACCACAACCATAGCAATTCCCCACACCATGCATCGCTGCAAAAGCAGCAGCCATAGCTTCAAACTTATGGTCAACCATACCGATTCAGTTACATGCTTCCACCATTTCCATCAAAGTGGGGTTCGGGTTGGGAAGAGACTTCAGTAGCCTTTTACAATCAACATTAGTATTTTCAACAGCTAGTTTTGTTAACAATATATCCCGAGCTTCCGCATTATCTACTTGACGTTCCAAAGCCTGTTTTAGTCTATCAATAAACTGCATATAAGGTTCTCGAGACTCCTGAGTGAT
Source organism: Falco peregrinus (assembly GCF_023634155.1). Classification (NCBI taxonomy): domain Eukaryota; kingdom Metazoa; phylum Chordata; class Aves; order Falconiformes; family Falconidae; genus Falco; species Falco peregrinus. The sequence continues at coordinate 16,069,621 of NC_073726.1, forward strand.
GTTAGTAAAAGCTTTTTGTGGCTTTTGTACGTCAGGAACCTGGAAAAAAGCCTTTTTCGCCTCTTCTCTAATTGCCTCGAGAGCCGCACGGGGGCAGTGTTGAGCCTCCGCTACCGGATCAGCATGTGCCCCGGTGCCCGTACGATGCTCTATTGTCAGTGCAGCTAATGCAGCATCATTATGATTGACATACGTGAGCAGGAGTGCTTGCAGTCCCCCTCTCCAATGCGACTCCCACAACGTGTACTGAGTCGGGGTTAGTAGCAATCGTGCTAAAGATTTCAAATCATGAGGAGTCATGACATAAGTATCAAACACAGGAGATAACAGACTTGTAAAATAGGGAGAAGAAATACCATGTTCCGTAACCGTGCGGCGCAGTTCTTTAACAACCGAAAAAGAAAGAGCCTCCCATCGTGCTCCCCCTGCCCGACCCTGAGAATACAAGACCGGAGCAACTATAGTTTTAGCCATTTCTAAATCCCCCTCCTTTAAGGCTTGTTTCTTTATTTTTGCCCACACATCACGCAGATCAGGAGGGTATAAATCAGGTTCTTGTTCAGGGTCTACCGGTCCCGGGTCAAAGGGGTCTTCTTCTGGCAGATACTCCACTGCATTAACACCCAGGGGGTTAGAGCACTGTGATTTGGAGGCTGATAAGGAAAGGGCTATAGGAGTTTGCGACTCCTCCTCCTCTCCTTCCTCTGCCTTTTCTTTTTGTGCTTTCATAGTCTCAAAAATAACTCTCCATGAAGAGAGCAGACGGTGGGACTCCGTATTGCCTTTTGTCACAGAATCCCACAATTTCACCCCTGTCTCGTCCCAAAGTTCCCGCGTGAAAATTGTAGTTGCAGTCACTGCAGGCATATTTACTTGCACCCACTTAAGCATTGCTTTAAGGTCATGCTCAGAAATACTTTTCTTATGTTTGTTAAGGAGACCTTTCATAAGCTCATATACGTCTCTTTCTGGGGATGAAACCTGATTCCCCATTACGGATTTCCCACAGCTCACCTCTCAACTCCGGAGGGATTTCTGGCCGGCCGGCTCCCACTTCCTTTAAGCGGATCATTCAAAGTTCTGTGGGATTCGCTGCATGTCGCTCAGTTAGGCGATTCGAGAGTCCCTCCACGTCAGATCCTTCACCGGATCACGGAGGGGTCACCAATTTGCGGCAAATGAAGAGACGGGGTGCAGCTTGATGCAAGCAAGTTGTCGGTTTATTAGTGATTTTCTTACAATTATATAAGTTTATACCTTCTACATATTACACACTGATTGGATAAATCTTAAGCGTAAAAAACACAGATTGGTTGATATTTATGGCACACCGTTAAAACAATAGGAACTTATTAGTTTACCTTGACATAGCAACAATTTCTATTCCAAGGTTAGGGAGTTTCTTTCTACGTGGCTTTCTTGATTAACAAAGTTACATATCGGCGCCATCCGTTCCCTTATCTGGCTACTTGTTTCTCTGTCCGGCTGGTTGCCTCCTCAACTGTAGCGGCTCAGGGGTCTGCAGTTAGCTTGTTCCTTTGTTCCCAGGGCTTGTGCCCTACAAGTTCTATCAAGTCTCTATTCATCAGGCTATCAGTACTTGGACTCTTGTCCTTGAGGCCTTGTCCTGCAGTCCCACACAGGAAGGGCTTTGGGGTGGCTCTCCAAAAGAGGCCAGCGGGTTCTGTGGTGATCAGGCAAGCGAAGCAGCCAGCACTTTGCTTCTGTGTGACAGTCTCCTCGATCCCCCCTGCTCTCCAATTGCCATCCTTATACGTGCCCCTCACCTTCCCTGGCTCCTCCCTTTCTCAGCCCTGCTCTCCTCCCAGAAACGGGGCCAACCCCGCTTCTTTTGCCCCGCCATGCTCCCAGGTTTGCCCCATCTGTCAACACACGCGGTCTTTGGGTGCTCTTAGCTAGGTCACCTCGGACTTGCGTGCCATTACTGGACGGGCTTGCCTGGCTACTGCTGTCCCTGCCAGAGTCCTCTCCTCCAAGTCACCCCAAGCTCTTCCTTCAAGCAGCTGTGAAGCGTGGCCACCTCTGACGGCATTCCCCGCTAGCCACCTGCCAAACATGGTGCTGGAAGAGCAGAGTTTCCCCAGCACACAAGTTGTCTTCTCCAAGGCCGCCTTCTGCCTGCTCTCAGCAGACCCATGGGAGCCGGCAGCAGGTCCCTTTTCAAAACACAAAGCAGCCTTGAGCCCGCTTGCTTGGAGGCCCGGTTCTGGGGCCTAGGAAGCCGGGCTGCGCCTCAAGTGCCTTGAGAGCAGCTCTTCCGCTTTCAGGCAGAGCCTGCGTGGTCCTCCTCCTCGGGACCCGGTTGCTCCCTCCGCTCTGTGCCTTACGCCTCGCCACACAAGCCAGGATGGCAGCAGGGAGCTGCCGCACCTCTCACAAGCTTTGGGGCTGCCATCCTTCAAGCCACTGCCCTCTACCCTCCAGGGACCTAGCCCTGCTGCGCAACCGTAATGCACGTGCCTGGCTCCTGCTTTTCTCCTGCACTCCAGCAGGTGAGCAAGGCTCCGCCAGACAGCGGCAGAAGGCAGACGCACGAGACAAGGCTGATGCAGGATTTACCAAAGCCATGGACAACAATGGCACGTACGGCTGAGAGCAGGAGCATCCTTCTCTCTCGAGAATTTCACCTTGCTTGTCCTTGCCACAAGTGCCCTGCTCGGTGTGCCCCCAGAACCGCAATCGAGCTCATAGGCAGCAAGGACACGAAGCCTGCCAGAGGGCGTTGCTGTGGCTGACATAGCCAGCCAGGACTGTGCTGCGCCTGCGTTTCACTGTGCTTTGTGCAGCAAGGTTGACAGTGCTGGGGTACGCGTGGCTTATTTGGCTTGCCCAGCACTGTTGCCGGCCGCAGCCGTAAGAGAGATTGGCTCTTGGACACCCAGGCATGCGCGTGCTGCCTGTAGTAGCCCCGCTCTCTGGTGTCTCTTTATTGGGAAGGAGACGGTGGCACAGGGCTGCAGAGAGCAGGGCGGCAGGGAACTTCGCAAAGAGGCTGCGAGGCCATGCTCGCTTTTGTCCTGTGAGCTGTTAACAGGCAGAGCTGGGAGCCAGGCGCCGCTGCCTGCCACGGGGCCTGCCCACCCTGATGGCGCAGCGCAAGCAGGGCATTGCACGGGGCTCTGTCGGGGTGTGCGATCCCAGCTTCTGCCTCCACTCCTGCTTGGAACCCCTCCTATTGCCTCCCCTCCCCCTCCACCCCCACCCCCCGACACCACCACGCCCAGCACCCGGAACCGGGCACTCTGTGACATCAGCCCCACGTCCAAGGGAACCCCAGGCAACGGGAATCCTGCGGGCAGTACGACGGCAGCCGTACTGGTGGCGACAAGCCCTCGTCCTTACAACTGCCACATGTCGCTGGCAGCGATGGATTTTCTGCATGTCCTCATTGTCCTGCTGGCCGTGTGCTGTCCTGTGCGCGGCACGTGGGACAGCTGTGGGTAAGTGGCCCCAGGCTCTGGGAGGGAGCTTGGGCAACCCTTGTGGGCTTCACTGGAGGGGGCCTGCTTGTCCCCCATGGCCACCCCACAGGTTCTTGAAGGCCGTCTGGGAGGCTCAGCTCCTTGCCAGCTCCTGGGCTGCCGGCACAACTGGTCCACGGGCTGAAGCAGAAAGCGGGGCGAGGGGAGCGGGCGCACGCCCCACGGGTTTCCTCGGCCCTTCTGGCCATGCCGTGTGGGGAGGGAAGACAGCTGGCCTTCAGCCGCAACGGCGCAAGCCATCCAGCAGCACAGTAAGGAGTTTCTGGTTACAGAGGGAGCTGCGGCCTTCGGCCCATGGCTTTGCACTACGGCATGTCGCGCGTCGTGGGTGGCACAGATGCCCAGCCAGGGGCCTGGCCCTGGATCGTCAGCATCCAGGCTCTCTTGGAAGGAGGCACGGCGCACATCTGCGGGGGCTCCCTCATCAGCCCACAGTGGGTCCTCACAGCAGCCCACTGCTTCATCGAGGTCAGGTAAGGAGGACCAGGGGTCGGGGCTAGCCCCACAACACTAGCAGGTGCCCTGAGCGCAGGAGCACGTGCTACTGCCATCCCGTTGCCCTGCAGTATACGCCCAGTGCCTGGGCACTCCGGAGCCCCGCCGAGAGGCTTGCGCAGGAGAAGGCTGGGCTCGCGTGCCACTGCTTGCCAGCAGCCTCCAGCTGGACACTGCTTGAGCCCAAGGCACGCCAGGGCAGTCGCAGCCTCCCTAGCGCTGCTTGCCTCTCTCCCTTGCCAAGCAGAAGGCAGGGCAAGTGCCAGGCTGCTGCAGCATGTGGCTGCGCTCCCTCTGAGCCCTCTCTCCATCTGCCTTGCAGGTACATCACCGCCTTGCGCGTGGTGCTCGGTGTCACCCAGCTGACTCAGCTGGGCCCTGAGGCTCAGGTGCGCAACGTCAGGCAGCTGCTGGTTCACCAGCACTACAGGAATGTCACGCAGAGGAACGACATTGCCTTGCTGGAACTGGACCAGCCTGTCCAGTGCAACAGCTACGTACAGCTTGCCTGTGTGCCTGACGCCTCGCTGAGAGTCTCAGAGCTGACAGCCTGCTACGTCAGTGGCTGGGGTGCCAGGAATGCAAGAGGTGAGTTGCCAAAACCTAGTGGCGGCGCGAGTGCAAGCTTGGCCAGCTTGGGGAGGCAGGTTGCGCTTCCTGATGGCAGAGGCGAAAGCCAGAGTCAGGCTGTGGGGACGTATGCCTCTTAAGGAGATGGGCCTGAGCCATTCCCCCAGAGCAAGGCAGAAAGGAAAGAGCGGTCCAACGCCTCTCCGCATGCAAAGCCAAGCCCCGGGATAAGCCTTCAGCCCGCCAGACAGGGGGAGGAGAACTGGCAGTGAGCTGCTGGGTGTTCATTCCTTTCTGTGCTCTTCACAGCTGGAGCATCGGCATACGCGCTGCAGGAGGCCCAGGTCCACCTCATCGATGCCAGGGTCTGTAACAGCAGCGGGTGGTACAGAGGGGCCATCCACACCCACAACATCTGTGCTGGCTACCCGCAGGGCGGCATCGACACCTGCCAGGTAGGAGTGTGCTACGAGCCAAGCCCCGGCAGCACAGGCAGCCCCGCCACAACCGCCCAAACGTGTGCCGTCACTCACGGCCTTTTGCTGGCCACTCACACTCCCATGGCTGGGTCCCCACCGATGAGGGCCTTCCCCCGCCCTTCCCCACGGGAAGGCCCTTGCCCAGGGCCTGCCCGCCTTGTCCCAGAGGCCTGACACTCTGCCTGGAAGGCCCACCCGGTGCCCTTGGCAGCCCAGAGCTCCACCATCCCAAGCCTGACACAGCCGTCTGCCTACACCTGCAGCATCACCGTGCCGCAGTGAGAGCGAGCCCTGCCTTGCAAGCCCACCGCCCCCTGCCAGGCAAGCTTCTACAGAGCTTGCCTGGCCACTCCATACAGCTCTGGCAGGTGCTGTGAGAGAGAAGGAGCCCGCCACCGGGCTGACGCTGGCCACCCAACAACCCCTTCATCCTCTCTCCTGCGCTGCAGGGGGACAGCGGTGGGCCTCTCGTGTGCCAAGACAAGCGCGCGGACTACTTCTGGCTTGTTGGTGTGACCAGCTGGGGGACGGGCTGTGCGAGAGCAAGGAAGCCCGGCGTCTACACCTCCACCCAGCACTTCTACGACTGGATCCTGGCGCAGATGGGCCTGCGCCCAGCAGTAACGACTACTGCAAGGCCACAGCCGGTCTTCACCTACACCCCCGTCCAGAGGCCAAGGCCAAGGCCAAGGCCAACAGAAGCGGGCAGGTTTACACCCTGCCCGTTTCCAGTCCAGAAGCTGCTGGACTTCTTTACTCGGCTGCAGGAGCTCCTGCAGTACCTAAGGGGGAAACAGCTTGGAGCAGCACGATGAAGAGGGTCCAGGGCAGGCTGCAGCGCACCACCACCGCTTCCCGCTGGGGCAATGCCTGCTGAAGCAAAGGCAACCTCCGTGTCAAAGGCCTGCTCTGTCCTGCCCGCGCTCCTCGCAAGGGCAGAATGAAGCTGGCTGACTTCTCGCAATAAAGTGTTTCTGTCTGCACGGCTAACCACGCGCCAGTCCACTTCAGTCTCCTGTGCAAGGCAAGGACGTCCGCGCCCGGCACCTGCCGAAGGAGGCGGGCTGCCACGTCGGGCACAAAGGGTCACTGCAAAGGGCTGAAGCTCTGCCCGCTCTGAGAGAAGCATGAGGACAGAGTGGAAGAAGGGAAGGCAGGTCATTGCAGGGCTCGGGGCCTTGGGGGTGGCACCTGGAAGCAGAGAATGCCTTAGGCCGGCTCCTGGTGGGAACCCCGGGTGCTTCTGGACGAGGCGCAAGCAAACTTGAAAGTGGACTCTCACGGCCAGCTGGGGGTCAGGGCAGATCCACGAGCTTGGGCCTTTGCTTATGCCGCGGAGTTCCTGGGCTTCCCCAGGCTGCTCTGCTTTCACAGCTGCGCCATGTTGCCAAGCCCAAGCCTACAGCTGCCGTGGCTGGAGGGAGCGCCAGTAGCTTTGAGCGGGGAGCAAAGCAGCTGCTGCTGCTTGGCTGTCCCCCGCTCCCTGGTCACCTACTGGCTGTAGTATCGGGGCTCCCGTATGACTGCCTGCAGGCTCTGCCTGGTCCTGTGCCAGGCTCTTCTTCAGGTTTGTGGCTGCACGGGTGACCTTGGCCCTGCTGCTTCCCACAGCATGCCCTCTGGCCGCTCCATCCCCTTGGGTTTCTCCACACAGGACCCCTGTTGCGGAGCCAGCAGACCCCCTTCTGCCCACAACTGACCACGCTCAGCCTGAGAGCTCCGCGGCGCCTTCGGCTTGGTGACACCTCTGACTATGGCAGTGCTGGGGGAGCAAGCTGTGTGTAGGGGATGTTACCAAGCCTGCTAGGAGTGCAGGGGAGTGGACCTTGCGCTCTGTGGTACGAGGTACGCCTGAGGCCTCTTGACAGAAAGCCGGACTTGTGCCGGGAGGGAGCATGCTCCAGCATCATCCGCAGAGCCATAAGTGTTCCTTTCACTGCATGATCGAGAGGAAGCAAAGGGCATGCCCTTGTTTCCAGAGATCCCAGTTCAGCCGGAGGCGTGCCCTGCAGCCATGGGTGGGAACAGAGCTGGGAGCTGCAGCACCATGGCTTGCCGGGGACCAAGCGCAGAGCAAGAGGAGGACGGTCCTACACAGCTTCAGAGGCAGGCCCTTCTGCAGCTCCCGCAGGGGGGGCGTGCCTAGGTGAGGGCACATGTAGGGGTCTGCACATGAGCAAGTTGACTTTGAAGGCTTAGTCGTGTACCTTTAAGACAGCCACAAAAACGTCAAGCATGTGAACAGCATGTGAAAACCCGGAACATAAAACCGCAGCATACCGGCACATGCAGCAACAGCAAATAGCAAGGAAGAAAAAGAAGACAGAAAGCCTACCAGCATGTGACACATGTACTATCTAAGATATATAAGCAATACTTAAAAACAAGGAAGAGCCATTTTGCCTGAACCCAGCCACGCAGATAGGGAGTTTTGGAGTCCCTACCGACTTGCGTCACCACAGGCATGCATGCTCAAGCACCTGCAAGTCCTTCCTGCCTCCAGGAGGTGGAGAGGTGGCCAGTGGCTGGCAGGCCTGGTCCTCTTGCAAGGTGGAGATGCTGGGGATGAGCAAGCACGTTGGCTGCAGCCACAGGCCATCCACATGCCTGAAAGGCTCTCTCTCCCCTCTTGCTTGTCACCTCGTCCAGCTTCAGGTTCACTAGTGAGTTGCGCACACACACAGGGCTCCCAGCAGCAGCTGGCCCGAGACACTGTGGCTTTCCAAGCACTGGCTGCCTGTGGCGTGTCTTGCCGTCGGCCTTTGCTAGCAGCCAGGCCTGGGGACCCACCGCGCAGCAGGTGCAGAGTGGTCCCACACAGGAAGGGCTTTGGGGTGGCTCTCCAAAAGAGGCCAGCGGGTTCTGTGGTGATCAGGCACAGGGCTCAGGCAAGCGAAGCAGCCAGCACTTTGCTTCTGTGTGACAGTCTCCTCGATCCCCCCTGCTCTCCAATTGCCATCCTTATACGTGCCCCTCACCTTCCCTGGCTCCTCCCTTTCTCAGCCCTGCTCTCCTCCCAGAAACGGGGCCAACCCCGCTTCTTTTGCCCCGCCATGCTCCCAGGTTTGCCCCATCTGTCAACACACGCGGTCTTTGGGTGCTCTTAGCTAGGTCACCTCGGACTTGCGTGCCATTACTGGACGGGCTTGCCTGGCTACTGCTGTCCCTGCCAGAGTCCTCTCCTCCAAGTCACCCCAAGCTCTTCCTTCAAGCAGCTGTGAAGCGTGGCCACCTCTGACGGCATTCCCCGCTAGCCACCTGCCAAACATGGTGCTGGAAGAGCAGAGTTTCCCCAGCACACAAGTTGTCTTCTCCAAGGCCGCCTTCTGCCTGCTCTCAGCAGACCCATGGGAGCCGGGAGCAGGTCCCTTTTCAAAACACAAAGCAGCCTTGAGCCCGCTTGCTTGGAGGCCCGGTTCTGGGGCCTAGGAAGCCGGGCTGCGCCTCAAGCGCCTTGAGAGCAGCTCTTCCGCTTTCAGGCAGAGCCTGCGTGGTCCTCCTCCTCGGGACCCGGTTGCTCCCTCCGCTCTGTGCCTTACGCCTCGCCACACAAGCCAGGATGGCAGCAGGGAGCTGCCGCACCTCTCACAAGCTTTGGGGCTGCCATCCTTCAAGCCACTGCCCTCTACCCTCCAGGGACCTAGCCCTGCTGCGCAACCGTAATGCACGTGCCTGGCTCCTGCTTTTCTCCTGCACTCCAGCAGGTGAGCAAGGCTCCGCCAGACAGCGGCAGAAGGCAGACGCACGAGACAAGGCTGATGCAGGATTTACCAAAGCCATGGACAACAATGGCACGTACGGCTGAGAGCAGGAGCATCCTTCTCTCTCGAGAATTTCACCTTGCTTGTCCTTGCCACAAGTGCCCTGCTCGGTGTGCCCCCAGAACGGCAATCGAGCTCATAGGCAGCAAGGACACGAAGCCTGCCAGAGGGCGTTGCTGTGGCTGACATAGCCAGCCAGGACTGTGCTGCGCCTGCGTTTCACTGTGCTTTGTGCAGCAAGGTTGACAGTGCTGGGGTACGCGTGGCTTATTTGGCTTGCCCAGCACTGTTGCCGGCCGCAGCCGTAAGAGAGATTGGCTCTTGGACACCCAGGCATGCGCGTGCTGCCTGTAGTAGCCCCGCTCTCTGGTGTCTCTTTATTGGGAAGGAGACGGTGGCACAGGGCTGCAGAGAGCAGGGCGGCAGGGAACTTCGCAAAGAGGCTGCGAGGCCATGCTCGCTTTTGTCCTGTGAGCTGTTAACAGGCAGAGCTGGGAGCCAGGCGCCGCTGCCTGCCACGGGGCCTGCCCACCCTGATGGCGCAGCGCAAGCAGGGCATTGCACGGGGCTCTGTCGGGGTGTGCGATCCCAGCTTCTGCCTCCACTCCTGCTTGGAACCCCTCCTATTGCCTCCCCTCCCCCTCCACCCCCACCCCCCCCGACACCACCACGCCCAGCACCCGGAACCGGGCACTCTGTGACATCAGCCCCACGTCCAAGGGAACCCCAGGCAACGGGAATCCTGCGGGCAGTACGACGGCAGCCGTACTGGTGGCGACAAGCCCTCGTCCTTACAACTGCCACATGTCGCTGGCAGCGATGGATTTTCTGCATGTCCTCATTGTCCTGCTGGCCGTGTGCTGTCCTGTGCGCGGCACGTGGGACAGCTGTGGGTAAGTGGCCCCAGGCTCTGGGAGGGAGCTTGGGCAACCCTTGTGGGCTTCACTGGAGGGGGCCTGCTTGTCCCCCATGGCCACCCCACAGGTTCTTGAAGGCCGTCTGGGAGGCTCAGCTCCTTGCCAGCTCCCGGGCTGCCGGCACAACTGGTCCACGGGCTGAAGCAGAAAGCGGGGCGAGGGGAGCGGGCGCACGCCCCACGGGTTTCCTCGGCCCTTCTGGCCATGCCGTGTGGGGAGGGAAGACAGCTGGCCTTCAGCCGCAACGGCGCAAGCCATCCAGCAGCACAGTAAGGAGTTTCTGGTTACAGAGGGAGCTGCGGCCTTCGGCCCATGGCTTTGCACTACGGCATGTCGCGCGTCGTGGGTGGCACAGATGCCCAGCCAGGGGCCTGGCCCTGGATCGTCAGCATCCAGGCTCTCTTGGAAGGAGGCACGGCGCACATCTGCGGGGGCTCCCTCATCAGCCCACAGTGGGTCCTCACAGCAGCCCACTGCTTCATCGAGGTCAGGTAAGGAGGACCAGGGGTCGGGGCTAGCCCCACAACACTAGCAGGTGCCCTGAGCGCAGGAGCACGTGCTACTGCCATCCCGTTGCCCTGCAGTATACGCCCAGTGCCTGGGCACTCCGGAGCCCCGCCGAGAGGCTTGCGCAGGAGAAGGCTGGGCTCGCGTGCCACTGCTTGCCAGCAGCCTCCAGCTGGACACTGCTTGAGCCCAAGGCACGCCAGGGCAGTCGCAGCCTCCCTAGCGCTGCTTGCCTCTCTCCCTTGCCAAGCAGAAGGCAGGGCAAGTGCCAGGCTGCTGCAGCATGTGGCTGCGCTCCCTCTGAGCCCTCTCTCCATCTGCCTTGCAGGTACATCACCGCCTTGCGCGTGGTGCTCGGTGTCACCCAGCTGACTCAGCTGGGCCCTGAGGCTCAGGTGCGCAACGTCAGGCAGCTGCTGGTTCACCAGCACTACAGGAATGTCACGCAGAGGAACGACATTGCCTTGCTGGAACTGGACCAGCCTGTCCAGTGCAACAGCTACGTACAGCTTGCCTGTGTGCCTGACGCCTCGCTGAGAGTCTCAGAGCTGACAGCCTGCTACGTCAGTGGCTGGGGTGCCAGGAATGCAAGAGGTGAGTTGCCAAAACCTAGTGGCGGCGCGAGTGCAAGCTTGGCCAGCTTGGGGAGGCAGGTTGCGCTTCCTGATGGCAGAGGCGAAAGCCAGAGTCAGGCTGTGGGGACGTATGCCTCTTAAGGAGATGGGCCTGAGCCATTCCCCCAGAGCAAGGCAGAAAGGAAAGAGCGGTCCAACGCCTCTCCGCATGCAAAGCCAAGCCCCGGGATAAGCCTTCAGCCCGCCAGACAGGGGGAGGAGAACTGGCAGTGAGCTGCTGGGTGTTCATTCCTTTCTGTGCTCTTCACAGCTGGAGCATCGGCATACGCGCTGCAGGAGGCCCAGGTCCACCTCATCGATGCCAGGGTCTGTAACAGCAGTGGGTGGTACAGAGGGGCCATCCACACCCACAACATCTGTGCTGGCTACCCGCAGGGCGGCATCGACACCTGCCAGGTAGGAGTGTGCTACGAGCCAAGCCCCGGCAGCACAGGCAGCCCCGCCACAACCGCCCAAACGTGTGCCGTCACTCACGGCCTTTTGCTGGCCACTCACACTCCCATGGCTGGGTCCCCACCGATGAGGGCCTTCCCCCGCCCTTCCCCACGGGAAGGCCCTTGCCCAGGGCCTGCCCGCCTTGTCCCAGAGGCCTGACACTCTGCCTGGAAGGCCCACCCGGTGCCCTTGGCAGCCCAGAGCTCCACCATCCCAAGCCTGACACAGCCGTCTGCCTACACCTGCAGCATCACCGTGCCGCAGTGAGAGCGAGCCCTGCCTTGCAAGCCCACCGCCCCCTGCCAGGCAAGCTTCTACAGAGCTTGCCTGGCCACTCCATACAGCTCTGGCAGGTGCTGTGAGAGAGAAGGAGCCCGCCACCGGGCTGACGCTGGCCACCCAACAACCCCTTCATCCTCTCTCCTGCGCTGCAGGGGGACAGCGGTGGGCCTCTCGTGTGCCAAGACAAGCGCGCGGACTACTTCTGGCTTGTTGGTGTGACCAGCTGGGGGACGGGCTGTGCGAGAGCAAGGAAGCCCGGCGTCTACACCTCCACCCAGCACTTCTACGACTGGATCCTGGCGCAGATGGGCCTGCGCCCAGCAGTAACGACTACTGCAAGGCCACAGCCGGTCTTCACCTACACCCCCGTCCAGAGGCCAAGGCCAAGGCCAAGGCCAACAGAAGCGGGCAGGTTTACACCCTGCCCGTTTCCAGTCCAGAAGCTGCTGGACTTCTTTACTCGGCTGCAGGAGCTCCTGCAGTACCTAAGGGGGAAACAGCTTGGAGCAGCACGATGAAGAGGGTCCAGGGCAGGCTGCAGCGCACCACCACCGCTTCCCGCTGGGGCAATGCCTGCTGAAGCAAAGGCAACCTCCGTGTCAAAGGCCTGCTCTGTCCTGCCCGCGCTCCTCGCAAGGGCAGAATGAAGCTGGCTGACTTCTCGCAATAAAGTGTTTCTGTCTGCACGGCTAACCACGCGCCAGTCCACTTCAGTCTCCTGTGCAAGGCAAGGACGTCCGCGCCCGGCACCTGCCGAAGGAGGCGGGCTGCCACGTCGGGCACAAAGGGTCACTGCAAAGGGCTGAAGCTCTGCCCGCTCTGAGAGAAGCATGAGGACAGAGTGGAAGAAGGGAAGGCAGGTCATTGCAGGGCTCGGGGCCTTGGGGGTGGCACCTGGAAGCAGAGAATGCCTTAGGCCGGCTCCTGGTGGGAACCCCGGGTGCTTCTGGACGAGGCGCAAGCAAACTTGAAAGTGGACTCTCACGGCCAGCTGGGGGTCAGGGCAGATCCACGAGCTTGGGCCTTTGCTTATGCCGCGGAGTTCCTGGGCTTCCCCAGGCTGCTCTGCTTTCACAGCTGCGCCATGTTGCCAAGCCCAAGCCTACAGCTGCCGTGGCTGGAGGGAGCGCCAGTAGCTTTGAGCGGGGAGCAAAGCAGCTGCTGCTGCTTGGCTGTCCCCCGCTCCCTGGTCACCTACTGGCTGTAGTATCGGGGCTCCCGTATGACTGCCTGCAGGCTCTGCCTGGTCCTGTGCCAGGCTCTTCTTCAGGTTTGTGGCTGCACGGGTGACCTTGGCCCTGCTGCTTCCCACAGCATGCCCTCTGGCCGCTCCATCCCCTTGGGTTTCTCCACACAGGACCCCTGTTGCGGAGCCAGCAGACCCCCTTCTGCCCACAACTGACCACGCTCAGCCTGAGAGCTCCGCGGCGCCTTCGGCTTGGTGACACCTCTGACTATGGCAGTGCTGGGGGAGCAAGCTGTGTGTAGGGGATGTTACCAAGCCTGCTAGGAGTGCAGGGGAGTGGACCTTGCGCTCTGTGGTACGAGGTACGCCTGAGGCCTCTTGACAGAAAGCCGGACTTGTGCCGGGAGGGAGCATGCTCCAGCATCATCCGCAGAGCCATAAGTGTTCCTTTCACTGCATGATCGAGAGGAAGCAAAGGGCATGCCCTTGTTTCCAGAGATCCCAGTTCAGCCGGAGGCGTGCCCTGCAGCCATGGGTGGGAACAGAGCTGGGAGCTGCAGCACCATGGCTTGCCGGGGACCAAGCGCAGAGCAAGAGGAGGACGGTCCTACACAGCTTCAGAGGCAGGCCCTTCTGCAGCTCCCGCAGGGGGGGCGTGCCTAGGTGAGGGCACATGTAGGGGTCTGCACATGAGCAAGTTGACTTTGAAGGCTTAGTCGTGTACCTTTAAGACAGCCACAAAAACGTCAAGCATGTGAACAGCATGTGAAAACCCGGAACATAAAACCGCAGCATACCGGCACATGCAGCAACAGCAAATAGCAAGGAAGAAAAAGAAGACAGAAAGCCTACCAGCATGTGACACATGTACTATCTAAGATATATAAGCAATACTTAAAAACAAGGAAGAGCCATTTTGCCTGAACCCAGCCACGCAGATAGGGAGTTTTGGAGTCCCTACCGACTTGCGTCACCACAGGCATGCATGCTCAAGCACCTGCAAGTCCTTCCTGCCTCCAGGAGGTGGAGAGGTGGCCAGTGGCTGGCAGGCCTGGTCCTCTTGCAAGGTGGAGATGCTGGGGATGAGCAAGCACGTTGGCTGCAGCCACAGGCCATCCACATGCCTGAAAGGCTCTCTCTCCCCTCTTGCTTGTCACCTCGTCCAGCTTCAGGTTCACTAGTGAGTTGCGCACACACACAGGGCTCCCAGCAGCAGCTGGCCCGAGACACTGTGGCTTTCCAAGCACTGGCTGCCTGTGGCGTGTCTTGCCGTCGGCCTTTGCTAGCAGCCAGGCCTGGGGACCCACCGCGCAGCAGGTGCAGAGTGGTCCCACACAGGAAGGGCTTTGGGGTGGCTCTCCAAAAGAGGCCAGCGGGTTCTGTGGTGATCAGGCACAGGGCTCAGGCAAGCGAAGCAGCCAGCACTTTGCTTCTGTGTGACAGTCTCCTCGATCCCCCCTGCTCTCCAATTGCCATCCTTATACGTGCCCCTCACCTTCCCTGGCTCCTCCCTTTCTCAGCCCTGCTCTCCTCCCAGAAACGGGGCCAACCCCGCTTCTTTTGCCCCGCCATGCTCCCAGGTTTGCCCCATCTGTCAACACACGCGGTCTTTGGGTGCTCTTAGCTAGGTCACCTCGGACTTGCGTGCCATTACTGGACGGGCTTGCCTGGCTACTGCTGTCCCTGCCAGAGTCCTCTCCTCCAAGTCACCCCAAGCTCTTCCTTCAAGCAGCTGTGAAGCGTGGCCACCTCTGACGGCATTCCCCGCTAGCCACCTGCCAAACATGGTGCTGGAAGAGCAGAGTTTCCCCAGCACACAAGTTGTCTTCTCCAAGGCCGCCTTCTGCCTGCTCTCAGCAGACCCATGGGAGCCGGCAGCAGGTCCCTTTTCAAAACACAAAGCAGCCTTGAGCCCGCTTGCTTGGAGGCCCGGTTCTGGGGCCTAGGAAGCCGGGCTGCGCCTCAAGCGCCTTGAGAGCAGCTCTTCCGCTTTCAGGCAGAGCCTGCGTGGTCCTCCTCCTCGGGACCCGGTTGCTCCCTCCGCTCTGTGCCTTACGCCTCGCCACACAAGCCAGGATGGCAGCAGGGAGCTGCCGCACCTCTCACAAGCTTTGGGGCTGCCATCCTTCAAGCCACTGCCCTCTACCCTCCAGGGACCTAGCCCTGCTGCGCAACCGTAATGCACGTGCCTGGCTCCTGCTTTTCTCCTGCACTCCAGCAGGTGAGCAAGGCTCCGCCAGACAGCGGCAGAAGGCAGACGCACGAGACAAGGCTGATGCAGGATTTACCAAAGCCATGGACAACAATGGCACGTACGGCTGAGAGCAGGAGCATCCTTCTCTCTCGAGAATTTCACCTTGCTTGTCCTTGCCACAAGTGCCCTGCTCGGTGTGCCCCCAGAACCGCAATCGAGCTCATAGGCAGCAAGGACACGAAGCCTGCCAGAGGGCGTTGCTGTGGCTGACATAGCCAGCCAGGACTGTGCTGCGCCTGCGTTTCACTGTGCTTTGTGCAGCAAGGTTGACAGTGCTGGGGTACGCGTGGCTTATTTGGCTTGCCCAGCACTGTTGCCGGCCGCAGCCGTAAGAGAGATTGGCTCTTGGACACCCAGGCATGCGCGTGCTGCCTGTAGTAGCCCCGCTCTCTGGTGTCTCTTTATTGGGAAGGAGACGGTGGCACAGGGCTGCAGAGAGCAGGGCGGCAGGGAACTTCGCAAAGAGGCTGCGAGGCCATGCTCGCTTTTGTCCTGTGAGCTGTTAACAGGCAGAGCTGGGAGCCAGGCGCCGCTGCCTGCCACGGGGCCTGCCCACCCTGATGGCGCAGCGCAAGCAGGGCATTGCACGGGGCTCTGTCGGGGTGTGCGATCCCAGCTTCTGCCTCCACTCCTGCTTGGAACCCCTCCTATTGCCTCCCCTCCCCCTCCACCCCCACCCCCCCGACACCACCACGCCCAGCACCCGGAACCGGGCACTCTGTGACATCAGCCCCACGTCCAAGGGAACCCCAGGCAACGGGAATCCTGCGGGCAGTACGACGGCAGCCGTACTGGTGGCGACAAGCCCTCGTCCTTACAACTGCCACATGTCGCTGGCAGCGATGGATTTTCTGCATGTCCTCATTGTCCTGCTGGCCGTGTGCTGTCCTGTGCGCGGCACGTGGGACAGCTGTGGGTAAGTGGCCCCAGGCTCTGGGAGGGAGCTTGGGCAACCCTTGTGGGCTTCACTGGAGGGGGCCTGCTTGTCCCCCATGGCCACCCCACAGGTTCTTGAAGGCCGTCTGGGAGGCTCAGCTCCTTGCCAGCTCCTGGGCTGCCGGCACAACTGGTCCACGGGCTGAAGCAGAAAGCGGGGCGAGGGGAGCGGGCGCACGCCCCACGGGTTTCCTCGGCCCTTCTGGCCATGCCGTGTGGGGAGGGAAGACAGCTGGCCTTCAGCCGCAACGGCGCAAGCCATCCAGCAGCACAGTAAGGAGTTTCTGGTTACAGAGGGAGCTGCGGCCTTCGGCCCATGGCTTTGCACTACGGCATGTCGCGCGTCGTGGGTGGCACAGATGCCCAGCCAGGGGCCTGGCCCTGGATCGTCAGCATCCAGGCTCTCTTGGAAGGAGGCACGGCGCACATCTGCGGGGGCTCCCTCATCAGCCCACAGTGGGTCCTCACAGCAGCCCACTGCTTCATCGAGGTCAGGTAAGGAGGACCAGGGGTCGGGGCTAGCCCCACAACACTAGCAGGTGCCCTGAGCGCAGGAGCACGTGCTACTGCCATCCCGTTGCCCTGCAGTATACGCCCAGTGCCTGGGCACTCCGGAGCCCCGCCGAGAGGCTTGCGCAGGAGAAGGCTGGGCTCGCGTGCCACTGCTTGCCAGCAGCCTCCAGCTGGACACTGCTTGAGCCCAAGGCACGCCAGGGCAGTCGCAGCCTCCCTAGCGCTGCTTGCCTCTCTCCCTTGCCAAGCAGAAGGCAGGGCAAGTGCCAGGCTGCTGCAGCATGTGGCTGCGCTCCCTCTGAGCCCTCTCTCCATCTGCCTTGCAGGTACATCACCGCCTTGCGCGTGGTGCTCGGTGTCACCCAGCTGACTCAGCTGGGCCCTGAGGCTCAGGTGCGCAACGTCAGGCAGCTGCTGGTTCACCAGCACTACAGGAATGTCACGCAGAGGAACGACATTGCCTTGCTGGAACTGGACCAGCCTGTCCAGTGCAACAGCTACGTACAGCTTGCCTGTGTGCCTGACGCCTCGCTGAGAGTCTCAGAGCTGACAGCCTGCTACGTCAGTGGCTGGGGTGCCAGGAATGCAAGAGGTGAGTTGCCAAAACCTAGTGGCGGCGCGAGTGCAAGCTTGGCCAGCTTGGGGAGGCAGGTTGCGCTTCCTGATGGCAGAGGCGAAAGCCAGAGTCAGGCTGTGGGGACGTATGCCTCTTAAGGAGATGGGCCTGAGCCATTCCCCCAGAGCAAGGCAGAAAGGAAAGAGCGGTCCAACGCCTCTCCGCATGCAAAGCCAAGCCCCGGGATAAGCCTTCAGCCCGCCAGACAGGGGGAGGAGAACTGGCAGTGAGCTGCTGGGTGTTCATTCCTTTCTGTGCTCTTCACAGCTGGAGCATCGGCATACGCGCTGCAGGAGGCCCAGGTCCACCTCATCGATGCCAGGGTCTGTAACAGCAGCGGGTGGTACAGAGGGGCCATCCACACCCACAACATCTGTGCTGGCTACCCGCAGGGCGGCATCGACACCTGCCAGGTAGGAGTATGCTACAAGCCAAGCCCCGGCAGCACAGGCAGCCCCGCCACAACCGCCCAAACGTGTGCCGTCACTCACGGCCTTTTGCTGGCCACTCACACTCCCATGGCTGGGTCCCCACCGATGAGGGCCTTCCCCCGCCCTTCCCCACGGGAAGGCCCTTGCCCAGGGCCTGCCCGCCTTGTCCCAGAGGCCTGACACTCTGCCTGGAAGGCCCACCCGGTGCCCTTGGCAGCCCAGAGCTCCACCATCCCAAGCCTGACACAGCCGTCTGCCTACACCTGCAGCATCACCGTGCCGCAGTGAGAGCGAGCCCTGCCTTGCAAGCCCACCGCCCCCTGCCAGGCAAGCTTCTACAGAGCTTGCCTGGCCACTCCATACAGCTCTGGCAGGTGCTGTGAGAGAGAAGGAGCCCGCCACCGGGCTGACGCTGGCCACCCAACAACCCCTTCATCCTCTCTCCTGCGCTGCAGGGGGACAGCGGTGGGCCTCTCGTGTGCCAAGACAAGCGCGCGGACTACTTCTGGCTTGTTGGTGTGACCAGCTGGGGGACGGGCTGTGCGAGAGCAAGGAAGCCCGGCGTCTACACCTCCACCCAGCACTTCTACGACTGGATCCTGGCGCAGATGGGCCTGCGCCCAGCAGTAACGACTACTGCAAGGCCACAGCCGGTCTTCACCTACACCCCCGTCCAGAGGCCAAGGCCAAGGCCAAGGCCAACAGAAGCGGGCAGGTTTACACCCTGCCCGTTTCCAGTCCAGAAGCTGCTGGACTTCTTTACTCGGCTGCAGGAGCTCCTGCAGTACCTAAGGGGGAAACAGCTTGGAGCAGCACGATGAAGAGGGTCCAGGGCAGGCTGCAGCGCACCACCACCGCTTCCCGCTGGGGCAATGCCTGCTGAAGCAAAGGCAACCTCCGTGTCAAAGGCCTGCTCTGTCCTGCCCGCGCTCCTCGCAAGGGCAGAATGAAGCTGGCTGACTTCTCGCAATAAAGTGTTTCTGTCTGCACGGCTAACCACGCGCCAGTCCACTTCAGTCTCCTGTGCAAGGCAAGGACGTCCGCGCCCGGCACCTGCCGAAGGAGGCGGGCTGCCACGTCGGGCACAAAGGGTCACTGCAAAGGGCTGAAGCTCTGCCCGCTCTGAGAGAAGCATGAGGACAGAGTGGAAGAAGGGAAGGCAGGTCATTGCAGGGCTCGGGGCCTTGGGGGTGGCACCTGGAAGCAGAGAATGCCTTAGGCCGGCTCCTGGTGGGAACCCCGGGTGCTTCTGGACGAGGCGCAAGCAAACTTGAAAGTGGACTCTCACGGCCAGCTGGGGGTCAGGGCAGATCCACGAGCTTGGGCCTTTGCTTATGCCGCGGAGTTCCTGGGCTTCCCCAGGCTGCTCTGCTTTCACAGCTGCGCCATGTTGCCAAGCCCAAGCCTACAGCTGCCGTGGCTGGAGGGAGCGCCAGTAGCTTTGAGCGGGGAGCAAAGCAGCTGCTGCTGCTTGGCTGTCCCCCGCTCCCTGGTCACCTACTGGCTGTAGTATCGGGGCTCCCGTATGACTGCCTGCAGGCTCTGCCTGGTCCTGTGCCAGGCTCTTCTTCAGGTTTGTGGCTGCACGGGTGACCTTGGCCCTGCTGCTTCCCACAGCATGCCCTCTGGCCGCTCCATCCCCTTGGGTTTCTCCACACAGGACCCCTGTTGCGGAGCCAGCAGACCCCCTTCTGCCCACAACTGACCACGCTCAGCCTGAGAGCTCCGCGGCGCCTTCGGCTTGGTGACACCTCTGACTATGGCAGTGCTGGGGGAGCAAGCTGTGTGTAGGGGATGTTACCAAGCCTGCTGGGAGTGCAGGGGAGTGGACCTTGCGCTCTGTGGTACGAGGTACGCCTGAGGCCTCTTGACAGAAAGCCGGACTTGTGCCGGGAGGGAGCATGCTCCAGCATCATCCGCAGAGCCATAAGTGTTCCTTTCACTGCATGATCGAGAGGAAGCAAAGGGCATGCCCTTGTTTCCAGAGATCCCAGTTCAGCCGGAGGCGTGCCCTGCAGCCATGGGTGGGAACAGAGCTGGGAGCTGCAGCACCATGGCTTGCCGGGGACCAAGCGCAGAGCAAGAGGAGGACGGTCCTACACAGCTTCAGAGGCAGGCCCTTCTGCAGCTCCCGCAGGGGGGGCGTGCCTAGGTGAGGGCACATGTAGGGGTCTGCACATGAGCAAGTTGACTTTGAAGGCTTAGTCGTGTACCTTTAAGACAGCCACAAAAACGTCAAGCATGTGAACAGCATGTGAAAACCCGGAACATAAAACCGCAGCATACCGGCACATGCAGCAACAGCAAATAGCAAGGAAGAAAAAGAAGACAGAAAGCCTACCAGCATGTGACACATGTACTATCTAAGATATATAAGCAATACTTAAAAACAAGGAAGAGCCATTTTGCCTGAACCCAGCCACGCAGATAGGGAGTTTTGGAGTCCCTACCGACTTGCGTCACCACAGGCATGCATGCTCAAGCACCTGCAAGTCCTTCCTGCCTCCAGGAGGTGGAGAGGTGGCCAGTGGCTGGCAGGCCTGGTCCTCTTGCAAGGTGGAGATGCTGGGGATGAGCAAGCACGTTGGCTGCAGCCACAGGCCATCCACATGCCTGAAAGGCTCTCTCTCCCCTCTTGCTTGTCACCTCGTCCAGCTTCAGGTTCACTAGTGAGTTGCGCACACACACAGGGCTCCCAGCAGCAGCTGGCCCGAGACACTGTGGCTTTCCAAGCGCTGGCTGCCTGTGGCGTGTCTTGCCGTCGGCCTTTGCTAGCAGCCAGGCCTGGGGACCCACCGCGCAGCAGGTGCAGAGTGGTCCCACACAGGAAGGGCTTTGGGGTGGCTCTCCAAAAGAGGCCAGCGGGTTCTGTGGTGATCAGGCACAGGGCTCAGGCAAGCGAAGCAGCCAGCACTTTGCTTCTGTGTGACAGTCTCCTCGATCCCCCCTGCTCTCCAATTGCCATCCTTATACGTGCCCCTCACCTTCCCTGGCTCCTCCCTTTCTCAGCCCTGCTCTCCTCCCAGAAACGGGGCCAACCCCGCTTCTTTTGCCCCGCCATGCTCCCAGGTTTGCCCCATCTGTCAACACACGCGGTCTTTGGGTGCTCTTAGCTAGGTCACCTCGGACTTGCGTGCCATTACTGGACGGGCTTGCCTGGCTACTGCTGTCCCTGCCAGAGTCCTCTCCTCCAAGTCACCCCAAGCTCTTCCTTCAAGCAGCTGTGAAGCGTGGCCACCTCTGACGGCATTCCCCGCTAGCCACCTGCCAAACATGGTGCTGGAAGAGCAGAGTTTCCCCAGCACACAAGTTGTCTTCTCCAAGGCCGCCTTCTGCCTGCTCTCAGCAGACCCATGGGAGCCGGGAGCAGGTCCCTTTTCAAAACACAAAGCAGCCTTGAGCCCGCTTGCTTGGAGGCCCGGTTCTGGGGCCTAGGAAGCCGGGCTGCGCCTCAAGCGCCTTGAGAGCAGCTCTTCCGCTTTCAGGCAGAGCCTGCGTGGTCCTCCTCCTCGGGACCCGGTTGCTCCCTCCGCTCTGTGCCTTACGCCTCGCCACACAAGCCAGGATGGCAGCAGGGAGCTGCCGCACCTCTCACAAGCTTTGGGGCTGCCATCCTTCAAGCCACTGCCCTCTACCCTCCAGGGACCTAGCCCTGCTGCGCAACCGTAATGCACGTGCCTGGCTCCTGCTTTTCTCCTGCACTCCAGCAGGTGAGCAAGGCTCCGCCAGACAGCGGCAGAAGGCAGACGCACGAGACAAGGCTGATGCAGGATTTACCAAAGCCATGGACAACAATGGCACGTACGGCTGAGAGCAGGAGCATCCTTCTCTCTCGAGAATTTCACCTTGCTTGTCCTTGCCACAAGTGCCCTGCTCGGTGTGCCCCCAGAACCGCAATCGAGCTCATAGGCAGCAAGGACACGAAGCCTGCCAGAGGGCGTTGCTGTGGCTGACATAGCCAGCCAGGACTGTGCTGCGCCTGCGTTTCACTGTGCTTTGTGCAGCAAGGTTGACAGTGCTGGGGTACGCGTGGCTTATTTGGCTTGCCCAGCACTGTTGCCGGCCGCAGCCGTAAGAGAGATTGGCTCTTGGACACCCAGGCATGCGCGTGCTGCCTGTAGTAGCCCCGCTCTCTGGTGTCTCTTTATTGGGAAGGAGACGGTGGCACAGGGCTGCAGAGAGCAGGGCGGCAGGGAACTTCGCAAAGAGGCTGCGAGGCCATGCTCGCTTTTGTCCTGTGAGCTGTTAACAGGCAGAGCTGGGAGCCAGGCGCCGCTGCCTGCCACGGGGCCTGCCCACCCTGATGGCGCAGCGCAAGCAGGGCATTGCACGGGGCTCTGTCGGGGTGTGCGATCCCAGCTTCTGCCTCCACTCCTGCTTGGAACCCCTCCTATTGCCTCCCCTCCCCCTCCACCCCCACCCCCCCGACACCACCACGCCCAGCACCCGGAACCGGGCACTCTGTGACATCAGCCCCACGTCCAAGGGAACCCCAGGCAACGGGAATCCTGCGGGCAGTACGACGGCAGCCGTACTGGTGGCGACAAGCCCTCGTCCTTACAACTGCCACATGTCGCTGGCAGCGATGGATTTTCTGCATGTCCTCATTGTCCTGCTGGCCGTGTGCTGTCCTGTGCGCGGCACGTGGGACAGCTGTGGGTAAGTGGCCCCAGGCTCTGGGAGGGAGCTTGGGCAACCCTTGTGGGCTTCACTGGAGGGGGCCTGCTTGTCCCCCATGGCCACCCCACAGGTTCTTGAAGGCCGTCTGGGAGGCTCAGCTCCTTGCCAGCTCCCGGGCTGCCGGCACAACTGGTCCACGGGCTGAAGCAGAAAGCGGGGCGAGGGGAGCGGGCGCACGCCCCACGGGTTTCCTCGGCCCTTCTGGCCATGCCGTGTGGGGAGGGAAGACAGCTGGCCTTCAGCCGCAACGGCGCAAGCCATCCAGCAGCACAGTAAGGAGTTTCTGGTTACAGAGGGAGCTGCGGCCTTCGGCCCATGGCTTTGCACTACGGCATGTCGCGCGTCGTGGGTGGCACAGATGCCCAGCCAGGGGCCTGGCCCTGGATCGTCAGCATCCAGGCTCTCTTGGAAGGAGGCACGGCGCACATCTGCGGGGGCTCCCTCATCAGCCCACAGTGGGTCCTCACAGCAGCCCACTGCTTCATCGAGGTCAGGTAAGGAGGACCAGGGGTCGGGGCTAGCCCCACAACACTAGCAGGTGCCCTGAGCGCAGGAGCACGTGCTACTGCCATCCCGTTGCCCTGCAGTATACGCCCAGTGCCTGGGCACTCCGGAGCCCCGCCGAGAGGCTTGCGCAGGAGAAGGCTGGGCTCGCGTGCCACTGCTTGCCAGCAGCCTCCAGCTGGACACTGCTTGAGCCCAAGGCACGCCAGGGCAGTCGCAGCCTCCCTAGCGCTGCTTGCCTCTCTCCCTTGCCAAGCAGAAGGCAGGGCAAGTGCCAGGCTGCTGCAGCATGTGGCTGCGCTCCCTCTGAGCCCTCTCTCCATCTGCCTTGCAGGTACATCACCGCCTTGCGCGTGGTGCTCGGTGTCACCCAGCTGACTCAGCTGGGCCCTGAGGCTCAGGTGCGCAACGTCAGGCAGCTGCTGGTTCACCAGCACTACAGGAATGTCACGCAGAGGAACGACATTGCCTTGCTGGAACTGGACCAGCCTGTCCAGTGCAACAGCTACGTACAGCTTGCCTGTGTGCCTGACGCCTCGCTGAGAGTCTCAGAGCTGACAGCCTGCTACGTCAGTGGCTGGGGTGCCAGGAATGCAAGAGGTGAGTTGCCAAAACCTAGTGGCGGCGCGAGTGCAAGCTTGGCCAGCTTGGGGAGGCAGGTTGCGCTTCCTGATGGCAGAGGCGAAAGCCAGAGTCAGGCTGTGGGGACGTATGCCTCTTAAGGAGATGGGCCTGAGCCATTCCCCCAGAGCAAGGCAGAAAGGAAAGAGCGGTCCAACGCCTCTCCGCATGCAAAGCCAAGCCCCGGGATAAGCCTTCAGCCCGCCAGACAGGGGGAGGAGAACTGGCAGTGAGCTGCTGGGTGTTCATTCCTTTCTGTGCTCTTCACAGCTGGAGCATCGGCATACGCGCTGCAGGAGGCCCAGGTCCACCTCATCGATGCCAGGGTCTGTAACAGCAGTGGGTGGTACAGAGGGGCCATCCACACCCACAACATCTGTGCTGGCTACCCGCAGGGCGGCATCGACACCTGCCAGGTAGGAGTGTGCTACGAGCCAAGCCCCGGCAGCACAGGCAGCCCCGCCACAACCGCCCAAACGTGTGCCGTCACTCACGGCCTTTTGCTGGCCACTCACACTCCCATGGCTGGGTCCCCACCGATGAGGGCCTTCCCCCGCCCTTCCCCACGGGAAGGCCCTTGCCCAGGGCCTGCCCGCCTTGTCCCAGAGGCCTGACACTCTGCCTGGAAGGCCCACCCGGTGCCCTTGGCAGCCCAGAGCTCCACCATCCCAAGCCTGACACAGCCGTCTGCCTACACCTGCAGCATCACCGTGCCGCAGTGAGAGCGAGCCCTGCCTTGCAAGCCCACCGCCCCCTGCCAGGCAAGCTTCTACAGAGCTTGCCTGGCCACTCCATACAGCTCTGGCAGGTGCTGTGAGAGAGAAGGAGCCCGCCACCGGGCTGACGCTGGCCACCCAACAACCCCTTCATCCTCTCTCCTGCGCTGCAGGGGGACAGCGGTGGGCCTCTCGTGTGCCAAGACAAGCGCGCGGACTACTTCTGGCTTGTTGGTGTGACCAGCTGGGGGACGGGCTGTGCGAGAGCAAGGAAGCCCGGCGTCTACACCTCCACCCAGCACTTCTACGACTGGATCCTGGCGCAGATGGGCCTGCGCCCAGCAGTAACGACTACTGCAAGGCCACAGCCGGTCTTCACCTACACCCCCGTCCAGAGGCCAAGGCCAAGGCCAAGGCCAACAGAAGCGGGCAGGTTTACACCCTGCCCGTTTCCAGTCCAGAAGCTGCTGGACTTCTTTACTCGGCTGCAGGAGCTCCTGCAGTACCTAAGGGGGAAACAGCTTGGAGCAGCACGATGAAGAGGGTCCAGGGCAGGCTGCAGCGCACCACCACCGCTTCCCGCTGGGGCAATGCCTGCTGAAGCAAAGGCAACCTCCGTGTCAAAGGCCTGCTCTGTCCTGCCCGCGCTCCTCGCAAGGGCAGAATGAAGCTGGCTGACTTCTCGCAATAAAGTGTTTCTGTCTGCACGGCTAACCACGCGCCAGTCCACTTCAGTCTCCTGTGCAAGGCAAGGACGTCCGCGCCCGGCACCTGCCGAAGGAGGCGGGCTGCCACGTCGGGCACAAAGGGTCACTGCAAAGGGCTGAAGCTCTGCCCGCTCTGAGAGAAGCATGAGGACAGAGTGGAAGAAGGGAAGGCAGGTCATTGCAGGGCTCGGGGCCTTGGGGGTGGCACCTGGAAGCAGAGAATGCCTTAGGCCGGCTCCTGGTGGGAACCCCGGGTGCTTCTGGACGAGGCGCAAGCAAACTTGAAAGTGGACTCTCACGGCCAGCTGGGGGTCAGGGCAGATCCACGAGCTTGGGCCTTTGCTTATGCTGCGGAGTTCCTGGGCTTCCCCAGGCTGCTCTGCTTTCACAGCTGCGCCATGTTGCCAAGCCCAAGCCTACAGCTGCCGTGGCTGGAGGGAGCGCCAGTAGCTTTGAGCGGGGAGCAAAGCAGCTGCTGCTGCTTGGCTGTCCCCCGCTCCCTGGTCACCTACTGGCTGTAGTATCGGGGCTCCCGTATGACTGCCTGCAGGCTCTGCCTGGTCCTGTGCCAGGCTCTTCTTCAGGTTTGTGGCTGCACGGGTGACCTTGGCCCTGCTGCTTCCCACAGCATGCCCTCTGGCCGCTCCATCCCCTTGGGTTTCTCCACACAGGACCCCTGTTGCGGAGCCAGCAGACCCCCTTCTGCCCACAACTGACCACGCTCAGCCTGAGAGCTCCGCGGCGCCTTCGGCTTGGTGACACCTCTGACTATGGCAGTGCTGGGGGAGCAAGCTGTGTGTAGGGGATGTTACCAAGCCTGCTGGGAGTGCAGGGGAGTGGACCTTGCGCTCTGTGGTACGAGGTACGCCTGAGGCCTCTTGACAGAAAGCCGGACTTGTGCCGGGAGGGAGCATGCTCCAGCATCATCCGCAGAGCCATAAGTGTTCCTTTCACTGCATGATCGAGAGGAAGCAAAGGGCATGCCCTTGTTTCCAGAGATCCCAGTTCAGCCGGAGGCGTGCCCTGCAGCCATGGGTGGGAACAGAGCTGGGAGCTGCAGCACCATGGCTTGCCGGGGACCAAGCGCAGAGCAAGAGGAGGACGGTCCTACACAGCTTCAGAGGCAGGCCCTTCTGCAGCTCCCGCAGGGGGGGCGTGCCTAGGTGAGGGCACATGTAGGGGTCTGCACATGAGCAAGTTGACTTTGAAGGCTTAGTCGTGTACCTTTAAGACAGCCACAAAAACGTCAAGCATGTGAACAGCATGTGAAAACCCGGAACATAAAACCGCAGCATACCGGCACATGCAGCAACAGCAAATAGCAAGGAAGAAAAAGAAGACAGAAAGCCTACCAGCATGTGACACATGTACTATCTAAGATATATAAGCAATACTTAAAAACAAGGAAGAGCCATTTTGCCTGAACCCAGCCACGCAGATAGGGAGTTTTGGAGTCCCTACCGACTTGCGTCACCACAGGCATGCATGCTCAAGCACCTGCAAGTCCTTCCTGCCTCCAGGAGGTGGAGAGGTGGCCAGTGGCTGGCAGGCCTGGTCCTCTTGCAAGGTGGAGATGCTGGGGATGAGCAAGCACGTTGGCTGCAGCCACAGGCCATCCACATGCCTGAAAGGCTCTCTCTCCCCTCTTGCTTGTCACCTCGTCCAGCTTCAGGTTCACTAGTGAGTTGCGCACACACACAGGGCTCCCAGCAGCAGCTGGCCCGAGACACTGTGGCTTTCCAAGCGCTGGCTGCCTGTGGCGTGTCTTGCCGTCGGCCTTTGCTAGCAGCCAGGCCTGGGGACCCACCGCGCAGCAGGTGCAGAGTGGTCCCACACAGGAAGGGCTTTGGGGTGGCTCTCCAAAAGAGGCCAGCGGGTTCTGTGGTGATCAGGCACAGGGCTCAGGCAAGCGAAGCAGCCAGCACTTTGCTTCTGTGTGACAGTCTCCTCGATCCCCCCTGCTCTCCAATTGCCATCCTTATACGTGCCCCTCACCTTCCCTGGCTCCTCCCTTTCTCAGCCCTGCTCTCCTCCCAGAAACGGGGCCAACCCCGCTTCTTTTGCCCCGCCATGCTCCCAGGTTTGCCCCATCTGTCAACACACGCGGTCTTTGGGTGCTCTTAGCTAGGTCACCTCGGACTTGCGTGCCATTACTGGACGGGCTTGCCTGGCTACTGCTGTCCCTGCCAGAGTCCTCTCCTCCAAGTCACCCCAAGCTCTTCCTTCAAGCAGCTGTGAAGCGTGGCCACCTCTGACGGCATTCCCCGCTAGCCACCTGCCAAACATGGTGCTGGAAGAGCAGAGTTTCCCCAGCACACAAGTTGTCTTCTCCAAGGCCGCCTTCTGCCTGCTCTCAGCAGACCCATGGGAGCCGGCAGCAGGTCCCTTTTCAAAGCACAAAGCAGCCTTGAGCCCGCTTGCTTGGAGGCCCGGTTCTGGGGCCTAGGAAGCCGGGCTGCGCCTCAAGCGCCTTGAGAGCAGCTCTTCCGCTTTCAGGCAGAGCCTGCGTGGTCCTCCTCCTCGGGACCCGGTTGCTCCCTCCGCTCTGTGCCTTACGCCTCGCCACACAAGCCAGGATGGCAGCAGGGAGCTGCCGCACCTCTCACAAGCTTTGGGGCTGCCATCCTTCAAGCCACTGCCCTCTACCCTCCAGGGACCTAGCCCTGCTGCGCAACCGTAATGCACGTGCCTGGCTCCTGCTTTTCTCCTGCACTCCAGCAGGTGAGCAAGGCTCCGCCAGACAGCGGCAGAAGGCAGACGCACGAGACAAGGCTGATGCAGGATTTACCAAAGCCATGGACAACAATGGCACGTACGGCTGAGAGCAGGAGCATCCTTCTCTCTCGAGAATTTCACCTTGCTTGTCCTTGCCACAAGTGCCCTGCTCGGTGTGCCCCCAGAACCGCAATCGAGCTCATAGGCAGCAAGGACACGAAGCCTGCCAGAGGGCGTTGCTGTGGCTGACATAGCCAGCCAGGACTGTGCTGCGCCTGCGTTTCACTGTGCTTTGTGCAGCAAGGTTGACAGTGCTGGGGTACGCGTGGCTTATTTGGCTTGCCCAGCACTGTTGCCGGCCGCAGCCGTAAGAGAGATTGGCTCTTGGACACCCAGGCATGCGCGTGCTGCCTGTAGTAGCCCCGCTCTCTGGTGTCTCTTTATTGGGAAGGAGACGGTGGCACAGGGCTGCAGAGAGCAGGGCGGCAGGGAACTTCGCAAAGAGGCTGCGAGGCCATGCTCGCTTTTGTCCTGTGAGCTGTTAACAGGCAGAGCTGGGAGCCAGGCGCCGCTGCCTGCCACGGGGCCTGCCCACCCTGATGGCGCAGCGCAAGCAGGGCATTGCACGGGGCTCTGTCGGGGTGTGCGATCCCAGCTTCTGCCTCCACTCCTGCTTGGAACCCCTCCTATTGCCTCCCCTCCCCCCCCCACCCCCACCCGCCCGACACCACCACGCCCAGCACCCGGAACCGGGCACTCTGTGACATCAGCCCCACGTCCAAGGGAACCCCAGGCAACGGGAATCCTGCGGGCAGTACGACGGCGGCTGTACTGGTGGCGACAAGCCCTCGTCCTTGCAACTGCCACATGTCGCTGGCAGCGATGGATTTTCTGCATGTCCTCATTTTCCTGCTGGCCGTGTGCTGTCCTGTGCGCGGCACGTGGGACAGCTGTGGGTAAGTGGCCCCAGGCTCTGGGAGGGAGCTTGGGCAACCCTTGTGGGCTTCACTGGAGGGGGCCTGCTTGTCCCCCATGGCCACCCCACAGGTTCTTGAAGGCCGTCTGGGAGGCTCAGCTCCTTGCCAGCTCCCGGGCTGCCGGCACAACTGGTCCACGGGCTGAAGCAGAAAGCGGGGCGAGGGGAGCGGGCGCACGCCCCACGGGTTTCCTCGGCCCTTCTGGCCATGCCGTGTGGGGAGGGAAGACAGCTGGCCTTCAGCCGCAACGGCGCAAGCCATCCAGCAGCACAGTAAGGAGTTTCTGGTTACAGAGGGAGCTGCGGCCTTCGGCCCATGGCTTTGCACTACGGCATGTCGCGCGTCGTGGGTGGCACAGATGCCCAGCCAGGGGCCTGGCCCTGGATCGTCAGCATCCAGGCTCTCTTGGAAGGAGGCACGGCGCACATCTGCGGGGGCTCCCTCATCAGCCCACAGTGGGTCCTCACAGCAGCCCACTGCTTCATCGAGGTCAGGTAAGGAGGACCAGGGGTCGGGGCTAGCCCCACAACACTAGCAGGTGCCCTGAGCGCAGGAGCACGTGCTACTGCCATCCCGTTGCCCTGCAGTATACGCCCAGTGCCTGGGCACTCCGGAGCCCCGCCGAGAGGCTTGCGCAGGAGAAGGCTGGGCTCGCGTGCCACTGCTTGCCAGCAGCCTCCAGCTGGACACTGCTTGAGCCCAAGGCACGCCAGGGCAGTCGCAGCCTCCCTAGCGCTGCTTGCCTCTCTCCCTTGCCAAGCAGAAGGCAGGGCAAGTGCCAGGCTGCTGCAGCATGTGGCTGCGCTCCCTCTGAGCCCTCTCTCCATCTGCCTTGCAGGTACATCACCGCCTTGCGCGTGGTGCTCGGTGTCACCCAGCTGACTCAGCTGGGCCCTGAGGCTCAGGTGCGCAACGTCAGGCAGCTGCTGGTTCACCAGCACTACAGGAATGTCACGCAGAGGAACGACATTGCCTTGCTGGAACTGGACCAGCCTGTCCAGTGCAACAGCTACATACAGCTTGCTTGTGTGCCTGACGCCTCGCTGAGAGTCTCAGAGCTGACAGCCTGCTACGTCAGTGGCTGGGGTGCCAGGAATGCAAGAGGTGAGTTGCCAAAACCTAGTGGCGGCGCGAGTGCAAGCTTGGCCAGCTTGGGGAGGCAGGTTGCGCTTCCTGATGGCAGAGGCGAAAGCCAGAGTCAGGCTGTGGGGACGTATGCCTCTTAAGGAGATGGGCCTGAGCCATTCCCCCAGAGCAAGGCAGAAAGGAAAGAGCGGTCCAACGCCTCTCCGCATGCAAAGCCAAGCCCCGGGATAAGCCTTCAGCCCGCCAGACAGGGGGAGGAGAACTGGCAGTGAGCTGCTGGGTGTTCATTCCTTTCTGTGCTCTTCACAGCTGGAGCATCGGCATACGCGCTGCAGGAGGCCCAGGTCCACCTCATCGATGCCAGGGTCTGTAACAGCAGCGGGTGGTACAGAGGGGCCATCCACACCCACAACATCTGTGCTGGCTACCCGCAGGGCGGCATCGACACCTGCCAGGTAGGAGTATGCTACAAGCCAAGCCCCGGCAGCACAGGCAGCCCCGCCACAACCGCCCAAACGTGTGCCGTCACTCACGGCCTTTTGCTGGCCACTCACACTCCCATGGCTGGGTCCCCACCGATGAGGGCCTTCCCCCGCCCTTCCCCACGGGAAGGCCCTTGCCCAGGGCCTGCCCGCCTTGTCCCAGAGGCCTGACACTCTGCCTGGAAGGCCCACCCGGTGCCCTTGGCAGCCCAGAGCTCCACCATCCCAAGCCTGACACAGCCGTCTGCCTACACCTGCAGCATCACCGTGCCGCAGTGAGAGCGAGCCCTGCCTTGCAAGCCCACCGCCCCCTGCCAGGCAAGCTTCTACAGAGCTTGCCTGGCCACTCCATACAGCTCTGGCAGGTGCTGTGAGAGAGAAGGAGCCCGCCACCGGGCTGACGCTGGCCACCCAACAACCCCTTCATCCTCTCTCCTGCGCTGCAGGGGGACAGCGGTGGGCCTCTCGTGTGCCAAGACAAGCGCGCGGACTACTTCTGGCTTGTTGGTGTGACCAGCTGGGGGACGGGCTGTGCGAGAGCAAGGAAGCCCGGCGTCTACACCTCCACCCAGCACTTCTACGACTGGATCCTGGCGCAGATGGGCCTGCGCCCAGCAGTAACGACTACTGCAAGGCCACAGCCGGTCTTCACCTACACCCCCGTCCAGAGGCCAAGGCCAAGGCCAAGGCCAACAGAAGCGGGCAGGTTTACACCCTGCCCGTTTCCAGTCCAGAAGCTGCTGGACTTCTTTACTCGGCTGCAGGAGCTCCTGCAGTACCTAAGGGGGAAACAGCTTGGAGCAGCACGATGAAGAGGGTCCAGGGCAGGCTGCAGCGCACCACCACCGCTTCCCGCTGGGGCAATGCCTGCTGAAGCAAAGGCAACCTCCGTGTCAAAGGCCTGCTCTGTCCTGCCCGCGCTCCTCGCAAGGGCAGAATGAAGCTGGCTGACTTCTCGCAATAAAGTGTTTCTGTCTGCACGGCTAACCACGCGCCAGTCCACTTCAGTCTCCTGTGCAAGGCAAGGACGTCCGCGCCCGGCACCTGCCGAAGGAGGCGGGCTGCCACGTCGGGCACAAAGGGTCACTGCAAAGGGCTGAAGCTCTGCCCGCTCTGAGAGAAGCATGAGGACAGAGTGGAAGAAGGGAAGGCAGGTCATTGCAGGGCTCGGGGCCTTGGGGGTGGCACCTGGAAGCAGAGAATGCCTTAGGCCGGCTCCTGGTGGGAACCCCGGGTGCTTCTGGACGAGGCGCAAGCAAACTTGAAAGTGGACTCTCACGGCCAGCTGGGGGTCAGGGCAGATCCACGAGCTTGGGCCTTTGCTTATGCCGCGGAGTTCCTGGGCTTCCCCAGGCTGCTCTGCTTTCACAGCTGCGCCATGTTGCCAAGCCCAAGCCTACAGCTGCCGTGGCTGGAGGGAGCGCCAGTAGCTTTGAGCGGGGAGCAAAGCAGCTGCTGCTGCTTGGCTGTCCCCCGCTCCCTGGTCACCTACTGGCTGTAGTATCGGGGCTCCCGTATGACTGCCTGCAGGCTCTGCCTGGTCCTGTGCCAGGCTCTTCTTCAGGTTTGTGGCTGCACGGGTGACCTTGGCCCTGCTGCTTCCCACAGCATGCCCTCTGGCCGCTCCATCCCCTTGGGTTTCTCCACACAGGACCCCTGTTGCGGAGCCAGCAGACCCCCTTCTGCCCACAACTGACCACGCTCAGCCTGAGAGCTCCGCGGCGCCTTCGGCTTGGTGACACCTCTGACTATGGCAGTGCTGGGGGAGCAAGCTGTGTGTAGGGGATGTTACCAAGCCTGCTAGGAGTGCAGGGGAGTGGACCTTGCACTCTGTGGTACGAGGTACGCCTGAGGCCTCTTGACAGAAAGCCGGACTTGTGCCGGGAGGGAGCATGCTCCAGCATCATCCGCAGAGCCATAAGTGTTCCTTTCACTGCATGATCGAGAGGAAGCAAAGGGCATGCCCTTGTTTCCAGAGATCCCAGTTCAGCCGGAGGCGTGCCCTGCAGCCATGGGTGGGAACAGAGCTGGGAGCTGCAGCACCATGGCTTGCCGGGGACCAAGCGCAGAGCAAGAGGAGGACGGTCCTACACAGCTTCAGAGGCAGGCCCTTCTGCAGCTCCCGCAGGGGGGGCGTGCCTAGGTGAGGGCACATGTAGGGGTCTGCACATGAGCAAGTTGACTTTGAAGGCTTAGTCGTGTACCTTTAAGACAGCCACAAAAACGTCAAGCATGTGAACAGCATGTGAAAACCCGGAACATAAAACCGCAGCATACCGGCACATGCAGCAACAGCAAATAGCAAGGAAGAAAAAGAAGACAGAAAGCCTACCAGCATGTGACACATGTACTATCTAAGATATATAAGCAATACTTAAAAACAAGGAAGAGCCATTTTGCCTGAACCCAGCCACGCAGATAGGGAGTTTTGGAGTCCCTACCGACTTGCGTCACCACAGGCATGCATGCTCAAGCACCTGCAAGTCCTTCCTGCCTCCAGGAGGTGGAGAGGTGGCCAGTGGCTGGCAGGCCTGGTCCTCTTGCAAGGTGGAGATGCTGGGGATGAGCAAGCACGTTGGCTGCAGCCACAGGCCATCCACATGCCTGAAAGGCTCTCTCTCCCCTCTTGCTTGTCACCTCGTCCAGCTTCAGGTTCACTAGTGAGTTGCGCACACACACAGGGCTCCCAGCAGCAGCTGGCCCGAGACACTGTGGCTTTCCAAGCGCTGGCTGCCTGTGGCGTGTCTTGCCGTCGGCCTTTGCTAGCAGCCAGGCCTGGGGACCCACCGCGCAGCAGGTGCAGAGTGGTCCCACACAGGAAGGGCTTTGGGGTGGCTCTCCAAAAGAGGCCAGCGGGTTCTGTGGTGATCAGGCACAGGGCTCAGGCAAGCGAAGCAGCCAGCACTTTGCTTCTGTGTGACAGTCTCCTCGATCCCCCCTGCTCTCCAATTGCCATCCTTATACGTGCCCCTCACCTTCCCTGGCTCCTCCCTTTCTCAGCCCTGCTCTCCTCCCAGAAACGGGGCCAACCCCGCTTCTTTTGCCCCGCCATGCTCCCAGGTTTGCCCCATCTGTCAACACACGCGGTCTTTGGGTGCTCTTAGCTAGGTCACCTCGGACTTGCGTGCCATTACTGGACGGGCTTGCCTGGCTACTGCTGTCCCTGCCAGAGTCCTCTCCTCCAAGTCACCCCAAGCTCTTCCTTCAAGCAGCTGTGAAGCGTGGCCACCTCTGACGGCATTCCCCGCTAGCCACCTGCCAAACATGGTGCTGGAAGAGCAGAGTTTCCCCAGCACACAAGTTGTCTTCTCCAAGGCCGCCTTCTGCCTGCTCTCAGCAGACCCATGGGAGCCGGCAGCAGGTCCCTTTTCAAAGCACAAAGCAGCCTTGAGCCCGCTTGCTTGGAGGCCCGGTTCTGGGGCCTAGGAAGCCGGGCTGCGCCTCAAGCGCCTTGAGAGCAGCTCTTCCGCTTTCAGGCAGAGCCTGCGTGGTCCTCCTCCTCGGGACCCGGTTGCTCCCTCCGCTCTGTGCCTTACGCCTCGCCACACAAGCCAGGATGGCAGCAGGGAGCTGCCGCACCTCTCACAAGCTTTGGGGCTGCCATCCTTCAAGCCACTGCCCTCTACCCTCCAGGGACCTAGCCCTGCTGCGCAACCGTAATGCACGTGCCTGGCTCCTGCTTTTCTCCTGCACTCCAGCAGGTGAGCAAGGCTCCGCCAGACAGCGGCAGAAGGCAGACGCACGAGACAAGGCTGATGCAGGATTTACCAAAGCCATGGACAACAATGGCACGTACGGCTGAGAGCAGGAGCATCCTTCTCTCTCGAGAATTTCACCTTGCTTGTCCTTGCCACAAGTGCCCTGCTCGGTGTGCCCCCAGAACCGCAATCGAGCTCATAGGCAGCAAGGACACGAAGCCTGCCAGAGGGCGTTGCTGTGGCTGACATAGCCAGCCAGGACTGTGCTGCGCCTGCGTTTCACTGTGCTTTGTGCAGCAAGGTTGACAGTGCTGGGGTACGCGTGGCTTATTTGGCTTGCCCAGCACTGTTGCCGGCCGCAGCCGTAAGAGAGATTGGCTCTTGGACACCCAGGCATGCGCGTGCTGCCTGTAGTAGCCCCGCTCTCTGGTGTCTCTTTATTGGGAAGGAGACGGTGGCACAGGGCTGCAGAGAGCAGGGCGGCAGGGAACTTCGCAAAGAGGCTGCGAGGCCATGCTCGCTTTTGTCCTGTGAGCTGTTAACAGGCAGAGCTGGGAGCCAGGCGCCGCTGCCTGCCACGGGGCCTGCCCACCCTGATGGCGCAGCGCAAGCAGGGCATTGCACGGGGCTCTGTCGGGGTGTGCGATCCCAGCTTCTGCCTCCACTCCTGCTTGGAACCCCTCCTATTGCCTCCCCTCCCCCTCCACCCCCACCCCCCCGACACCACCACGCCCAGCACCCGGAACCGGGCACTCTGTGACATCAGCCCCACGTCCAAGGGAACCCCAGGCAACGGGAATCCTGCGGGCAGTACGACGGCAGCCGTACTGGTGGCGACAAGCCCTCGTCCTTACAACTGCCACATGTCGCTGGCAGCGATGGATTTTCTGCATGTCCTCATTGTCCTGCTGGCCGTGTGCTGTCCTGTGCGCGGCACGTGGGACAGCTGTGGGTAAGTGGCCCCAGGCTCTGGGAGGGAGCTTGGGCAACCCTTGTGGGCTTCACTGGAGGGGGCCTGCTTGTCCCCCATGGCCACCCCACAGGTTCTTGAAGGCCGTCTGGGAGGCTCAGCTCCTTGCCAGCTCCTGGGCTGCCGGCACAACTGGTCCACGGGCTGAAGCAGAAAGCGGGGCGAGGGGAGCGGGCGCACGCCCCACGGGTTTCCTCGGCCCTTCTGGCCATGCCGTGTGGGGAGGGAAGACAGCTGGCCTTCAGCCGCAACGGCGCAAGCCATCCAGCAGCACAGTAAGGAGTTTCTGGTTACAGAGGGAGCTGCGGCCTTCGGCCCATGGCTTTGCACTACGGCATGTCGCGCGTCGTGGGTGGCACAGATGCCCAGCCAGGGGCCTGGCCCTGGATCGTCAGCATCCAGGCTCTCTTGGAAGGAGGCACGGCGCACATCTGCGGGGGCTCCCTCATCAGCCCACAGTGGGTCCTCACAGCAGCCCACTGCTTCATCGAGGTCAGGTAAGGAGGACCAGGGGTCGGGGCTAGCCCCACAACACTAGCAGGTGCCCTGAGCGCAGGAGCATGTGCTACTGCCATCCCGTTGCCCTGCAGTATACGCCCAGTGCCTGGGCACTCCGGAGCCCCGCCGAGAGGCTTGCGCAGGAGAAGGCTGGGCTCGCGTGCCACTGCTTGCCAGCAGCCTCCAGCTGGACACTGCTTGAGCCCAAGGCACGCCAGGGCAGTCGCAGCCTCCCTAGCGCTGCTTGCCTCTCTCCCTTGCCAAGCAGAAGGCAGGGCAAGTGCCAGGCTGCTGCAGCATGTGGCTGCGCTCCCTCTGAGCCCTCTCTCCATCTGCCTTGCAGGTACATCACCGCCTTGCGCGTGGTGCTCGGTGTCACCCAGCTGACTCAGCTGGGCCCTGAGGCTCAGGTGCGCAACGTCAGGCAGCTGCTGGTTCACCAGCACTACAGGAATGTCACGCAGAGGAACAACATTGCCTTGCTGGAACTGGACCAGCCTGTCCAGTGCAACAGCTACGTACAGCTTGCCTGTGTGCCTGACGCCTCGCTGAGAGTCTCAGAGCTGACAGCCTGCTACGTCAGTGGCTGGGGTGCCAGGAATGCAAGAGGTGAGTTGCCAAAACCTAGTGGCGGCGCGAGTGCAAGCTTGGCCAGCTTGGGGAGGCAGGTTGCGCTTCCTGATGGCAGAGGCGAAAGCCAGAGTCAGGCTGTGGGGACGTATGCCTCTTAAGGAGATGGGCCTGAGCCATTCCCCCAGAGCAAGGCAGAAAGGAAAGAGCGGTCCAACGCCTCTCCGCATGCAAAGCCAAGCCCCGGGATAAGCCTTCAGCCCGCCAGACAGGGGGAGGAGAACTGGCAGTGAGCTGCTGGGTGTTCATTCCTTTCTGTGCTCTTCACAGCTGGAGCATCGGCATACGCGCTGCAGGAGGCCCAGGTCCACCTCATCGATGCCAGGGTCTGTAACAGCAGTGGGTGGTACAGAGGGGCCATCCACACCCACAACATCTGTGCTGGCTACCCGCAGGGCGGCATCGACACCTGCCAGGTAGGAGTGTGCTACGAGCCAAGCCCCGGCAGCACAGGCAGCCCCGCCACAACCGCCCAAACGTGTGCCGTCACTCACGGCCTTTTGCTGGCCACTCACACTCCCATGGCTGGGTCCCCACCGATGAGGGCCTTCCCCCGCCCTTCCCCACGGGAAGGCCCTTGCCCAGGGCCTGCCCGCCTTGTCCCAGAGGCCTGACACTCTGCCTGGAAGGCCCACCCGGTGCCCTTGGCAGCCCAGAGCTCCACCATCCCAAGCCTGACACAGCCGTCTGCCTACACCTGCAGCATCACCGTGCCGCAGTGAGAGCGAGCCCTGCCTTGCAAGCCCACCGCCCCCTGCCAGGCAAGCTTCTACAGAGCTTGCCTGGCCACTCCATACAGCTCTGGCAGGTGCTGTGAGAGAGAAGGAGCCCGCCACCGGGCTGACGCTGGCCACCCAACAACCCCTTCATCCTCTCTCCTGCGCTGCAGGGGGACAGCGGTGGGCCTCTCGTGTGCCAAGACAAGCGCGCGGACTACTTCTGGCTTGTTGGTGTGACCAGCTGGGGGACGGGCTGTGCGAGAGCAAGGAAGCCCGGCGTCTACACCTCCACCCAGCACTTCTACGACTGGATCCTGGCGCAGATGGGCCTGCGCCCAGCAGTAACGACTACTGCAAGGCCACAGCCGGTCTTCACCTACACCCCCGTCCAGAGGCCAAGGCCAAGGCCAAGGCCAACAGAAGCGGGCAGGTTTACACCCTGCCCGTTTCCAGTCCAGAAGCTGCTGGACTTCTTTACTCGGCTGCAGGAGCTCCTGCAGTACCTAAGGGGGAAACAGCTTGGAGCAGCACGATGAAGAGGGTCCAGGGCAGGCTGCAGCGCACCACCACCGCTTCCCGCTGGGGCAATGCCTGCTGAAGCAAAGGCAACCTCCGTGTCAAAGGCCTGCTCTGTCCTGCCCGCGCTCCTCGCAAGGGCAGAATGAAGCTGGCTGACTTCTCGCAATAAAGTGTTTCTGTCTGCACGGCTAACCACGCGCCAGTCCACTTCAGTCTCCTGTGCAAGGCAAGGACGTCCGCGCCCGGCACCTGCCGAAGGAGGCGGGCTGCCACGTCGGGCACAAAGGGTCACTGCAAAGGGCTGAAGCTCTGCCCGCTCTGAGAGAAGCATGAGGACAGAGTGGAAGAAGGGAAGGCAGGTCATTGCAGGGCTCGGGGCCTTGGGGGTGGCACCTGGAAGCAGAGAATGCCTTAGGCCGGCTCCTGGTGGGAACCCCGGGTGCTTCTGGACGAGGCGCAAGCAAACTTGAAAGTGGACTCTCACGGCCAGCTGGGGGTCAGGGCAGATCCACGAGCTTGGGCCTTTGCTTATGCCGCGGAGTTCCTGGGCTTCCCCAGGCTGCTCTGCTTTCACAGCTGCGCCATGTTGCCAAGCCCAAGCCTACAGCTGCCGTGGCTGGAGGGAGCGCCAGTAGCTTTGAGCGGGGAGCAAAGCAGCTGCTGCTGCTTGGCTGTCCCCCGCTCCCTGGTCACCTACTGGCTGTAGTATCGGGGCTCCCGTATGACTGCCTGCAGGCTCTGCCTGGTCCTGTGCCAGGCTCTTCTTCAGGTTTGTGGCTGCACGGGTGACCTTGGCCCTGCTGCTTCCCACAGCATGCCCTCTGGCCGCTCCATCCCCTTGGGTTTCTCCACACAGGACCCCTGTTGCGGAGCCAGCAGACCCCCTTCTGCCCACAACTGACCACGCTCAGCCTGAGAGCTCCGCGGCGCCTTCGGCTTGGTGACACCTCTGACTATGGCAGTGCTGGGGGAGCAAGCTGTGTGTAGGGGATGTTACCAAGCCTGCTGGGAGTGCAGGGGAGTGGACCTTGCGCTCTGTGGTACGAGGTACGCCTGAGGCCTCTTGACAGAAAGCCGGACTTGTGCCGGGAGGGAGCATGCTCCAGCATCATCCGCAGAGCCATAAGTGTTCCTTTCACTGCATGATCGAGAGGAAGCAAAGGGCATGCCCTTGTTTCCAGAGATCCCAGTTCAGCCGGAGGCGTGCCCTGCAGCCATGGGTGGGAACAGAGCTGGGAGCTGCAGCACCATGGCTTGCCGGGGACCAAGCGCAGAGCAAGAGGAGGACGGTCCTACACAGCTTCAGAGGCAGGCCCTTCTGCAGCTCCCGCAGGGGGGGCGTGCCTAGGTGAGGGCACATGTAGGGGTCTGCACATGAGCAAGTTGACTTTGAAGGCTTAGTCGTGTACCTTTAAGACAGCCACAAAAACGTCAAGCATGTGAACAGCATGTGAAAACCCGGAACATAAAACCGCAGCATACCGGCACATGCAGCAACAGCAAATAGCAAGGAAGAAAAAGAAGACAGAAAGCCTACCAGCATGTGACACATGTACTATCTAAGATATATAAGCAATACTTAAAAACAAGGAAGAGCCATTTTGCCTGAACCCAGCCACGCAGATAGGGAGTTTTGGAGTCCCTACCGACTTGCGTCACCACAGGCATGCATGCTCAAGCACCTGCAAGTCCTTCCTGCCTCCAGGAGGTGGAGAGGTGGCCAGTGGCTGGCAGGCCTGGTCCTCTTGCAAGGTGGAGATGCTGGGGATGAGCAAGCACGTTGGCTGCAGCCACAGGCCATCCACATGCCTGAAAGGCTCTCTCTCCCCTCTTGCTTGTCACCTCGTCCAGCTTCAGGTTCACTAGTGAGTTGCGCACACACACAGGGCTCCCAGCAGCAGCTGGCCCGAGACACTGTGGCTTTCCAAGCGCTGGCTGCCTGTGGCGTGTCTTGCCGTCGGCCTTTGCTAGCAGCCAGGCCTGGGGACCCACCGCGCAGCAGGTGCAGAGTGGTCCCACACAGGAAGGGCTTTGGGGTGGCTCTCCAAAAGAGGCCAGCGGGTTCTGTGGTGATCAGGCACAGGGCTCAGGCAAGCGAAGCAGCCAGCACTTTGCTTCTGTGTGACAGTCTCCTCGATCCCCCCTGCTCTCCAATTGCCATCCTTATACGTGCCCCTCACCTTCCCTGGCTCCTCCCTTTCTCAGCCCTGCTCTCCTCCCAGAAACGGGGCCAACCCCGCTTCTTTTGCCCCGCCATGCTCCCAGGTTTGCCCCATCTGTCAACACACGCGGTCTTTGGGTGCTCTTAGCTAGGTCACCTCGGACTTGCGTGCCATTACTGGACGGGCTTGCCTGGCTACTGCTGTCCCTGCCAGAGTCCTCTCCTCCAAGTCACCCCAAGCTCTTCCTTCAAGCAGCTGTGAAGCGTGGCCACCTCTGACGGCATTCCCCGCTAGCCACCTGCCAAACATGGTGCTGGAAGAGCAGAGTTTCCCCAGCACACAAGTTGTCTTCTCCAAGGCCGCCTTCTGCCTGCTCTCAGCAGACCCATGGGAGCCGGCAGCAGGTCCCTTTTCAAAACACAAAGCAGCCTTGAGCCCGCTTGCTTGGAGGCCCGGTTCTGGGGCCTAGGAAGCCGGGCTGCGCCTCAAGCGCCTTGAGAGCAGCTCTTCCGCTTTCAGGCAGAGCCTGCGTGGTCCTCCTCCTCGGGACCCGGTTGCTCCCTCCGCTCTGTGCCTTACGCCTCGCCACACAAGCCAGGATGGCAGCAGGGAGCTGCCGCACCTCTCACAAGCTTTGGGGCTGCCATCCTTCAAGCCACTGCCCTCTACCCTCCAGGGACCTAGCCCTGCTGCGCAACCGTAATGCACGTGCCTGGCTCCTGCTTTTCTCCTGCACTCCAGCAGGTGAGCAAGGCTCCGCCAGACAGCGG
The DNA here is from genome assembly GCF_023634155.1 of Falco peregrinus. Classification (NCBI taxonomy): domain Eukaryota; kingdom Metazoa; phylum Chordata; class Aves; order Falconiformes; family Falconidae; genus Falco; species Falco peregrinus. The sequence continues at coordinate 16,109,595 of NC_073726.1, forward strand.
CAGAAGGCAGACGCACGAGACAAGGCTGATGCAGGATTTACCAAAGCCATGGACAACAATGGCACGTACGGCTGAGAGCAGGAGCATCCTTCTCTCTCGAGAATTTCACCTTGCTTGTCCTTGCCACAAGTGCCCTGCTCGGTGTGCCCCCAGAACGGCAATCGAGCTCATAGGCAGCAAGGACACGAAGCCTGCCAGAGGGCGTTGCTGTGGCTGACATAGCCAGCCAGGACTGTGCTGCGCCTGCGTTTCACTGTGCTTTGTGCAGCAAGGTTGACAGTGCTGGGGTACGCGTGGCTTATTTGGCTTGCCCAGCACTGTTGCCGGCCGCAGCCGTAAGAGAGATTGGCTCTTGGACACCCAGGCATGCGCGTGCTGCCTGTAGTAGCCCCGCTCTCTGGTGTCTCTTTATTGGGAAGGAGACGGTGGCACAGGGCTGCAGAGAGCAGGGCGGCAGGGAACTTCGCAAAGAGGCTGCGAGGCCATGCTCGCTTTTGTCCTGTGAGCTGTTAACAGGCAGAGCTGGGAGCCAGGCGCCGCTGCCTGCCACGGGGCCTGCCCACCCTGATGGCGCAGCGCAAGCAGGGCATTGCACGGGGCTCTGTCGGGGTGTGCGATCCCAGCTTCTGCCTCCACTCCTGCTTGGAACTCCTCCTATTGCCTCCCCTCCCCCTCCACCCCCACCCCCCCGACACCACCACACCCAGCACCCGGAACCGGGCACTCTGTGACATCAGCCCCACGTCCAAGGGAACCCCAGGCAACGGGAATCCTGCGGGCAGTACGACGGCGGCCGTACTGGTGGCGACAAGCCCTCGTCCTTGCAACTGCCACATGTCGCTGGCAGCGATGGATTTTCTGCATGTCCTCATTGTCCTGCTGGCCGTGTGCTGTCCTGTGCACGGCACGTGGGACAGCTGTGGGTAAGTGGCCCCAGGCTCTGGGAGGGAGCTTGGGCAACCCTTGTGGGCTTCACTGGAGGGGGCCTGCTTGTCCCCCATGGCCACCCCACAGGTTCTTGAAGGCCGTCTGGGAGGCTCAGCTCCTTGCCAGCTCCCGGGCTGCCGGCACAACTGGTCCACGGGCTGAAGCAGAAAGCGGGGCGAGGGGAGCGGGCGCACGCCCCACGGGTTTCCTCGGCCCTTCTGGCCATGCCGTGTGGGGAGGGAAGACAGCTGGCCTTCAGCCGCAACGGCGCAAGCCATCCAGCAGCACAGTAAGGAGTTTCTGGTTACAGAGGGAGCTGCGGCCTTCGGCCCATGGCTTTGCACTACGGCATGTCGCGCGTCGTGGGTGGCACAGATGCCCAGCCAGGGGCCTGGCCCTGGATCGTCAGCATCCAGGCTCTCTTGGAAGGAGGCACGGCGCACATCTGCGGGGGCTCCCTCATCAGCCCACAGTGGGTCCTCACAGCAGCCCACTGCTTCATCGAGGTCAGGTAAGGAGGACCAGGGGTCGGGGCTAGCCCCACAACACTAGCAGGTGCCCTGAGCGCAGGAGCACGTGCTACTGCCATCCCGTTGCCCTGCAGTATACGCCCAGTGCCTGGGCACTCCGGAGCCCCGCCGAGAGGCTTGCGCAGGAGAAGGCTGGGCTCGCGTGCCACTGCTTGCCAGCAGCCTCCAGCTGGACACTGCTTGAGCCCAAGGCACGCCAGGGCAGTCGCAGTCTCCCTAGCGCTGCTTGCCTCTCTCCCTTGCCAAGCAGAAGGCAGGGCAAGTGCCAGGCTGCTGCAGCACGTGGCTGCGCTCCCTCTGAGCCCTCTCTCCATCTGCCTTGCAGGTACATCACCGCCTTGCGCGTGGTGCTCGGTGTCACCCAGCTGACTCAGCTGGGCCCTGAGGCTCAGGTGCGCAACGTCAGGCAGCTGCTGGTTCACCAGCACTACAGGAATGTCACGCAGAGGAACGACATTGCCTTGCTGGAACTGGACCAGCCTGTCCAGTGCAACAGCTACGTACAGCTTGCCTGTGTGCCTGACGCCTCGCTGAGAGTTTCAGAGCTGACAGCCTGCTACGTCAGTGGCTGGGGTGCCAGGAATGCAAGAGGTGAGTTGCCAAAACCTAGTGGCGGCGCGAGTGCGAGCTTGGCCAGCTTGGGGAGGCAGGTTGCGCTTCCTGATGGCAGAGGCGAAAGCCAGAGTCAGGCTGTGGGGACGTATGCCTCTTAAGGAGATGGGCCTGAGTCATTCCCCCAGAGCAAGGCAGAAAGGAAAGAGCGGTCCAACGCCTCTCCGCATGCAAAGCCAAGCCCCGGGATAAGCCTTCAGCCCGCCAGACAGGGGGAGGAGAACTGGCAGTGAGCTGCTGGGTGTTCATTCCTTTCTGTGCTCTTCACAGCTGGAGCATCGGCATACGCGCTGCAGGAGGCCCAGGTCCACCTCATCGATGCCAGGGTCTGTAACAGCAGCGGGTGGTACAGAGGGGCCATCCACACCCACAACATCTGTGCTGGCTACCCGCAGGGCGGCATTGACACCTGCCAGGTAGGAGTGTGCTACGAGCCAAGCCCTGGCAGCACAGGCAGCCCCGCCACAACCGCCCAAACGTGTGCCGTCACTCACGGCCTTTTGCTGGCCACTCACACTCCCATGGCTGGGTCCCCACCGATGAGGGCCTTCCCCCGCCCTTCCCCACGGGAAGGCCCTTGCCCAGGGCCTGCCCGCCTTGTCCCAGAGGCCTGACACTCTGCCTGGAAGGCCCACCCGGTGCCCTTGGCAGCCCAGAGCTCCACCATCCCAAGCCTGACACAGCCGTCTGCCTACACCTGCAGCATCACCGTGCCGCAGTGAGAGCGAGCCCTGCCTTACAAGCCCACCGCCCCCTGCCAGGCAAGCTTCTACAGAGCTTGCCTGGCCACTCCATACAGCTCTGGCAGGTGCTGTGAGAGAGAAGGAGCCCGCCACCGGGCTGACGCTGGCCACCCAACAACCCCTTCATCCTCTCTCCTGCGCTGCAGGGGGACAGCGGTGGGCCTCTCGTGTGCCAAGACAAGCGCGCGGACTACTTCTGGCTTGTTGGTGTGACCAGCTGGGGGACGGGCTGTGCGAGAGCAAGGAAGCCCGGCGTCTACACCTCCACCCAGCACTTCTACGACTGGATCCTGGCGCAGATGGGCCTGCGCCTAGCAGTAACGACTACTGCAAGGCCACAGCCGGTCTTCACCTACACCCCCGTCCAGAGGCCAAGGCCAAGGCCAAGGCCAACAGAAGCGGGCAGGTTTACACCCTGCCCGTTTCCAGTCCAGAAGCTGCTGGACTTCTTTACTCGGCTGCAGGAGCTCCTGCAGTACCTAAGGGGGAAACAGCTTGGAGCAGCACGATGAAGAGGGTCCAGGGCAGGCTGCAGCGCACCACCACCGCTTCCCGCTGGGGCAATGCCTGCTGAAGCAAAGGCAACCTCCGTGTCAAAGGCCTGCTCTGTCCTGCCCGCGCTCCTCGCAAGGGCAGAATGAAGCTGGCTGACTTCTCGCAATAAAGTGTTTCTGTCTGCACGGCTAACCACGCGCCAGTCCACTTCAGTCTCCTGTGCAAGGCAAGGACGTCCGCGCCCGGCACCTGCCGAAGGAGGCGGGCTGCCACGTCGGGCACAAAGGGTCACTGCAAAGGGCTGAAGCTCTGCCCGCTCTGAGAGAAGCATGAGGACAGAGTGGAAGAAGGGAAGGCAGGTCATTGCAGGGCTCGGGGCCTTGGGGGTGGCACCTGGAAGCAGAGAATGCCTTAGGCCGGCTCCTGGTGGGAACCCCGGGTGCTTCTGGACGAGGCGCAAGCAAACTTGAAAGTGGACTCTCACGGCCAGCTGGGGGTCAGGGCAGATCCACGAGCTTGGGCCTTTGCTTATGCCGCGGAGTTCCTGGGCTTCCCCAGGCTGCTCTGCTTTCACAGCTGCGCCATGTTGCCAAGCCCAAGCCTACAGCTGCCGTGGCTGGAGGGAGCGCCAGTAGCTTTGAGCGGGGAGCAAAGCAGCTGCTGCTGCTTGGCTGTCCCCCGCTCCCTGGTCACCTACTGGCTGTAGTATCGGGGCTCCCGTATGACTGCCTGCAGGCTCTGCCTGGTCCTGTGCCAGGCTCTTCTTCAGGTTTGTGGCTGCACGGGTGACCTTGGCCCTGCTGCTTCCCACAGCATGCCCTCTGGCCGCTCCATCCCCTTGGGTTTCTCCACACAGGACCCCTGTTGCGGAGCCAGCAGACCCCCTTCTGCCCACAACTGACCACGCTCAGCCTGAGAGCTCCGCGGCGCCTTCGGCTTGGTGACACCTCTGACTATGGCAGTGCTGGGGGAGCAAGCTGTGTGTAGGGGATGTTACCAAGCCTGCTGGGAGTGCAGGGGAGTGGACCTTGCGCTCTGTGGTACGAGGTACGCCTGAGGCCTCTTGACAGAAAGCCGGACTTGTGCCGGGAGGGAGCATGCTCCAGCATCATCCGCAGAGCCATAAGTGTTCCTTTCACTGCATGATCGAGAGGAAGCAAAGGGCATGCCCTTGTTTCCAGAGATCCCAGTTCAGCCGGAGGCGTGCCCTGCAGCCATGGGTGGGAACAGAGCTGGGAGCTGCAGCACCATGGCTTGCCGGGGACCAAGCGCAGAGCAAGAGGAGGACGGTCCTACACAGCTTCAGAGGCAGGCCCTTCTGCAGCTCCCGCAGGGGGGGCGTGCCTAGGTGAGGGCACATGTAGGGGTCTGCACATGAGCAAGTTGACTTTGAAGGCTTAGTCGTGTACCTTTAAGACAGCCACAAAAACGTCAAGCATGTGAACAGCATGTGAAAACCCGGAACATAAAACCGCAGCATACCGGCACATGCAGCAACAGCAAATAGCAAGGAAGAAAAAGAAGACAGAAAGCCTACCAGCATGTGACACATGTACTATCTAAGATATATAAGCAATACTTAAAAACAAGGAAGAGCCATTTTGCCTGAACCCAGCCACGCAGATAGGGAGTTTTGGAGTCCCTACCGACTTGCGTCACCACAGGCATGCATGCTCAAGCACCTGCAAGTCCTTCCTGCCTCCAGGAGGTGGAGAGGTGGCCAGTGGCTGGCAGGCCTGGTCCTCTTGCAAGGTGGAGATGCTGGGGATGAGCAAGCACGTTGGCTGCAGCCACAGGCCATCCACATGCCTGAAAGGCTCTCTCTCCCCTCTTGCTTGTCACCTCGTCCAGCTTCAGGTTCACTAGTGAGTTGCGCACACACACAGGGCTCCCAGCAGCAGCTGGCCCGAGACACTGTGGCTTTCCAAGCGCTGGCTGCCTGTGGCGTGTCTTGCCGTCGGCCTTTGCTAGCAGCCAGGCCTGGGGACCCACCGCGCAGCAGGTGCAGAGTGGTCCCACACAGGAAGGGCTTTGGGGTGGCTCTCCAAAAGAGGCCAGCGGGTTCTGTGGTGATCAGGCACAGGGCTCAGGCAAGCGAAGCAGCCAGCACTTTGCTTCTGTGTGACAGTCTCCTCGATCCCCCCTGCTCTCCAATTGCCATCCTTATACGTGCCCCTCACCTTCCCTGGCTCCTCCCTTTCTCAGCCCTGCTCTCCTCCCAGAAACGGGGCCAACCCCGCTTCTTTTGCCCCGCCATGCTCCCAGGTTTGCCCCATCTGTCAACACACGCGGTCTTTGGGTGCTCTTAGCTAGGTCACCTCGGACTTGCGTGCCATTACTGGACGGGCTTGCCTGGCTACTGCTGTCCCTGCCAGAGTCCTCTCCTCCAAGTCACCCCAAGCTCTTCCTTCAAGCAGCTGTGAAGCGTGGCCACCTCTGACGGCATTCCCCGCTAGCCACCTGCCAAACATGGTGCTGGAAGAGCAGAGTTTCCCCAGCACACAAGTTGTCTTCTCCAAGGCCGCCTTCTGCCTGCTCTCAGCAGACCCATGGGAGCCGGCAGCAGGTCCCTTTTCAAAGCACAAAGCAGCCTTGAGCCCGCTTGCTTGGAGGCCCGGTTCTGGGGCCTAGGAAGCCGGGCTGCGCCTCAAGCGCCTTGAGAGCAGCTCTTCCGCTTTCAGGCAGAGCCTGCGTGGTCCTCCTCCTCGGGACCCGGTTGCTCCCTCCGCTCTGTGCCTTACGCCTCGCCACACAAGCCAGGATGGCAGCAGGGAGCTGCCGCACCTCTCACAAGCTTTGGGGCTGCCATCCTTCAAGCCACTGCCCTCTACCCTCCAGGGACCTAGCCCTGCTGCGCAACCGTAATGCACGTGCCTGGCTCCTGCTTTTCTCCTGCACTCCAGCAGGTGAGCAAGGCTCCGCCAGACAGCGGCAGAAGGCAGACGCACGAGACAAGGCTGATGCAGGATTTACCAAAGCCATGGACAACAATGGCACGTACGGCTGAGAGCAGGAGCATCCTTCTCTCTCGAGAATTTCACCTTGCTTGTCCTTGCCACAAGTGCCCTGCTCGGTGTGCCCCCAGAACGGCAATCGAGCTCATAGGCAGCAAGGACACGAAGCCTGCCAGAGGGCGTTGCTGTGGCTGACATAGCCAGCCAGGACTGTGCTGCGCCTGCGTTTCACTGTGCTTTGTGCAGCAAGGTTGACAGTGCTGGGGTACGCGTGGCTTATTTGGCTTGCCCAGCACTGTTGCCGGCCGCAGCCGTAAGAGAGATTGGCTCTTGGACACCCAGGCATGCGCGTGCTGCCTGTAGTAGCCCCGCTCTCTGGTGTCTCTTTATTGGGAAGGAGACGGTGGCACAGGGCTGCAGAGAGCAGGGCGGCAGGGAACTTCGCAAAGAGGCTGCGAGGCCATGCTCGCTTTTGTCCTGTGAGCTGTTAACAGGCAGAGCTGGGAGCCAGGCGCCGCTGCCTGCCACGGGGCCTGCCCACCCTGATGGCGCAGCGCAAGCAGGGCATTGCACGGGGCTCTGTCGGGGTGTGCGATCCCAGCTTCTGCCTCCACTCCTGCTTGGAACCCCTCCTATTGCCTCCCCTCCCCCCCCACCCCCACCCGCCCGACACCACCACGCCCAGCACCCGGAACCGGGCACTCTGTGACATCAGCCCCACGTCCAAGGGAACCCCAGGCAACGGGAATCCTGCGGGCAGTACGACGGCGGCTGTACTGGTGGCGACAAGCCCTCGTCCTTGCAACTGCCACATGTCGCTGGCAGCGATGGATTTTCTGCATGTCCTCATTTTCCTGCTGGCCGTGTGCTGTCCTGTGCGCGGCACGTGGGACAGCTGTGGGTAAGTGGCCCCAGGCTCTGGGAGGGAGCTTGGGCAACCCTTGTGGGCTTCACTGGAGGGGGCCTGCTTGTCCCCCATGGCCACCCCACAGGTTCTTGAAGGCCGTCTGGGAGGCTCAGCTCCTTGCCAGCTCCCGGGCTGCCGGCACAACTGGTCCACGGGCTGAAGCAGAAAGCGGGGCGAGGGGAGCGGGCGCACGCCCCACGGGTTTCCTCGGCCCTTCTGGCCATGCCGTGTGGGGAGGGAAGACAGCTGGCCTTCAGCCGCAACGGCGCAAGCCATCCAGCAGCACAGTAAGGAGTTTCTGGTTACAGAGGGAGCTGCGGCCTTCGGCCCATGGCTTTGCACTACGGCATGTCGCGCGTCGTGGGTGGCACAGATGCCCAGCCAGGGGCCTGGCCCTGGATCGTCAGCATCCAGGCTCTCTTGGAAGGAGGCACGGCGCACATCTGCGGGGGCTCCCTCATCAGCCCACAGTGGGTCCTCACAGCAGCCCACTGCTTCATCGAGGTCAGGTAAGGAGGACCAGGGGTCGGGGCTAGCCCCACAACACTAGCAGGTGCCCTGAGCGCAGGAGCACGTGCTACTGCCATCCCGTTGCCCTGCAGTATACGCCCAGTGCCTGGGCACTCCGGAGCCCCGCCGAGAGGCTTGCGCAGGAGAAGGCTGGGCTCGCGTGCCACTGCTTGCCAGCAGCCTCCAGCTGGACACTGCTTGAGCCCAAGGCACGCCAGGGCAGTCGCAGCCTCCCTAGCGCTGCTTGCCTCTCTCCCTTGCCAAGCAGAAGGCAGGGCAAGTGCCAGGCTGCTGCAGCATGTGGCTGCGCTCCCTCTGAGCCCTCTCTCCATCTGCCTTGCAGGTACATCACCGCCTTGCGCGTGGTGCTCGGTGTCACCCAGCTGACTCAGCTGGGCCCTGAGGCTCAGGTGCGCAACGTCAGGCAGCTGCTGGTTCACCAGCACTACAGGAATGTCACGCAGAGGAACGACATTGCCTTGCTGGAACTGGACCAGCCTGTCCAGTGCAACAGCTACATACAGCTTGCTTGTGTGCCTGACGCCTCGCTGAGAGTCTCAGAGCTGACAGCCTGCTACGTCAGTGGCTGGGGTGCCAGGAATGCAAGAGGTGAGTTGCCAAAACCTAGTGGCGGCGCGAGTGCAAGCTTGGCCAGCTTGGGGAGGCAGGTTGCGCTTCCTGATGGCAGAGGCGAAAGCCAGAGTCAGGCTGTGGGGACGTATGCCTCTTAAGGAGATGGGCCTGAGCCATTCCCCCAGAGCAAGGCAGAAAGGAAAGAGCGGTCCAACGCCTCTCCGCATGCAAAGCCAAGCCCCGGGATAAGCCTTCAGCCCGCCAGACAGGGGGAGGAGAACTGGCAGTGAGCTGCTGGGTGTTCATTCCTTTCTGTGCTCTTCACAGCTGGAGCATCGGCATACGCGCTGCAGGAGGCCCAGGTCCACCTCATCGATGCCAGGGTCTGTAACAGCAGCGGGTGGTACAGAGGGGCCATCCACACCCACAACATCTGTGCTGGCTACCCGCAGGGCGGCATCGACACCTGCCAGGTAGGAGTATGCTACAAGCCAAGCCCCGGCAGCACAGGCAGCCCCGCCACAACCGCCCAAACGTGTGCCGTCACTCACGGCCTTTTGCTGGCCACTCACACTCCCATGGCTGGGTCCCCACCGATGAGGGCCTTCCCCCGCCCTTCCCCACGGGAAGGCCCTTGCCCAGGGCCTGCCCGCCTTGTCCCAGAGGCCTGACACTCTGCCTGGAAGGCCCACCCGGTGCCCTTGGCAGCCCAGAGCTCCACCATCCCAAGCCTGACACAGCCGTCTGCCTACACCTGCAGCATCACCGTGCCGCAGTGAGAGCGAGCCCTGCCTTACAAGCCCACCGCCCCCTGCCAGGCAAGCTTCTACAGAGCTTGCCTGGCCACTCCATACAGCTCTGGCAGGTGCTGTGAGAGAGAAGGAGCCCGCCACCGGGCTGACGCTGGCCACCCAACAACCCCTTCATCCTCTCTCCTGCGCTGCAGGGGGACAGCGGTGGGCCTCTCGTGTGCCAAGACAAGCGCGCGGACTACTTCTGGCTTGTTGGTGTGACCAGCTGGGGGACGGGCTGTGCGAGAGCAAGGAAGCCCGGCGTCTACACCTCCACCCAGCACTTCTACGACTGGATCCTGGCGCAGATGGGCCTGCGCCTAGCAGTAACGACTACTGCAAGGCCACAGCCGGTCTTCACCTACACCCCCGTCCAGAGGCCAAGGCCAAGGCCAAGGCCAACAGAAGCGGGCAGGTTTACACCCTGCCCGTTTCCAGTCCAGAAGCTGCTGGACTTCTTTACTCGGCTGCAGGAGCTCCTGCAGTACCTAAGGGGGAAACAGCTTGGAGCAGCACGATGAAGAGGGTCCAGGGCAGGCTGCAGCGCACCACCACCGCTTCCCGCTGGGGCAATGCCTGCTGAAGCAAAGGCAACCTCCGTGTCAAAGGCCTGCTCTGTCCTGCCCGCGCTCCTCGCAAGGGCAGAATGAAGCTGGCTGACTTCTCGCAATAAAGTGTTTCTGTCTGCACGGCTAACCACGCGCCAGTCCACTTCAGTCTCCTGTGCAAGGCAAGGACGTCCGCGCCCGGCACCTGCCGAAGGAGGCGGGCTGCCACGTCGGGCACAAAGGGTCACTGCAAAGGGCTGAAGCTCTGCCCGCTCTGAGAGAAGCATGAGGACAGAGTGGAAGAAGGGAAGGCAGGTCATTGCAGGGCTCGGGGCCTTGGGGGTGGCACCTGGAAGCAGAGAATGCCTTAGGCCGGCTCCTGGTGGGAACCCCGGGTGCTTCTGGACGAGGCGCAAGCAAACTTGAAAGTGGACTCTCACGGCCAGCTGGGGGTCAGGGCAGATCCACGAGCTTGGGCCTTTGCTTATGCCGCGGAGTTCCTGGGCTTCCCCAGGCTGCTCTGCTTTCACAGCTGCGCCATGTTGCCAAGCCCAAGCCTACAGCTGCCGTGGCTGGAGGGAGCGCCAGTAGCTTTGAGCGGGGAGCAAAGCAGCTGCTGCTGCTTGGCTGTCCCCCGCTCCCTGGTCACCTACTGGCTGTAGTATCGGGGCTCCCGTATGACTGCCTGCAGGCTCTGCCTGGTCCTGTGCCAGGCTCTTCTTCAGGTTTGTGGCTGCACGGGTGACCTTGGCCCTGCTGCTTCCCACAGCATGCCCTCTGGCCGCTCCATCCCCTTGGGTTTCTCCACACAGGACCCCTGTTGCGGAGCCAGCAGACCCCCTTCTGCCCACAACTGACCACGCTCAGCCTGAGAGCTCCGCGGCGCCTTCGGCTTGGTGACACCTCTGACTATGGCAGTGCTGGGGGAGCAAGCTGTGTGTAGGGGATGTTACCAAGCCTGCTAGGAGTGCAGGGGAGTGGACCTTGCGCTCTGTGGTACGAGGTACGCCTGAGGCCTCTTGACAGAAAGCCGGACTTGTGCCGGGAGGGAGCATGCTCCAGCATCATCCGCAGAGCCATGTGTTCCTTTCACTGCATGATCGAGAGGAAGCAAAGGGCATGCCCTTGTTTCCAGAGATCCCAGTTCAGCCGGAGGCGTGCCCTGCAGCCATGGGTGGGAACAGAGCTGGGAGCTGCAGCACCATGGCTTGCCGGGGACCAAGCGCAGAGCAAGAGGAGGACGGTCCTACACAGCTTCAGAGGCAGGCCCTTCTGCAGCTCCCGCAGGGGGGGCGTGCCTAGGTGAGGGCACATGTAGGGGTCTGCACATGAGCAAGTTGACTTTGAAGGCTTAGTCGTGTACCTTTAAGACAGCCACAAAAACGTCAAGCATGTGAACAGCATGTGAAAACCCGGAACATAAAACCGCAGCATACCGGCACATGCAGCAACAGCAAATAGCAAGGAAGAAAAAGAAGACAGAAAGCCTACCAGCATGTGACACATGTACTATCTAAGATATATAAGCAATACTTAAAAACAAGGAAGAGCCATTTTGCCTGAACCCAGCCACGCAGATAGGGAGTTTTGGAGTCCCTACCGACTTGCGTCACCACAGGCATGCATGCTCAAGCACCTGCAAGTCCTTCCTGCCTCCAGGAGGTGGAGAGGTGGCCAGTGGCTGGCAGGCCTGGTCCTCTTGCAAGGTGGAGATGCTGGGGATGAGCAAGCACGTTGGCTGCAGCCACAGGCCATCCACATGCCTGAAAGGCTCTCTCTCCCCTCTTGCTTGTCACCTCGTCCAGCTTCAGGTTCACTAGTGAGTTGCGCACACACACAGGGCTCCCAGCAGCAGCTGGCCCGAGACACTGTGGCTTTCCAAGCGCTGGCTGCCTGTGGCGTGTCTTGCCGTCGGCCTTTGCTAGCAGCCAGGCCTGGGGACCCACCGCGCAGCAGGTGCAGAGTGGTCCCACACAGGAAGGGCTTTGGGGTGGCTCTCCAAAAGAGGCCAGCGGGTTCTGTGGTGATCAGGCACAGGGCTCAGGCAAGCGAAGCAGCCAGCACTTTGCTTCTGTGTGACAGTCTCCTCGATCCCCCCTGCTCTCCAATTGCCATCCTTATACGTGCCCCTCACCTTCCCTGGCTCCTCCCTTTCTCAGCCCTGCTCTCCTCCCAGAAACGGGGCCAACCCCGCTTCTTTTGCCCCGCCATGCTCCCAGGTTTGCCCCATCTGTCAACACACGCGGTCTTTGGGTGCTCTTAGCTAGGTCACCTCGGACTTGCGTGCCATTACTGGACGGGCTTGCCTGGCTACTGCTGTCCCTGCCAGAGTCCTCTCCTCCAAGTCACCCCAAGCTCTTCCTTCAAGCAGCTGTGAAGCGTGGCCACCTCTGACGGCATTCCCCGCTAGCCACCTGCCAAACATGGTGCTGGAAGAGCAGAGTTTCCCCAGCACACAAGTTGTCTTCTCCAAGGCCGCCTTCTGCCTGCTCTCAGCAGACCCATGGGAGCCGGGAGCAGGTCCCTTTTCAAAACACAAAGCAGCCTTGAGCCCGCTTGCTTGGAGGCCCGGTTCTGGGGCCTAGGAAGCCGGGCTGCGCCTCAAGCGCCTTGAGAGCAGCTCTTCCGCTTTCAGGCAGAGCCTGCGTGGTCCTCCTCCTCGGGACCCGGTTGCTCCCTCCGCTCTGTGCCTTACGCCTCGCCACACAAGCCAGGATGGCAGCAGGGAGCTGCCGCACCTCTCACAAGCTTTGGGGCTGCCATCCTTCAAGCCACTGCCCTCTACCCTCCAGGGACCTAGCCCTGCTGCGCAACCGTAATGCACGTGCCTGGCTCCTGCTTTTCTCCTGCACTCCAGCAGGTGAGCAAGGCTCCGCCAGACAGCGGCAGAAGGCAGACGCACGAGACAAGGCTGATGCAGGATTTACCAAAGCCATGGACAACAATGGCACGTACGGCTGAGAGCAGGAGCATCCTTCTCTCTCGAGAATTTCACCTTGCTTGTCCTTGCCACAAGTGCCCTGCTCGATGTGCCCCCAGAACGGCAATCGAGCTCATAGGCAGCAAGGACACGAAGCCTGCCAGAGGGCGTTGCTGTGGCTGACATAGCCAGCCAGGACTGTGCTGCGCCTGCGTTTCACTGTGCTTTGTGCAGCAAGGTTGACAGTGCTGGGGTACGCGTGGCTTATTTGGCTTGCCCAGCACTGTTGCCGGCCGCAGCCGTAAGAGAGATTGGCTCTTGGACACCCAGGCATGCGCGTGCTGCCTGTAGTAGCCCCGCTCTCTGGTGTCTCTTTATTGGGAAGGAGACGGTGGCACAGGGCTGCAGAGAGCAGGGCGGCAGGGAACTTCGCAAAGAGGCTGCGAGGCCATGCTCGCTTTTGTCCTGTGAGCTGTTAACAGGCAGAGCTGGGAGCCAGGCGCCGCTGCCTGCCACGGGGCCTGCCCACCCTGATGGCGCAGCGCAAGCAGGGCATTGCACGGGGCTCTGTCGGGGTGTGCGATCCCAGCTTCTGCCTCCACTCCTGCTTGGAACCCCTCCTATTGCCTCCCCTCCCCCTCCACCCCCACCCCCCGACACCACCACGCCCAGCACCCGGAACCGGGCACTCTGTGACATCAGCCCCACGTCCAAGGGAACCCCAGGCAACGGGAATCCTGCGGGCAGTACGACGGCAGCCGTACTGGTGGCGACAAGCCCTCGTCCTTACAACTGCCACATGTCGCTGGCAGCGATGGATTTTCTGCATGTCCTCATTGTCCTGCTGGCCGTGTGCTGTCCTGTGCGCGGCACGTGGGACAGCTGTGGGTAAGTGGCCCCAGGCTCTGGGAGGGAGCTTGGGCAACCCTTGTGGGCTTCACTGGAGGGGGCCTGCTTGTCCCCCATGGCCACCCCACAGGTTCTTGAAGGCCGTCTGGGAGGCTCAGCTCCTTGCCAGCTCCTGGGCTGCCGGCACAACTGGTCCACGGGCTGAAGCAGAAAGCGGGGCGAGGGGAGCGGGCGCACGCCCCACGGGTTTCCTCGGCCCTTCTGGCCATGCCGTGTGGGGAGGGAAGACAGCTGGCCTTCAGCCGCAACGGCGCAAGCCATCCAGCAGCACAGTAAGGAGTTTCTGGTTACAGAGGGAGCTGCGGCCTTCGGCCCATGGCTTTGCACTACGGCATGTCGCGCGTCGTGGGTGGCACAGATGCCCAGCCAGGGGCCTGGCCCTGGATCGTCAGCATCCAGGCTCTCTTGGAAGGAGGCACGGCGCACATCTGCGGGGGCTCCCTCATCAGCCCACAGTGGGTCCTCACAGCAGCCCACTGCTTCATCGAGGTCAGGTAAGGAGGACCAGGGGTCGGGGCTAGCCCCACAACACTAGCAGGTGCCCTGAGCGCAGGAGCACGTGCTACTGCCATCCCGTTGCCCTGCAGTATACGCCCAGTGCCTGGGCACTCCGGAGCCCCGCCGAGAGGCTTGCGCAGGAGAAGGCTGGGCTCGCGTGCCACTGCTTGCCAGCAGCCTCCAGCTGGACACTGCTTGAGCCCAAGGCACGCCAGGGCAGTCGCAGCCTCCCTAGCGCTGCTTGCCTCTCTCCCTTGCCAAGCAGAAGGCAGGGCAAGTGCCAGGCTGCTGCAGCATGTGGCTGCGCTCCCTCTGAGCCCTCTCTCCATCTGCCTTGCAGGTACATCACCGCCTTGCGCGTGGTGCTCGGTGTCACCCAGCTGACTCAGCTGGGCCCTGAGGCTCAGGTGCGCAACGTCAGGCAGCTGCTGGTTCACCAGCACTACAGGAATGTCACGCAGAGGAACGACATTGCCTTGCTGGAACTGGACCAGCCTGTCCAGTGCAACAGCTACGTACAGCTTGCCTGTGTGCCTGACGCCTCGCTGAGAGTCTCAGAGCTGACAGCCTGCTACGTCAGTGGCTGGGGTGCCAGGAATGCAAGAGGTGAGTTGCCAAAACCTAGTGGCGGCGCGAGTGCAAGCTTGGCCAGCTTGGGGAGGCAGGTTGCGCTTCCTGATGGCAGAGGCGAAAGCCAGAGTCAGGCTGTGGGGACGTATGCCTCTTAAGGAGATGGGCCTGAGCCATTCCCCCAGAGCAAGGCAGAAAGGAAAGAGCGGTCCAACGCCTCTCCGCATGCAAAGCCAAGCCCCGGGATAAGCCTTCAGCCCGCCAGACAGGGGGAGGAGAACTGGCAGTGAGCTGCTGGGTGTTCATTCCTTTCTGTGCTCTTCACAGCTGGAGCATCGGCATACGCGCTGCAGGAGGCCCAGGTCCACCTCATCGATGCCAGGGTCTGTAACAGCAGTGGGTGGTACAGAGGGGCCATCCACACCCACAACATCTGTGCTGGCTACCCGCAGGGCGGCATCGACACCTGCCAGGTAGGAGTGTGCTACGAGCCAAGCCCCGGCAGCACAGGCAGCCCCGCCACAACCGCCCAAACGTGTGCCGTCACTCACGGCCTTTTGCTGGCCACTCACACTCCCATGGCTGGGTCCCCACCGATGAGAGCCTTCCCCCGCCCTTCCCCACGGGAAGGCCCTTGCCCAGGGCCTGCCCGCCTTGTCCCAGAGGCCTGACACTCTGCCTGGAAGGCCCACCCGGTGCCCTTGGCAGCCCAGAGCTCCACCATCCCAAGCCTGACACAGCCGTCTGCCTACACCTGCAGCATCACCGTGCCGCAGTGAGAGCGAGCCCTGCCTTGCAAGCCCACCGCCCCCTGCCAGGCAAGCTTCTACAGAGCTTGCCTGGCCACTCCATACAGCTCTGGCAGGTGCTGTGAGAGAGAAGGAGCCCGCCACCGGGCTGACGCTGGCCACCCAACAACCCCTTCATCCTCTCTCCTGCGCTGCAGGGGGACAGCGGTGGGCCTCTCGTGTGCCAAGACAAGCGCGCGGACTACTTCTGGCTTGTTGGTGTGACCAGCTGGGGGACGGGCTGTGCGAGAGCAAGGAAGCCCGGCGTCTACACCTCCACCCAGCACTTCTACGACTGGATCCTGGCGCAGATGGGCCTGCGCCCAGCAGTAACGACTACTGCAAGGCCACAGCCGGTCTTCACCTACACCCCCGTCCAGAGGCCAAGGCCAAGGCCAAGGCCAACAGAAGCGGGCAGGTTTACACCCTGCCCGTTTCCAGTCCAGAAGCTGCTGGACTTCTTTACTCGGCTGCAGGAGCTCCTGCAGTACCTAAGGGGGAAACAGCTTGGAGCAGCACGATGAAGAGGGTCCAGGGCAGGCTGCAGCGCACCACCACCGCTTCCCGCTGGGGCAATGCCTGCTGAAGCAAAGGCAACCTCCGTGTCAAAGGCCTGCTCTGTCCTGCCCGCGCTCCTCGCAAGGGCAGAATGAAGCTGGCTGACTTCTCGCAATAAAGTGTTTCTGTCTGCACGGCTAACCACGCGCCAGTCCACTTCAGTCTCCTGTGCAAGGCAAGGACGTCCGCGCCCGGCACCTGCCGAAGGAGGCGGGCTGCCACGTCGGGCACAAAGGGTCACTGCAAAGGGCTGAAGCTCTGCCCGCTCTGAGAGAAGCATGAGGACAGAGTGGAAGAAGGGAAGGCAGGTCATTGCAGGGCTCGGGGCCTTGGGGGTGGCACCTGGAAGCAGAGAATGCCTTAGGCCGGCTCCTGGTGGGAACCCCGGGTGCTTCTGGACGAGGCGCAAGCAAACTTGAAAGTGGACTCTCACGGCCAGCTGGGGGTCAGGGCAGATCCACGAGCTTGGGCCTTTGCTTATGCCGCGGAGTTCCTGGGCTTCCCCAGGCTGCTCTGCTTTCACAGCTGCGCCATGTTGCCAAGCCCAAGCCTACAGCTGCCGTGGCTGGAGGGAGCGCCAGTAGCTTTGAGCGGGGAGCAAAGCAGCTGCTGCTGCTTGGCTGTCCCCCGCTCCCTGGTCACCTACTGGCTGTAGTATCGGGGCTCCCGTATGACTGCCTGCAGGCTCTGCCTGGTCCTGTGCCAGGCTCTTCTTCAGGTTTGTGGCTGCACGGGTGACCTTGGCCCTGCTGCTTCCCACAGCATGCCCTCTGGCCGCTCCATCCCCTTGGGTTTCTCCACACAGGACCCCTGTTGCGGAGCCAGCAGACCCCCTTCTGCCCACAACTGACCACGCTCAGCCTGAGAGCTCCGCGGCGCCTTCGGCTTGGTGACACCTCTGACTATGGCAGTGCTGGGGGAGCAAGCTGTGTGTAGGGGATGTTACCAAGCCTGCTGGGAGTGCAGGGGAGTGGACCTTGCGCTCTGTGGTACGAGGTACGCCTGAGGCCTCTTGACAGAAAGCCGGACTTGTGCCGGGAGGGAGCATGCTCCAGCATCATCCGCAGAGCCATAAGTGTTCCTTTCACTGCATGATCGAGAGGAAGCAAAGGGCATGCCCTTGTTTCCAGAGATCCCAGTTCAGCCGGAGGCGTGCCCTGCAGCCATGGGTGGGAACAGAGCTGGGAGCTGCAGCACCATGGCTTGCCGGGGACCAAGCGCAGAGCAAGAGGAGGACGGTCCTACACAGCTTCAGAGGCAGGCCCTTCTGCAGCTCCCGCAGGGGGGGCGTGCCTAGGTGAGGGCACGTGTAGGGGTCTGCACACGAGCAAGTTGACTTTGAAGGCTTAGTCGTGTACCTTTAAGACAGCCACAAAAACGTCAAGCATGTGAACAGCATGTGAAAACCCGGAACATAAAACCGCAGCATACCGGCACATGCAGCAACAGCAAATAGCAAGGAAGAAAAAGAAGACAGAAAGCCTACCAGCATGTGACACATGTACTATCTAAGATATATAAGCAATACTTAAAAACAAGGAAGAGCCATTTTGCCTGAACCCAGCCACGCAGATAGGGAGTTTTGGAGTCCCTACCGACTTGCGTCACCACAGGCATGCATGCTCAAGCACCTGCAAGTCCTTCCTGCCTCCAGGAGGTGGAGAGGTGGCCAGTGGCTGGCAGGCCTGGTCCTCTTGCAAGGTGGAGATGCTGGGGATGAGCAAGCACGTTGGCTGCAGCCACAGGCCATCCACATGCCTGAAAGGCTCTCTCTCCCCTCTTGCTTGTCACCTCGTCCAGCTTCAGGTTCACTAGTGAGTTGCGCACACACACAGGGCTCCCAGCAGCAGCTGGCCCGAGACACTGTGGCTTTCCAAGCGCTGGCTGCCTGTGGCGTGTCTTGCCGTCGGCCTTTGCTAGCAGCCAGGCCTGGGGACCCACCGCGCAGCAGGTGCAGAGTGGTCCCACACAGGAAGGGCTTTGGGGTGGCTCTCCAAAAGAGGCCAGCGGGTTCTGTGGTGATCAGGCACAGGGCTCAGGCAAGCGAAGCAGCCAGCACTTTGCTTCTGTGTGACAGTCTCCTCGATCCCCCCTGCTCTCCAATTGCCATCCTTATACGTGCCCCTCACCTTCCCCTGGCTCCTCCCTTTCTCAGCCCTGCTCTCCTCCCAGAAACGGGGCCAACCCCGCTTCTTTTGCCCCGCCATGCTCCCAGGTTTGCCCCATCTGTCAACACACGCGGTCTTTGGGTGCTCTTAGCTAGGTCACCTCGGACTTGCGTGCCATTACTGGACGGGCTTGCCTGGCTACTGCTGTCCCTGCCAGAGTCCTCTCCTCCAAGTCACCCCAAGCTCTTCCTTCAAGCAGCTGTGAAGCGTGGCCACCTCTGACGGCATTCCCGCTAGCCACCTGCCAAACATGGTGCAGGAAGAGCAGAGTTTCCCCAGCACACAAGTTGTCTTCTCCAAGGCCGCCTTCTGCCTGCTCTCAGCAGACCCATGGGAGCCGGCAGCAGGTCCCTTTTCAAAGCACAAAGCAGCCTTGAGCCCGCTTGCTTGGAGGCCCGGTTCTGGGGCCTAGGAAGCCGGGCTGCGCCTCAAGCGCCTTGAGAGCAGCTCTTCCGCTTTCAGGCAGAGCCTGCGTGGTCCTCCTCCTCGGGACCGGTTGCTCCCTCCGCTCTGTGCCTTACGCCTCGCCACACAAGCCAGGATGGCAGCAGGGAGCTGCCGCACCTCTCACAAGCTTTGGGGCTGCCATCCTTCAAGCCACTGCCCTCTACCCTCCAGGGACCTAGCCCTGCTGCGCAACCGTAATGCACGTGCCTGGCTCCTGCTTTTCTCCTGCACTCCAGCAGGTGAGCAAGGCTCCGCCAGACAGCGGCAGAAGCAGACGCACGAGACAAGGCTGATGCAGGATTTACCAAAGCCATGGACAACAATGGCACGTACGGCTGAGAGCAGGAGCATCCTTCTCTCTCGAGAATTTCACCTTGCTTGTCCTTGCCACAAGTGCCCCTGCTCGGTGTGCCCCCAGAACGGCAATCGAGCTCATAGGCAGCAAGGACACGAAGCCTGCCAGAGGGCGTTGCTGTGGCTGACATAGCCAGCCAGGACTGTGCTGCGCCTGCGTTTCACTGTGCTTTGTGCAAGCAAGGTTGACAGTGCTGGGGTACGCGTGGCTTATTTGGCTTGCCCAGCACTGTTGCCGGCTGCAGCCGTAAGAGAGATTGGCTCTTGGACACCCAGGCATGCGCGTGCTGCCTGTAGTAGCCCCGCTCTCTGGTGTCCTCTTTATTGGGAAGGAGACGGTGGCACAGGGCTGCAGAGAGCAGGGGCGGCAGGGGAACTTCGCAAAGAGGCTGCGAGGCCATGCTCGCTTTTGTCCTGTGAGCTGTTAACAGGCAGAGCTGGGAGCCAGGCGCCGCTGCCTGCCACGGGGCCTGCCCACCCTGATGGCGCCAGCGCAAGCAGGGCATTGCACGGGGCTCTGTCGGGGGTGTGCGATCCCAGCTTCTGCCTCCACTCCTGCTTGGAACCCCTCCTATTGCCTCCCCTTCCCCCCCACCCCCACCCGCCCGACACCACCACGCCCAGCACCCAGAACCGGGCACTCTGTGACATCAGCCCCACGTCCAAGGGAACCCCAGGCAACGGGAATCCTGCGGGCAGTACGACGGCGGCCGTACTGGTGGCGACAAGCCCTCGTCCTTGCAACTGCCACATGTCGCTGGCAGCGATGGATTTTCTGCATGTCCTCATTGTCCTGCTGGCCGTGTGCTGTCCTGTGCGCGGCACGTGGGACAGCTGTGGGTAAGTGGCCCCAGGCTCTGGGAGGGAGCTTGGGCAACCCTTGTGGGCTTCACTGGAGGGGGCCTGCTTGTCCCCCATGGCCACCCCACAGGTTCTTGAAGGCCGTCTGGGAGGCTCAGCTCCTTGCCAGCTCCCGGGCTGCCGGCGCAACTGGTCCACGGGCTGAAGCAGAAAGCGGGGCGAGGGGGAGCGGGCGCACGCCCCACGGGTTTCCTCGGCCCTTCTGGCCATGCCGTGTGGGGAGGGAAGACAGCTGGCCTTCAGCCGCAACGGCGCAAGCCATCCAGCAGCACAGTAAGGAGTTTCTGGTTACAGAGGGAGCTGCGGCCTTCGGCCCATGGCTTTGCACTACGGCATGTCGCGCGTCGTGGGTGGCACAGATGCCCAGCCAGGGGCCTGGCCCTGGATCGTCAGCATCCAGGCTCTCTTGGAAGGAGGCACGGCGCACATCTGCGGGGGCTCCCTCATCAGCCCACAGTGGGTCCTCACAGCAGCCCACTGCTTCATCGAGGTCAGGTAAGGAGGACCAGGGGTCGGGGCTAGCCCCACAACACTAGCAGGTGCCCTGAGCGCAGGAGCACGTGCTACTGCCATCCCGTTGCCCTGCAGTATACGCCCAGTGCCTGGGCACTCCGGAGCCCCGCCGAGAGGCTTGCGCAGGAGAAGGCTGGGCTCGCGTGCCACTGCTTGCCAGCAGCCTCCAGCTGGACACTGCTTGAGCCCAAGGCACGCCAGGGCAGTCGCAGCCTCCCTAGCGCTGCTTGCCTCTCTCCCTTGCCAAGCAGAAGGCAGGGCAAGTGCCAGGCTGCTGCAGCATGTGGCTGCGCTCCCTCTGAGCCCTCTCTCCATCTGCCTTGCAGGTACATCACCGCCTTGCGCGTGGTGCTCGGTGTCACCCAGCTGACTCAGCTGGGCCCTGAGGCTCAGGTGCGCAACGTCAGGCAGCTGCTGGTTCACCAGCACTACAGGAATGTCACGCAGAGGAACGACATTGCCTTGCTGGAACTGGACCAGCCTGTCCAGTGCAACAGCTACGTACAGCTTGCCTGTGTGCCTGACGCCTCGCTGAGAGTCTCAGAGCTGACAGCCTGCTATGTCAGTGGCTGGGGTGCCAGGAATGCAAGAGGTGAGTTGCCAAAACCTAGTGGCGGCGCGAGTGCAAGCTTGGCCAGCTTGGGGAGGCAGGTTGCGCTTCCTGATGGCAGAGGCGAAAGCCAGAGTCAGGCTGTGGGGACGTATGCCTCTTAAGGAGATGGGCCTGAGCCATTCCCCCAGAGCAAGGCAGAAAGGAAAGAGCGGTCCAACGCCTCTCCGCATGCAAAGCCAAGCCCCGGGATAAGCCTTCAGCCCGCCAGACAGGGGGAGGAGAACTGGCAGTGAGCTGCTGGGTGTTCATTCCTTTCTGTGCTCTTCACAGCTGGAGCATCGGCATACGCGCTGCAGGAGGCCCAGGTCCACCTCATCGATGCCAGGGTCTGTAACAGCAGCGGGTGGTACAGAGGGGCCATCCACACCCACAACATCTGTGCTGGCTACCCGCAGGGCGGCATCGACACCTGCCAGGTAGGAGTGTGCTACGAGCCAAGCCCCGGCAGCACAGGCAGCCCCGCCACAACCGCCCAAACGTGTGCCGTCACTCACGGCCTTTTGCTGGCCACTCACACTCCCATGGCTGGGTCCCCACCGATGAGGGCCTTCCCCCCGCCCTTCCCCACGGGAAGGCCCTTGCCCAGGGCCTGCCCGCCTTGTCCCAGAGGCCTGACACTCTGCCTGGAAGGCCCACAAGGCCCACCCGGTGCCCTTGGCAGCCCAGAGCTCCACCATCCCAAGCCTGACACAGCCGTCTGCCTACACCTGCAGCATCACCGTGCCGCAGTGAGAGCGAGCCCTGCCTTGCAAGCCCACCGCCCCCTGCCAGGCAAGCTTCTACAGAGCTTGCCTGGCCACTCCATACAGCTCTGGCAGGTGCTGTGAGAGAGAAGGAGCCCGCCACCGGGCTGACGCTGGCCACCCAACAACCCCTTCATCCTCTCTCCTGCGCTGCAGGGGGACAGCGGTGGGCCTCTCGTGTGCCAAGACAAGCGCGCGGACTACTTCTGGCTTGTTGGTGTGACCAGCTGGGGGACGGGCTGTGCGAGAGCAAGGAAGCCCGGCGTCTACACCTCCACCCAGCACTTCTACGACTGGATCCTGGCGCAGATGGGCCTGCGCCCAGCAGTAACGACTACTGCAAGGCCACAGCCAGTCTTCACCTACACCCCCGTCCAGAGGCCAAGGCCAAGGCCAAGGCCAACAGAAGCGGGCAGGTTTACACCCTGCCCGTTTCCAGTCCAGAAGCTGCTGGACTTCTTTACTCGGCTGCAGGAGCTCCTGCAGTACCTAAGGGGGAAACAGCTTGGAGCAGCACGATGAAGAGGGTCCAGGGCAGGCTGCAGCGCACCACCACCGCTTCCCGCTGGGGCAATGCCTGCTGAAGCAAAGGCAACCTCCGTGTCAAAGGCCTGCTCTGTCCTGCCCGCGCTCCTCGCAAGGGCAGAATGAAGCTGGCTGACTTCTCGCAATAAAGTGTTTCTGTCTGCACGGCTAACCACGCGCCAGTCCAGTTCAGTCTCCTGTGCAAGGCAAGGACTTCCGCGCCCGGCACCTGCCGAAGGAGGCGGGCTGCCACGTCGGGCACAAAGGGTCACTGCAAAGGGCTGAAGCTCTGCCCGCTCTGAGAGAAGCATGAGGACAGAGTGGAAGAAGGGAAGGCAGGTCATTGCAGGGCTCGGGGCCTTGGGGGTGGCACCTGGAAGCAGAGAATGCCTTAGGCCGGCTCCTGGTGGGAACCCCGGGTGCTTCTGGACGAGGCGCAAGCAAACTTGAAAGTGGACTCTCACGGCCAGCTGGGGGTCAGGGCAGATCCACGAGCTTGGGCCTTTGCTTATGCCGCGGAGTTCCTGGGCTTCCCCAGGCTGCTCTGCTTTCACAGCTGCGCCATGTTGCCAAGCCCAAGCCTACAGCTGCCGTGGCTGGAGGGAGCGCCAGTAGCTTTGAGCGGGGAGCAAAGCAGCTGCTGCTTGGCTGTCCCCCCTCCCCCCTCTTTGGCCGCCTTCTGGCTGTAGTATCGACCACGCTTGACGAGCAACTGGAGGCTCTGGGGGTACCAGACATCTATGGAGGAGTGCCACGGGGACTTGAGTGGAATGGTCGAGTCTAGGGGACCAGATCCCTGGTCCAGTCTGCTTTTATTGAGTGCTTGAGGCTCTGCAGAGCGGTCTGGGGTGCTATGAAGGCCGTAGTAGGTGGCCTGAGTGGACTAGAGAGAACCTAAGGCTGCCTCAGGGTAGCCAGGGTAAAGGGTGCCCAGTGCCAGGTGGCCTCCACAGCTATCAGGGACCTGGGAACAGGCACTGTCATGTGGGGAGGCAGGGAGCGTGGCATGGGCTTGTTGTGCTCATCATCTCCATGCCCCTTTTCAGTGCCTTGATGTTGCAGCTAGTCCAGGCACTTCCCCCCACCAGCACAGGGACCCTTGCACAGCACCCAGCTTAAGATCACTGGCACCGGCTGCCCAGAGAGGCCTCTGGAAACATTCCAACACCACCTGCACATGATTTTTTGCAACCTGTTCTAGCACAGCCTGCTTTTGCAGGGGATTGGGCTAGATAATCTCCAGAGGTTCCCTCCAACAATGACCATTGTGTGATTCTGTGACTTGTGGCACTTTGGCTGAGGAAGAAAAGGTCAGGATCCTCAGGCAACTCGACATCTGACTGCCTTCCCAGTGTCTGTCCAAGAAACCTGTCAGTCCTCACTAACAGAAGTTTGACCTCCACATGTGGGCTTGCAGATGTGCATGAGCACTGCAGGGCAACAGCCTTCTCTCTCTTCCCCATCCTCTACTGCAGGGCGAGTGCAGATGTTCTGCCAAGGGAGCACCAGTCTGCACAGGCCCTGCTGCTGTCACTGTTGTGCAGCGGCTCTTCTACCCTGGGCTCCCTCTACTGTGTCCCACACCACTGGCCTGGTGTGATGGCAGAGCCAATGGCACTACCCTGTTGATGCAGAAGGCTCGGACACGACTTATACGACCAATGTGATCAAGTTAGTGCCACTTTATTAAGGGATACACAGCAATTTATACTCTACAGATGCTATTAATAGACTCACACCAATTTATACCCCCAGCTAAAAATACACACTCTACGCAGGCTTTGTTATGTAAAAGGTGATAGGTTAAAACTACTCGTTCACACGCTTCCACCTCCCCTAGGATTGGTCCCAGTGTGGTGCCCACACATTGCTCCCCCCTTGTGTAGGCATCCTGGTTTTTTCTCATCTTTCTGTCCAACTCTCTTATCTCTCTGCGAATACACAGTTTCTTTGTTTCTCTTGGCCTTGCATATGTCCTTCACAACACCTGCAGCTTGTTACAGCTTTGGCCTGCTCGGCCTGCTATTACAACAAAGTTACTTGGTCTGGATTGCTCATAACATGTCCGTTGTCTTCCAGCCACTCCACATACCCGGTACTGCAACTTCCTGGTCCATCAGGGCAACCTGGGTGCCAGTGGGGAAGCTGGGAATTGCCCTTGGCCAGGGCCTCTCCCTGGAACTTCCAGAGGAGGAATTCCTTGTGGATGGCAGGGATGCCAAAGCATGAGGAGTTCCCCATTGGATGGCAGGAACAGGGCGTAGAGCACCATCCATGTGATGGGGCAGCCCTTCAGCCATGGTCACACAGAACCTCACCAAGGAGCTCATCTGCATCATCAACGGCACCCTCACAGTGACCAGGCAGTACCAAAAGTTTCTGCAAGTAATGATGGCCAAGTAGCGAGAGGCAGCCTGTGGTGGGACACACACCACACACACCACCTCCCTGCAGTTCCCTCCCTCCACGCTGCCAGGAAAGAGGAGCAGCTCTAGCCAGGGCTGCTGGAGCCCAGAGGGTGACCCCAGGGCCTTAGAGTGGAGCTGCTGAGGGCAGATGCGCACATGGAGAAGATGGCAGATGATGACAAAGACCAAGGGGAGGACACGTGGCTAAGCAGAAGCAGCCCTGTGCAGGTGGGTAGGAGTCCAGTGGTGGTGAGGAAGAGGAGCCCCATGACGCCAGACAGAATCAGCTCCATGGGCCTGGGCAGCACCACCCACATGGGGCCGGGCAGGAGCACCCCAGCAGAGCCCAGGCCTCAGCACTGTGTGCCCGTGGGAAGGGCATGTGGCCAGGTGTCCTCAGGACTGTGCTGGGCAGGACTGTGCCTGCAGGAGGGCTGCTCCCACCTGTGGGGCTGCCCAAAGGCTTGGTGGAGATGCGACTGCTGGCCCCACTGTGTCCATTTCTGCAAGCCCCCATGGTGGCAGCACTGCTCCCACAAGAGCAATGGGTTCCCCTGCCAGTGAGCAGCTGGCGGGGTGCAGGGCTGGGACCCTCCTGGGGTGCCCCCTCATCTGAAATGTTCAATCTTTTCTGCCTCCTGGTGCTAGAGCTCACCCATCCATCCTGCAGCTGGGGCTGCGTCATCCTCAGTGCCTGAACCCAGTGGGGATGGTCTGGCATTGGGCCCTGCTGGCACCCACAAAACGGGGGGTAGGAGTGTCTGGGACCACAGTGGGTGTGCTGGCATGTGGGGACCGAGTTGGGCTGGAGAAAGGGGCCAGCAGGGACCTCATCAGGTCCAACAAGTGCTGAGTCCAGCCCCTGGGAAGGAACAAGCCCAGGCCCCAGCACAGGTGAGGGCCACCTTGTTGGAAAGAAGCTTGGCAGAGAAGGTCTTGGTGGGCCCCTCAACCAGCTGCCTACTGGGAAGGGGATCTGGACCCCTTGCAAAGGGGGGATCCAGTATGTATTAAGACCCCACGGTGAATCCATACACCACAAATAGAAAGTCAGCTTATCACCGGGTTGACATATTCAAATGCCTAACAAATGGGGTATGGCCTTGGTCCCTTGAACGTTTCTTGTCCAAACCAGATAATAGAGTTGAAACATGGGAAATAAATCCCCTACCCCATCTGAATACTCCCCTGAGGCATGGTTTGTGAACAATTTGATGTGAGTCGTGAAATAGAACCACAGTATACCCCAGAAGTGCAAACCCTTATTCCAGGCACATGTCCTTGTTGGGGTTTTCTGGCACCAGGTTTTAAACCTGGAGATCACACATGTTATGCAAAAACTACCAATCCAGAAAACGCATCGAAATATGCAGTTTCGCTTACCCACAAAACAAAATGGAATTTTTTGTGGGAAGGAAAAAACCCAAACTACGACCCATCAGCACGCTCCACCAGTCAATATCTAGCCCCTCAGGGTCCTTTCTGGGCATGTTCAGATGGCAAGATGTACTTTGCACTAACTACTTCCTCAAAATTATTTACATATGCATAAGGCACTTGCCTATGTCACTTTGCTCCTGGGGGTCTTTGGAGACCGCTGGTGGTCAACAACTTGGTGAACTTCAGCTGAACTTTCCTGGGGCACCTGCACTCTACTTGTTCTTATAGGTCTTCATTTATTCTCTGTGCTATATGGTTTGGAAGGCAACGCTCTGTTACCCCACTTCCCTTGGCTACTGTTATAGCCCAGCTGCCTCAGAAGGCTAGCCACACCTTGGTGAGCTTATTCTATAGGTGGAGTTAATCATTACTTTAGCTGCAGCCTCTCATAGTGATGCTCTATAACTTAATCCTGTCAGCGAGGAGAGGCATCCAGCTCTGACACTGAAGGCAGCAGCCTCGAGTCACCAGGCTGCTCCCTACAGGAAGCAATCCTGACGGCCTGGATCTCGCCTCTGAGAGGCTGTATTTACAAATGAAGAGTTTTCCATCAAGGGAAACAAGGCTTGAGCACTCATACTCTGGCTGGTGACTCTCCCAGGCAGCTACATATTCCCAGTCCCTCAAGGGGACTGGGCTGCCTCCAGGGCTGCCCTGGGGCCTGGCACACCGGAGGCTGGGAGCTCCCTCCCGCACCCCAGGGCAGGCAGCAGACACTCCTGTGCCGGCCCAAGGGCCTCCCTCACCCCACGGCTGGCCACGGACCCCTCTCAGCTGGCCCCAGCCACAGCACAGGCTGTGCCTGCCTAGCCCAACATGGCTGCTGGGAGGCTGAGGGTGGTAAATGGCAGCTCCCAGCATGCCCTGGAAACAACATGGCTGCCCTGGAGTACCAGGCCTACAGCTCCTAGCATACACCAAAAAAAACACGGCCATGGGGCAGCCCCAGGCCTACAGCGCCCAGCATGCCCCGGGAAAAAATAGCCATGGGCTGCCCCAGGCCTACAGCTCCCAGCATGCCCTGGGAAACACCTGGCCATGGGGCAGCCCCAGGCCTACAGTTCCCAGCATGCCCTGGGAACAACCTGGCCATGAGGTAGCCCTGGGCCTACAGCTCCCAGCATGCCCTGGGAAAAATATGGCCATGGGCTGCCCCAGGCCTACAGCTGGCAGCATGCCCTGGGAACAACATGGCCCTGGAGCAGCCCCAGGCCTACAGCTCCCAGCATGCCCCGGGGCACACCTTCTTTCAGCAGCCTCCCCAGGCAAGAGAGGGGAAACACCAGCTGTCCCGAGCGGCAGGGGTCAACAAAAGCCACCCAAGTGAGTTGGTGG
Organism: Falco peregrinus; assembly: GCF_023634155.1. Lineage (NCBI taxonomy): Eukaryota > Metazoa > Chordata > Aves > Falconiformes > Falconidae > Falco > Falco peregrinus. Next base: position 16,136,835 of record NC_073726.1, read on the forward strand.
CCAAACTGGATGCCTAAAGGTCAGGGTTTGTCTCGGCAGGTAGATGAAATTCCTTGGCAGCAGACCTGTCAGAGCCCAGGTCCTTTGCTCCATGAGTCTCACACGCACAGTCCTGTAGCTGGGACAAATGACAAAGAAACCCTGCGCAACATGACGGTGCCAGCCACAGCTGTGCACAGGCAGCTTCCAGCCCTGGGCAGGTGTTTCCTCCTCTGGCTGTGCAGAGCGGGGAAGAAGTGGGAGCTGTGCCGGCAGCCAAACAGCCCTTCGCCAGCAGCACGTGGGGAAGCCCAGCAGCAGCCACCTGCTGGCTGCAGGGGAGGTGGTGGCTGCGTGGCCACCGTGTGTCCCCGTGTAGCCTCGTATCACAAAGGGGCAGTGATGCGGCACCTGCCCGGAACCTGGCCAGGGCTTGATATCCTGCACAGAGGGATGGCGAAAGCCAGTGGGGCTGAGCTGCCCTTCGGGAACACATGGCTCCTTCTTTGGCTCCTGGCGTGGCTACCTCCTTCCACGCATTTCTCCTTTCCTGCTGACCCCTCCTCAGCTTCCACCCTCTTTCAAAGGTAAGTTGGGTTTGACTTTTGGCACAGATCCTACAGGAGGTAGATTGGGGATAAAAGTGGAGGCTGCTCTCTTACTCCCAAGCTGTAGGCAGAGCTCTTCTATCCTTCAAGGCTGGCCATACAGGCACTATGGGTAGCGTTCCTCTTGGGTAATTCCTATCTCTTTGCCATCACCTAGGCTGGGGAAGTAGGGAGGTGGCAGCCCGAGGCGTCGAGCTCAGTGTAGCCTGACCCAAAGCCCACCTTGACTGATGGGTTAGGAAGGGAGACCAGAAACACAGCCCAGCAAAGGCAATCATTAAGGAGCGGACAAAAGCTGGTCACTCCTGCAGACAGGGTGGGCAAGTGTGGGCTGGAGAGCCAGAGGGCTCTGCTGCCAACAGTCGCTACAGGCAGTTAAAATGAACACTGGAACACTTTTGATGGCGATTTCTGGCCTCTGGGGTTTTTGGTGCTTGAATGATTTTCTTGAGCTCCGCTTCTTTCATTGCAACCAGGTGATGGGATTGGCATTGATCTTCTCTTTCTGGACCGTGGTGGACATCCATTGTCAGCCAAAGCTTCCCACTGTGCTGCTGAGAGGAGCAACGGCTGCAATGGGGAACAATTCCTGTGAGTAACAGTTTCACCGGCAGGCTTGGCCTTAGTGAATCCCCAAATGCAATGGGCATGGTTGGTGCTCCATCCCATATCTGGAGCTTTTCCTGAGAGCAGCCAGGCCTACCCAGGGTTTCTGTGCAACTGCTGCGAATGAAGAGATGGGACGCAGCTTGATGCAAGCAAATGTCAATTTATTGTACAGAAGCACAAGTTTATATACACTTTCAGAAGCTGCATGTTTTAAACAGATTGGTTCTTGAAGCTAAGCATTGCATACTAGGCAATCCCTGATTGGTGGTTAACTACCATCAATTAACAGCAAGGTGTTACCTTTCCTTGGCGCCATCCTTGGCGCCATCCGTCTCCCACTCCCCTGTGCTCTGTAAACATGTCTCATCATGTTAATTGTTGTCTAGACAAGCTCGAGCACATTCCCCTCAGCTAACAGGTTGCCACGCATGGTCCTAGTTTCCAGCCCGCTCCTGCATGCAACAAACCTGTTATTTCCCTGCAGTCGTTGTTGAGGGAATGGCTCCACCACAAAAGATCCTCTTTCCCCTGGAGAAGATTTGCATGGACTGGCAGCAAAGGCAGAGAGCTGGAGCAGGGCTCTACAACCTGGGCAATACGTGCTTCCTCAACTCTGTGCTGCGGTGCCTGACGTACACCCCGCCTCTTGCCAACTACCTGCTCTCTCGTGAGCACAGTGACTCCTGTGAGTACTTTTAGGAAGATCTCCTTGTCAGTCTGATGAGCACTTCCCAAGGACCCCCAGAACCTGCCACTGGATGTAGGAGAAAAGCATCCCTTCTTTCTCAGCCACTGCCAAGGTGGTGCTCTTGGAACACTCAAGCCTACAAGCCGCTTGTCCTATCGAGGTGTGTTTGCTGTCACAAAGACGTCTCTTTCTAGTGCTGCCTGTCTTTCCCTATTCCTACATATAACCTACATATTTGCTGGTTGCACAGAAAACTTCTGTCAGCGAGGCATCCCTCTCAAGAATGTTTTCTATGCACTGAGATGTCATGGGCTTGCTGGGCCATTGTCACCTGGGGACGACTAGGAGGCTGTTCTAGCAGAACTCCAAGGTCTCCATGAAGTTTCCCATCACAATGGCTATTTTAGTAACCTGACCAGCTTCCCTCCCTCCCTCTTCAGGTCGCCAGCAAGGCTTCTGCATGATGTGCATCATGGAAGTGCACGTTAACGATGCCTTGTCCACCTCAGCCTGTGCCATCCAGCCCAGGGCCGTCATCAATGCCCTCTCATGTAAGTCGTCTCAGGTGCTTTGACATGCTTTCCTCTGTTGGTAGAGGACTGAAGTACTACCTTCCTCTTGATTAGGAATAGGAGGGCATTTCACGCTTGGCGTGCAGGAAGACGCCCACGACTTCTTACGCTGTACTGTCACTGCCATGCAGAGAGCTTGTCTGGCTGGAAGCAGCGCGTAAGCACAAGCAAATGACCTTTCAATGCACAGTGTACCCCATCAAGGAAAGCCTATGCCCAGGGCTTTCAGGCACAGGAAAACTCTTGGAGGAGATAACTCTCTGCCTTACCATTTCTTTCCAGCTGGGACATCTCTTCTCAATATACTACCATCGACCATCAAATATTTGAGGCTTCCTGAGGTCCAGAGGTATGTTTCCACAACTGTTGCTCTCCTTACACTTGCCTGTGCCCTGCTGTCTGCCTGTGAGAGACACCTGAGCATGGGGCTGGCTCTAGTAGGGATGAAGGGCATAAACAGGCACGGTCAATCGACTTCCCCTGTTGCTGAGCATTTCCGTTTGCCTTCCAGTCATGTGCTGCAGCTGCAAAGCAGTTTCTGATTCCTACGAGGCCTTCCTGGATGTGCCTTTGGATATCAAAGTAAGAGGGTTTCTCACTGTGCTTCAAGACATCCCAAACTCCTTGTGGCTTCCCAGAATGCATGCAGTTGGCTTTGAAAAGTGCACTGTGTACACAGGAGAGCTGTGTGGGGGGGTGGAAGGTGGTATGGGTGATGTCCTCCTGCAGAGGCCATGGCAGTGGACTCCCTGTAGGTGCTGGCTTCAAGCTGGACAAGCACACATTATCCTCTCTGCACTTCTGAGGGACTCTCAGCCGCCTTCTCTTTGCTCTCCCTCAACACCCACCTGGCTCCTAGGCTGATGGCTCGTGTTGTTTTCATTCCTGATGACCCTGCACACCATCAGTAGCTGAACTGAGCGGTGGCACGGCAAGGTAGCTCTTGATAGTGCCGGCCAGTTAATCTCTGGGAAGGGAGGGAAGTGTTCAGCATCATATACCCTCTTTCCGCCTACCTCTGGCCAAGGTTTGCAGGGTCACAGTGGGTCTCCTCAGCGGCAGCTACCCGGGTCTCATGGGCAACTCCTCCTGAGTGTTTGGGCAAGGACATTTCCCCCAGCTCAGAGCTCTCCTTTCTCACCCCTCCAGGCAGCCTCATCTGTCGCCGCATCTCTGGAGGACTTTGTCAAACCCGAGAGGCTGGCTGGTGAAAACAGCTTTTGATGTAGCAGATAAGAGGATGACTAACACCAGATTAAGACTTGTGCCTGTGTGGAGATGCTGCGTGTCATTGAGCCTCAGGAGGTTCGATGCACAATCAGGAGGCACAGCTTCTCTTTCTTCCGGGCTAATGATTCTGAAGAGTCTTGAAATGGTGTGAGGACGTGTGAGACGGGAAAGGTTGTCTGGCCACCTTGGGGCAAGCTAGGGTGCTTGTCTCTCTGCTTGCTTTCAAGGTGTGGCAAGAAGGTTACCGCCCTCAAGAGGTTTACAATTGATCGCATGCCCAGGGCTCACACGCTGTGCCTGAAACGCTTTGATTTCTCCAGCAAGAAGATCGGCAAGGTGTGTACGCAATTGAGAGCCACTTTCTTTCTCGTCCCGGAGCAGATTTCCCAAAGCAGGATGCTCTGTCACAAGCTGTTCAGGTGGAGCTTTTGGTGTTCCCTTCTGGGGAGAGGAGAGCTCCCTTGGCAAGGCAAGCATATACTCTGCTGCAGCAGAGCTGCTCTGCCCAAGAACAGTTTCGTGCCACCCAAGGCGTTACCTGCTGCTTCAGGGACAAGCGAGTGTTGATGAGCTCCAGAGATGTGTTTCTACATGGCTGGGCCCCGGTCTTGGCAGGCTCTTTTACGTCATATGCCAGGATCCCTCCTTAGCCCTCTTGGTCTCTCCGCAGTTTGTGCAGTATCCCCAATACTTGGATCTCCGGCCATACATGTCTCAGGGAGCTGCAGAACCACCCCTCTACACCTTATACGCTGTCCTGGTGCACAGCGGTGGCAGCTCTCAGGCAGGACACTATTTCTGCTACACAAAGGTAAAGAGCCACTTCCTTCATCACAGCGACTATGTGTGCTGGGGAAGGAAAACTTTGGTGGCACTCTTTCTGGCAGCCAAGGTTCTGGGGGAGAAGGTCTCCTTACCAGCTGCATTGGATCTGTGTTGGTGGACTCTTGCTTCTGTAGTTATGCCTGTGTTGTTCAGGAGAAACCATGCAGTTCATCTCCACATGTCCTTGCCTTTCTTTGACAGGCCAGCAATGGACTCTGGTACCAGATGGATGAAACGCCTGTGGGTTGCTGTGACCGCAACACAGCTCTTGGGCAGCCAGCCTCCTTACTGTTTTATGTCAGGTAACAGCCAGGACTAACAGGTGTTCAGAACACGTTTCCTTTTCTGGGTTTTGCTATTTCTCTTCTGATCCTCCTGAGTCGTTCCGTCCCAGGAGGCAATTACTACCCACACCACTCAGGGCTGTCGAACGTGACCTACCTGCTGCCAGTCCTTCCCTTCCCTTGCTGGGCTTTAGGCTGCTTCCCCCATGTAAACTGCTACTTGTCTGCTCTCTGTAGCTGACTGATAGAGAGCAGAGTACCTAAAGGGGCCTACAGGGAAGATGGGGGGGGAGGACTCCTGGTCAGGGAGCGTAGTGATAGGGAGAGGGCCAGTAGTTTTCAACTTAAGGAATGTAAATTTAGATTTGATGTTAGGAAGAATTACTTTATGGCAAGGGTGGGGTGACAGTGGAAGAGGTTGCCCAGACAAGCTGTGGATGACCCCTCCCTGGAAGTGTTCCAGGCCAGCTTGGACAGGGCTTTGAGCAAGCCGGTCTAGTGGAAGGTGTCCCTGCCCATGGCAAGAGACATGACCTAAATGATCACCAAGGTCCCTTCCAACGCAAACTGTTCTGTGATTTTACGATTCCATGAAATGGAGGCCATAGCGGGTATGAAGAGGAGGTCTTGCTGTGACAGGGGCAGAGCTGGTGGGAGGACCCCAAGTGAAGTCCCCATTTGTAGTCTTGATATGTCTTCTCTCTGTCATACAAACGGCTCCAAGTCAATGAGTGATACCCAGTGGAGGTTGCAAGAGCAGCCCTAAGTGGACATCACTCTTTTTTCTTATTTTCCCCAGATGCTCTGATGGGAAAACTGGTCAACAGGCGTCAGTGTCACCAGCACCATCATATGCCGGCTCTTTCCTCGGTCAGCAGCAGGGCAGCAGGCATCAGGCAGACCCTGTGGGACCACGGGATCAGCCTGATTGGACTAAGGTAACTCTGGAGAGGTGGGTCAGGGCAACAGATGGACAGCGGATTTCTTTTTGGGGTCTTGGCATTGCTCTCCTTGCCCCCACACACCGCAGCTTTCTTCAGAGCCGCCGCTCTACTCCCTCTCAAAGCATTGCCCCTAGATCCAACCTACTTGTGTGCCTTTGGCCCCTCTTCCTTTGCAGCCCTCCAGGAGGGTCTCTGGGAGGTCTTTAGCTGTCGCCTCAGAGAGCTCTGGGGGTTTCCCACTGTTCCGTCCCTTCCAGGAGGAAAGGACAGGACCTTTTCACAGCTCTCTTGGCAGGACATGACGATGGGCATGGAGGACTCTGCAGAGGACAGAAGCTCCTGGCCACGCGGGCTCAGCATCACCTCCCATGTGGACATGCCCTTGCATCACTCCTGTGGCTGTAGGAGGCTGGAGTCCTGCACAAGAGCTGCATGCCCACACTGCCGTCCACCATTTGACCATGTGCTGCACACTGTGTGAGAAGACAGCCACCGAGAAGAGCACAGATTCAGCCCTTCTTCCCGCTGCCAGAGGAATGGTGCCAGGGAGAGGACCTGGAGCAGATCTCCGCAGCGCAGAAATGATCTCTGCAGCTGCTTCGTGGGAGCCACAGACTGCAAGTGCTCCACAGGGAGGAGGAGGAGAAGACCTAGTCCTCCAAGTTGTCACCACACTCCCAGGGATAACACAGCTCCAGGGCCCTCCAAATGCAGCTCCCAGTATACTCCTGCACCCAGGACTGCTCCCAGGGAGCAACCCCTGCCAATGCAGAGAGTGCGGAGCAGATCCCTGTGGCACCGCTATGATCTCCATAGGCAGTTCACAGGGTACCACCCCTCAGCAGCGGGGATGAGGAAAAGAGGAAATGAGGTGATTCTAAGGAGAGCAAACCCTGCTGTCCTCAGCACCACAGAGACAGAGGGCTGGACTGAGCGGCGCTGGCAGGAGAGGCCATTGCTGCCTGTGGTGTCTGCAGCCCCAGAGAGCCTGTGGTGCCAGTGAAGCTGACCTCCAGGAAGGACAAGGTGCTTTTGAAACTGTCCTTGCCTATGGACATCCTGTGATGCAGCAACACTGTCAAAATCTTTGCTCCATTCCCTGATAGTGTCATCAAAGGGATGACAAAAGGATGTGGAGGAGCACTGCCCAGGTCTGCTGGCTGGGGGGGCGGGGGGAGGGCAGGACTTGCTTCCCTGCAGCTGCTGGAACAAAAGCACGGACCATGGCTGAGGTTCCCTTGGGCTCTGTTTGACTTTGCTGCTCTGAATGGGGATGGTGTTCCTGTAATGCTCGTGCTGTGCCTGCTGGCGGCACGCGGTTGTGCTGGAGAGCCTTGGCATCTGAGGAAGCACCACAGGCTGCAGTTAACCTTGACATTGAGCAGCTGCCCTGGATAAGGTTAGGCATTGCAGGGGTGTCGGTGGGAAGCCTGCCACAAGGCTCAGTGGAGAACCAGCCAATAGAGCTGGTGGGGAAGAGAGGCTTGGCTCTCCCCATGGCGATGACTCCATATACTCAGAGGAATAGCTCCATAGGCTGCCCTGAACAGTAGAAGCAGGATCAAGCTTCATGGCCCTCAAAGTGGGCATCTGCTGTCACTTCAGGTGGCACAAGGAACGTCCCATCAGCCTCCAGAATGAGGGCTCCAACATTGTCATGTCCCTCTGAATTGCTCCAGCATGGCTTACAATGATGTGCAAATATCTTGGAGCACCTCTGGCACCTCAGACGACACCTGTGGTTTGCAGGGATACAGGAGAGTCCTCCCTTGGACTGTCTGGGTGCCCTGTCTCACAGTGGGACAAGATTATTGGACCTAACTCTGTCACTGATCAGAAAAAAGACATTGCTGGAAAGAAGTGTCCCTTCCCATCTGAGAGCAGTAACACCAGTGATGACTTCAGGCTGTTCCCCAGCAAGGTCCCCTGCAGCCCCAGGGACCCCTGGAGGGAGCCCAGAGGGGCAGAGCAAGGGCTGCCTTGGGCTGCTCCCTGCTGCTGAGCTGGGCTGGGCTCCTGCCATGGAGGGAGCTCATGGCAAATGGGCAGCGCTGCAGAGACACAGCTCTGCCCACTAGCAGCTCCTCTGCAAAGCGCAGCAGGGCTGAGGCACTGCCTGCAGGCACCCAGGGCAGACAAGGGAAGGGAGCGAGGTGTTACAGTCAGTCTGTGGTGGGAGGATAGGTGCAAGCTGACCAGGGCAGGAATCATCACAGCCTTTGACAGGGTAAGTCTCTGCAGGCAGGGCAATGCAGAGGAGGTCCTGGAAGTGTCTCCTAGACCTGGCACATGTCACAGCTGAGAGGACCTGTCAGGATGGCTCTCCTGCATTTTCTGGTGTGGAGCATGGAGCAGAAGACATGCTCCAGGGCAGGGCTTGCCTGCTGCACCATCGGAAGAACAGAGCATGGTGGATCCCTCCTCCCGGGGATGGCTGCAGGGCTGTGAAGGTGGGTGTGCAGCCGGGTGTTCCCACCGCTGTCTCTCCCAGCAGGGTCCCTGCAGCCCAGGGGGTTGTGTGCTGGGAAGGGACTCTGCCACCTGCCAGGGTCAGCTCTCAGCCTGCCGGGGGCTCCCCACAGAGACGCGGGGGTATGGAGCGACCCCCGGTAGGGCAGTGCCCTTCTGTTGTTGAGGGTGTGCTGCGCTGGCCAGGGCTGCTCACAGGTCTAGGTGACCCTGAGAACGTGTCTGGAGACTTCCCATCACTGCAAAGTGAACAGTAATTTTAAACTGCAGAATGAAACGTCCTGTTAAAAGCATCCTGGAAAAGGGATATTCAAAATATCAGAATGGATTTCTAATAGCAAATGGGCGATGCTCCGTCACATTGATCACTGTGGTGAGGGATGTGCAAGTGGGGAAATCCTCACCTACTGTTTGTTTAAAACAGGCGAGCAAATGAACTAAGCAGGAATCATCTGCCATGACGCAATCATCACCTTTGTGTCTGGAGCTAGAAACCCCTGCAGAGGGGAAACTGCCCCCCCAAAACCATTGAGAGTCCTCCTTTAGCTACACTCCTTTTGTCTCAGCACACAAAACTGCGCACAGCTGAAAATCCTTACTCTGAACAGGTTGGCAGGCTGTAGGCAGAGAAATGAATGCGAATTCCAGCTCTGCTCTTTCCATTTTCTGGCCAGGAAAACGATTAAAAGGGATTATTTATGAATACAAGCCAACTCTGACAAATTATTTCAAGTCATGCCTGATCGCCTGGCTCGGAGGTCTCGCTAGCTTCCCCTGGCCATGAGGATGCCAAGGAATGGGCATCCCACTCCCCTTCAAATGAACACAAAGGTTCTGCAAATCAAACGTCACTGATTCAGTGCAATTTAATTACTGTCAGCGTCAAGGAGAACAACTGGGGGTGGAGGGCAGGTTTTGGGGGTGTTGGGAATGGAGGCTTGGCAGGCTGTAATTTGCCTTCAGATGGGAACATCCAGTGACTATGGTGACATGTTGCAAAGATGGAGCATCACATCATGGGGATGGATGTATCCTCCCACCCTCTTGGATGGCCCCAGCCCTTGGGCTGCCCCCAACATGCAGCCCCCTCGCCCACTTGGAAAGCAGCTTTGTCATTGCTGATACTGCTCCCCCCTGCCATGTCACCTTCACTTGCTGCTGCAAAGAGCATCCTTCATCCTGCTGCCCTAATCCTGCTGCCCAAAAAGGACAGGGCGGGGGAGTCTTTGATCCCACCAGCTGCTCTGCTGAGGGGGCATCTCTTGTCCCTCACTGCTGTAGCTATTGTCCCAAATGGCCTCTGCTCGGGGAAAACTGAGCTGAGAAGAACAAGCACAGCTTTTTATTTTTTTCTTCTTTTTTTTTTTTTTTTTTTTCTTTTATTTATGCTGCGAGGCAGCCAGCCTCATCCAGGCCGGGAAGCTGTCAACATTTTAAAACAACGATCCTCTAACACCTTCCCTTTCACACACCCAGCCACCTACCTCCTGATTTTCTGGTGTCCCACACAGAACTGGCCAGGGATTTGGGGAGAGTGGTGGAGATGGAGCCCAGGTAGAGGAGGGAGAGGGTGAGGAGGAGGAAGTACACGGGGGTGTGGAGGTGGTGGTTGCACTCTGCAGCACTGATAATGAGGCCATTGTCCAGAAGAGCAGCCCATGAAGAGCCAGGAGTGCAGGAGCTGCAGCTCCCGTGCATCTACAATTTCCAGGAACTGGGTGATGGAGCTGCCGTTGGACATCTGCTGCCTCTGGGCATGGGGACCTCTCCCAGGAGAAAAAGTGACAAGTTATGGGGGACTTCTCCCAGCAAAACCAAAGCTGTTTCCCATCAACCATCCCCCCCCATCAGACAAAGAAACCCTTTTCTTTTTCTAGGAGACCTTCCTTGAGCTCTTAAAATGCAGAAAACTTAGAAATGGCTGTACTGGCTCAGACCAACTCCAGCAAGCCCCAGGTTCAGCCTCCAACAGAGCCAACACAAGACACTTAAACAAAAGCAGCAGAGCAAGACAAGCACCCTGCGATACTTTCCCAGCTTCCCTTCCTGAGCTGACCGGGATGTCCTTGAATTTAATATCCCCCAAAGGATTTATTTCACACGGTCTTGGGTTCTAGTTGTTCCTCAAGCCTGTGCAGACTTGCAGCATCCTCGCAGCACCATCACCCTCGGCAGCCACTCTTGGGACCTTGGAGATGACTGAAAAAGGGTCCAGACCTGGGGCTGTTGTAGCCAAAAATCTCAATAGCTTGGGCAGAAAAGGCTGGCTTAGATCCAAATTGGTTGAACGCTGCTCACAACGTGTTGGCCCCTGTTTGCCGTCAGCGTGCAGGAGACAAGCACAAAATCGTGATTTCTGAAAGTATCTGAGTATGTTCTGGCACAGTCGTGTCCCAGCTGGGAAGCTTGGTTGGGAGTTTGGGGGTTGTTTTTTCTTGTGCACGTAAATTTTGGTTTCGTTGAAGCTAGTGGGATTTTCTGCAGAGATTTCAGCCTGCCTTTCCCAGTGACAACAACTGGCTTGGAGCTGAAAGTTGGATGGAGCAGTTTCTTGGACATGAATGCAGACAGGACTGAAATAATTGTATAAATCCATCTTGGTTTGGTGGAAAACAAATGTCAGGAAAAGCAAGTAAATGCCTCCAAGAGGTATTAGACCAGCCCTGCCGTGGGGTAGCCTTGCAGCTCAGAACCAGACTCAGAAAGTCCATGTGGGTTTGAGGGAGAATAAAAATGGCATTTTTCTGTTCTTTTTTTTCTTTATTTCCACCAGGATAGAGACGGAACTTCAAATCAGGCCCTTCTTGATCATAATCCAGATGTTTCCTGGGATATTCCCAGATCAGGGATCATTTTCCACCCTTCAAAGCGTGGCCAAACCCTTCAAATGAGGGAATTGTGGCAAATCCTCTGTTGTCATAATTCACAATCTGTTACAATGCAGTAGCATTAATCCTTAGGAAACTGAAAAGTCATAAAACTTACTTGAGCCCCAGTATTTATAAACAAGGTAATAGGAGCGGTACCTTTCTTGGAGGTCAAAAGGAGGATTGCAGCACCAGAAGCTAAGCATTGAGCTTTACAAATGAGGATTTGAGACCTAAAAGAGGGGGTTGGACCCTACAAATAAGGGTTTGGACCCTCAAAACGATGGGCTGGAATCCTAAAAATGACACTTTAGACCCTGGAAGGGAGGGGAATCTCTAGGTTCTGATCTGAGCAGGCTTTGGTGCCCAGGAACTCCACAAAATGCCCTTCTTTTCCCATCCCAAGTGACCACTGTCGAGGCGGGGCCTGGAATCATGGACCTCATCAACTGTGGACATTTGGTGGATGTTTTACAGGGGCAGTCCATGGGCTAAGGGAAGAAAAGGAACAGAGGAGGAGGAGGAGGAGGAGGAGGAGGAGGAGGAGGAGGAAAATGAGAAACGGGATGCAGAAGAGGAGGAAGATTAAGAAGAGAACTTGGAAGAGGAGGAGGGGGAGGAAAATGGAGCAGAAGGAAAAGAGCAGGAAGACCAAAGCAGGGCAAGTAAGAAGTAGAGGAGGAGAAAAATAATTAAAAGGGGACAACCCCCCCCAGGAATAACAGGAAGAAAAGGGCAGCTAGCAGGAAAAAAAAGGAGGAGGAGGAAGAAACGCCCCCAGACTCCATTGTCAGCCCATCTGCCATCTGATCTCTGGTCCCAAGTGCTTGCTGGAGCCTGACTGTAAGGAGGGGAGCTCAGCCTCAACAGAGGTCACTCTAATCCTCCCTTTGTCCCTTTACTCTGCGCCTATGAAATTTCGCTGCCAGTGTTTGGCCCGCTTTTGGTGCTTGTCCTTTTGCTCTCAGTCGGCTACTCATGTGGTTAAAACTGCTTCATCAGCAGCAATGTCACAGCAGGCAAAAGGTTTGTGTCAGAGCAGGCAGCAGGTGACTGCTGACCATTTCACATTGGATGGTGAAGTCAGCAGCGGCGGCATCATTGTGATGTCACACCGGGTCTGTGACACAGGCCACGCAGGGGTACAAAAGGGGGCGTAGGGTGGTTGTTCCCACACTCTGGAGGAGCATCTCTGGGGTGAACACAGGGAAGAGCTTCCTACACGGCTGTTGCCACAAAGCAGTGACGCGCTAGCATAAGGCAAAACAAGATGGACTTCTGGGATGGGATGAAGCCCATCTTCATGATGCCCAGCATCACCCCCAGAGGTACAAGCACCCACAGCCACTACAGGAGTGTTGTCAGGACTGAGAGTTGTGGCGTTGTGGGGGTGGGACGCAGGCAGAGCCAGCAGACAGAGAGTGTGACCTGGTTTTCCTTTGCTTTCCAGAGCAAACAGCCATCTGGGACGCAGTGGCCAGCTACATCCAACAACAGCTCTTGCTACACAAGGTAGAGTGACACCCGCATCTTCCTCATCCCCCTAGAGAAGCTGGGGGGATCCCGTGGCCGTGGAGCTTGGGCTGCAGTTGCTCCTTCCCTCCTCAAAAAGCAGGGAACTCCCCACAAAATCCCCACTGAGAGACAAAACAGGGCTCGGGCAAGGGTGGTGTCACCTCTGCTAGGTAGTCTTCTACTGCAAGGCTGATCCGTTGTTGGAGAACCCTGGATGCCCTTGAGTGGCTTCTGCCCCCAAGTCCCGCTCTTTCCAAGGAGGAAAAGGAAGGAGAGGACTCGGCATCTCCTCCCCAAAGCTCTCCCCACTGTCCCAGCTGATGCCTCCAAAGAGCGGGAGGTGGCAGGGTCCGAGGTACCATCCCTGGGTGGAGCCATCCCCCAGCTCTTCCCTCTTCACCCTTCACGCCCTTCTTCTCTGCTCCAGGGGGTACGAATTCCCACCCTCGGCTCCTTTGATGTGGTCCCCGCACAGAAGCAGGTTGGGACAGAGATTGTCACTATCCAGAGGCCTGTGTTTCGCCTGTCCAGGACCCTCAGAGACATCCACAACCTCATGGACAACGAGGATGACCTGTCTGGTAGGACAACAACTGCATGGTGTGGGTGAAGATGGGAGTTATCACATCCCTTTGCGACAAGCAAACTGGCCCCTCTGCGAAGCTGGTCCGCAAACAGGACACGCGCAGTAAGAATCCCTCGGGGAGGGCTGCAGGGTGAGCGCCTTCATCCCTCTCGTGTGGTTTTTCCAGACAATAAGGTGTTGGCGCCTGTGAAATATGCCAAGGTGGCCACGGATGCCCACGTGTCCCGGTGCAAAGTGGAGGGATGCATCCTAGGCACCATGTCCCTCCTGTCTCACTGCCTGGCGAAGGGGAAGAGCATTGCACTTGTCCTGAGAGATGTTGGGGTGCTCCTCATTGAAGACAGGATGGTGCAAATGAGATTCTACTATGATTTCCTGGAAGAGATATCTGGGAAGACAAACCTCAGAATGGCTGCACTCATAGTGAGTGTTTTGGATTCCCTGTGGCTCCAGCGGCTCATGCCGCCCTGAACTCCTCCGTGATTGAGTGTCATGGTCACGTCGAGGATGTCCTGGCATCTCCGTGTTCCTCCATTGCAGTTTCCCCAGCTGCTGGACATGGTGGTGTCCCGGATGGTACCTGTTTCTTCCCTGACTCGCACCAGCCGTGTCATCATCTTTCCTGAGTGAGTCCTTTCCCCAAGTGACCACGGGGGTCCTGCTGTGGCTCTGCCCTGTTGTCATTCCTGCAAACGATGGGATGGAGGAAGGATTTGAGGACACCGGGACACCTTTCCTGGGCGACCCCATTTCCTGGGATGCTCCCTGGGCATGGGGAATGGATGATTTGGGGGGGGAAAAAACACCTTTTACAATGGTGCCAAGCTCTGGCTGGGAGCAGAGCAAAAAGGGCTGGTGGTGCCTTTGGTCATGCCACTGTCACCTCTTTGTCACCAGGTTTGAACTGGAGTTTGTGCCCAAATCTCAGTCCAGGCACCCTCTCAAGGTCTTGAGGCGTGCCCTTGGTGAGGACATGTGGAAGAAAGAAGAGGATTTGCCACCCATCAGGCAACACACAAAAGGTAAGGCAGTTCCCGGCTCTTTTCCGTAGCATGGGCAAGCGGCTTCCGGTAGGAAAATCCACAGCAATGATGGTCAAATGCTTGCACCAAAGCTTCGTGCCACATTGGCACGGCCTCTTCTCCCAAGCTTGGCTTTGGGAGTGGGCCAGGATGCTCGGATTCTTGGAAATGACCTAACATTCCCTCTCCAAAGGAGGCTTGCCTACATCACCCACCTCCCCTTTTTCCAAACCCCGGCACTACCAGTGCCTTCGCCGAGGAGCCCGGTGAGCGCTGGTTGCTGGGGAAAAGGAACTTGGTGCACGCTCAAGGCGTCAAGTTCTACCACCTGAGACTTTGTAGACCCTTCATGGCGGGCCACTGATCCAACGGGCACGCTGCCTCGACTCCACACATGCACTCATGCAGATATTTTCCCTTTTTGCTCAACCCTAGGATCCCCCAAGCAGAATCTCAGGCAGGATCTTGATAGATTAATTTATTACAGCCGGCATAACCCGTACCGCTTCAAGGAGGACTTGCGTTTCTTAGAAACGAGGGGAGGAATATTGCACGTAGTTTTGACTTGCTCGGGATTTATCAGAGCCTGTCCTTCTCTCGGTGTAAACCTCCTTCCAAGCCAGCCATAACTTGGTGGGAGATGCACGGTGTCTGCTAGTACAGCCTGTATGCAGACAGCTCCTAGGACACATCTTTAGTTTTACTGGCCAGCACCGAGTAATCCATGTCCCGAATGAGAGCAGATTTCCCTGCTAATTCTACACCTTTTATTTCCAAGAACCCTTGAAAAAATAGTAGGGGAATAAGCAAATCCCCAGAGCGATGGAGCACAGGTTAATCATCATCCTTTCCACGTGAAAGCAGACAGGGGTTCACCTGCTTTCCTCAAGCCTTATGCTGATAAAAGCAGCTGTCTCGAGGCCTCCTTTTGTCCAAGTAGGGAAAAATGTGGGTGTAAATCCAAAGATTTTAGCTTTCACAGCTTGCAGCCAAGGCTTCCCAGCTGCTAACGCCAAGTTATGCTAAGTGATTCACATCACTTTTGCTGGTATTGGGGAGGCAGTGGATAGAGCAGAACGGCTGCCTTGGATGTTTTGGGATGAGATGTGAGCACCGCTCCATGTCCCTGGGACTGGGAGCATCACGGTGATGCTCTTCTTGACGAGGTTTCTCCTTCCCATTTGCAGCGGGACTTCCTGAAGTGCCTTTGCCTGCTGATTCCAGCTCGGTTACTAACAAACAGGAGGAAGTCCACAATAAGGCGGCGATGAATAAGAGGACGAAGCGCCAGGCTAGGTGAGTCTGGGGGCTCAGGACTGAGCATCTGCATCGGGTTACTTGCCGACCCGGTGAGAGCCCCAGACCCTCACTGGGTTCATCACTGCCTGACAGCAGCACAGGGCAGTGCGATGGGGCTAGGGGAGCCCCCATTTCAAAGGGGGGGGGGGGGTGTCCTCCTCCCCTTCATGAGAGCACAGGTGTGGCCTGGGGACATGGGGACAGCTGTGTGTCAGCTGAGGGTGCCGGCTTGGGGAGGGCATTTCCCCTCCTGAGCTGCCGGAGGCTGCGCCAAGAGGCACATGGCTTGCAGGGCAGGATGTAGCCCCGAAGCCATCATGGCCTCGGGCAAAGTCCTTGTGTTCTGTCCTTCCAGGCAGCTGCCAGGGATCCCTGGGGCCGTGTCTGGAAAAAAGTTGCTGGTGAGCGGCCAATCCAAAGGCAAACCTGCAGCCAAAGGCCAAGCAGCAAAGCCGAACCAAACACAAGCAGCAAGACTGCAGAGGCACAAGCAAAGACAAGGAGAAAAAATATACCCTGTTGGAAGCAAATTCAACACTGAAACAAATTCATCAATGAGCCCGGAAGCCTGGATGCCCAAGGAGCTCACCTACAAGGTCATGACTCCGCTGCCAACAAGAGACGAGGCAGCACAATTACTACAATCAAGACCTGAAAGGTTCTGGTCGGTGCTGAAAGACCCACAGTATACAGTCTTAGCGGGATACAACTTCACAATTCCCCACGTGATGCCCTATATGTTTTAAGGGTCTGGGCTGACACAACACCACGCGTTTGAAGACCAGACTGGTGATCTCCAGGATGGAGCGATCAGGGTTTGGAGGTGCTCAGAGCACCCACCGAGGTGGCAGAAAGGTCTACATGCGGACAAAGAGCTTCCAGAACATGGCGGTACTGTTCGAGAAGAGCCTCTCTTCTTTTGCAGAAATCTCTCTGTCTTCAGGACGCAGGGAGCTGTGAAAAGAGACAAACAAAACGGCAAAGCTGTGAAATAGCACTGAGTTTTTTCATTGTTCGCAGCAACCGTTCACCTCTGTGATAAGAAAGGAGCAACAGACCTCAGTGCCCTTGGGGTGACCTTGCAAGCTGGAAAGCCCCTGGCTCACGGACAAGGGGGTGACGGTGCCCTGAAAAGGGCTGAGGAAAACGGTCACCTATTATTTTTTTTTTTACGCGTGGTCAAAGCTGCTTTTGAGCCCTTTGACCTTCGTGTCCCCAGTGAGCCCCTCACTTCCTCACCGCCACCCAGAGTCACTTGAATTTGGGGTGCTGCGGTTAAAATTTATTACATTGATTACTGCTTCTGAAAAAGCCTTTGTTTTTAATCAGGGCTCGCTTCACTTGGGAGCTCAGGGAGCTCAAGGACAACTAATGAGTAGGTGGGTTTTGTCCTGAGACCCCCAAACAAGCAAGATGTGAGCAGGAACATCCAGACAATACAGTGTGCAGCTGTGTCATGGCGGTAACTCTGTCGCGCCTGGCCAACGTCCTGGCATGTGTGAACTTTGCAGATCGTGACACAGCGCACACCTGCACTTTGCATAAAATTAAATGTTATACATATAGCAGGTGTGTAAACTATTTTTGTTTTTCACCGACTATAAAGGTGGGCATGCTGCGAGACGGGGCAGAACCCTCACATATGCGTAGATGCGCCTGCTAGGAATGTTTTAACCATTCCTGAGAGGCTCCTGGCACCAGCTGCAACGGGACTCCCAGCCAAAGGTGGGGGGGGGCGCGGCTGGACAATGTTTAGGCCGGAATCAGTGAAGGATCCTATTCTTAGTCTCGTTAACACTTTGCAGGACTGATTCGATGAGCGACCCCCGGTAGGGCAGTGCCCTTCTGTTGTTGAGGGTGTGCTGCGCTGGCCAGGGCTGCTCACAGGTCTAGGTGACCCTGAGAACGTGTCTGGAGACTTCCCATCACTGCAAAGTGAACAGTAATTTTAAACTGCAGAATGAAACGTCCTGTTAAAAGCATCCTGGAAAAGGGATATTCAAAATATCAGAATGGATTTCTAATAGAAAATGGGCGATGCTCCGTCACATTGATCACTGTGGTGAGGGATGTGCAAGTGGGGAAATCCTCACCTACTGTTTGTTTAAAACAGGCGAGCAAATGAACTAAGCAGGAATCATCTGCCATGACGCAATCATCACCTTTGTGTCTGGAGCTAGAAACCCCTGCAGAGGGGAAACTGCCCCCCCCAAACCATTGAGAGTCCTCCTTTAGCTACACTCCTTTTGTCTCAGCACACAAAACTGCGCACAGCTGAAAATCCTTACTCTGAACAGGTTGGCAGGCTGTAGGCAGAGAAATGAATGCGAATTCCAGCTCTGCTCTTTCCATTTTCTGGCCAGGAAAACGATTAAAAGGGATTATTTATGAATACAAGCCAACTCTGACAAATTATTTCAAGTCATGCCTGATCGCCTGGCTCGGAGGTCTCGCTAGCTTCCCCTGGCCATGAGGATGCCAAGGAATGGGCATCCCACTCCCCTTCAAATGAACACAAAGGTTCTGCAAATCAAACGTCACTGATTCAGTGCAATTTAATTACTGTCAGCGTCAAGGAGAACAACTGGGGGTGGAGGGCAGGTTTTGGGGGTGTTGGGAATGGAGGCTTGGCAGGCTGTAATTTGCCTTCAGATGGGAACATCCAGTGACTATGGTGACATGTTGCAAAGATGGAGCATCACATCATGGGGATGGATGTATCCTCCCACCCTCTTGGATGGCCCCAGCCCTTGGGCTGCCCCCAACATGCAGCCCCCTCGCCCACTTGGAAAGCAGCTTTGTCATTGCTGATACTGCTCCCCCCTGCCATGTCACCTTCACTTGCTGCTGCAAAGAGCATCCTTCATCCTGCTGCCCTAATCCTGCTGCCCAAAAAGGACAGGGCGGGGGAGTCTTTGATCCCACCAGCTGCTCTGCTGAGGGGGCATCTCTTGTCCCTCACTGCTGTAGCTATTGTCCCAAATGGCCTCTGCTCGGGGAAAACTGAGCTGAGAAGAACAAGCACAGCTTTTTATTTTTTTCTTCTTCTTTTTTTTTTTTTTTTCTTTTATTTATGCTGCGAGGCAGCCAGCCTCATCCAGGCCGGGAAGCTGTCAACATTTTAAAACAACGATCCTCTAACACCTTCCCTTTCACACACCCAGCCACCTACCTCCTGATTTTCTGGTGTCCCACACAGAACTGGCCAGGGATTTGGGGAGAGTGGTGGAGATGGAGCCCAGGTAGAGGAGGGAGAGGGTGAGGAGGAGGAAGTACATGGGGGTGTGGAGGTGGTGGTTGCACTCTGCAGCACTGATAATGAGGCCATTGTCCAGAAGAGCAGCCCATGAAGAGCCAGGAGTGCAGGAGCTGCAGCTCCCGTGCATCTACAATTTCCAGGAACTGGGTGATGGAGCTGCCGTTGGACATCTGCTGCCTCTGGGCATGGGGACCTCTCCCAGGAGAAAAAGTGACAAGTTATGGGGGACTTCTCCCAGCAAAACCAAAGCTGTTTCCCATCAACCATCCCCCCCATCAGACAAAGAAACCCTTTTCTTTTTCTAGGAGACCTTCCTTGAGCTCTTAAAATGCAGAAAACTTAGAAATGGCTGTACTGGCTCAGACCAACTCCAGCAAGCCCCAGGTTCAGCCTCCAACAGAGCCAACACAAGACACTTAAACAAAAGCAGCAGAGCAAGACAAGCACCCTGCGATACTTTCCCAGCTTCCCTTCCTGAGCTGACCGGGATGTCCTTGAATTTAATATCCCCCAAAGGATTTATTTCACACGGTCTTGGGTTCTAGTTGTTCCTCAAGCCTGTGCAGACTTGCAGCATCCTCGCAGCACCATCACCCTCGGCAGCCACTCTTGGGACCTTGGAGATGACTGAAAAAGGGTCCAGACCTGGGGCTGTTGTAGCCAAAAATCTCAATAGCTTGGGCAGAAAAGGCTGGCTTAGATCCAAATTGGTTGAACGCTGCTCACAACGTGTTGGCCCCTGTTTGCCGTCAGCGTGCAGGAGACAAGCACAAAATCGTGATTTCTGAAAGTATCTGAGTATGTTCTGGCACAGTCGTGTCCCAGCTGGGAAGCTTGGTTGGGAGTTTGGGGGTTGTTTTTTCTTGTGCACGTAAATTTTGGTTTCGTTGAAGCTAGTGGGATTTTCTGCAGAGATTTCAGCCTGCCTTTCCCAGTGACAACAACTGGCTTGGAGCTGAAAGTTGGATGGAGCAGTTTCTTGGACATGAATGCAGACAGGACTGAAATAATTTTATAAATCCATCTTGGTTTGGTGGAAAACAAATGTCAGGAAAAGCAAGTAAATGCCTCCAAGAGGTATTAGACCAGCCCTGCCGTGGGGTAGCCTTGCAGCTCAGAACCAGACTCAGAAAGTCCATGTGGGTTTGAGGGAGAATAAAAATGGCATTTTTCTGTTCTTTTTTTTCTTTATTTCCACCAGGATAGAGACGGAACTTCAAATCAGGCCCTTCTTGATCATAATCCAGATGTTTCCTGGGATATTCCCAGATCAGGGATCATTTTCCACCCTTCAAAGCGTGGCCAAACCCTTCAAATGAGGGAATTGTGGCAAATCCTCTGTTGTCATAATTCACAATCTGTTACAATGCAGTAGCATTAATCCTTAGGAAACTGAAAAGTCATAAAACTTACTTGAGCCCCAGTATTTATAAACAAGGTAATAGGAGCGGTACCTTTCTTGGAGGTCAAAAGGAGGATTGCAGCACCAGAAGCTAAGCATTGAGCTTTACAAATGAGGATTTGAGACCTAAAAGAGGGGGTTGGACCCTACAAATAAGGGTTTGGACCCTCAAAACGATGGGCTGGAATCCTAAAAATGACACTTTAGACCCTGGAAGGGAGGGGAATCTCTAGGTTCTGATCTGAGCAGGCTTTGGTGCCCAGGAACTCCACAAAATGCCCTTCTTTTCCCATCCCAAGTGACCACTGTCGAGGCGGGGCCTGGAATCATGGACCTCATCAACTGTGGACATTTGGTGGATGTTTTACAGGGGCAGTCCATGGGCTAAGGGAAGAAAAGGAACAGAGGAGGAGGAGGAGGAGGAGGAGGAGGAGGAGGAGGAGGAGGAAAATGAGAAACGGGATGCAGAAGAGGAGGAAGATTAAGAAGAGAACTTGGAAGAGGAGGAGGGGGAGGAAAATGGAGCAGAAGGAAAAGAGCAGGAAGACCAAAGCAGGGCAAGTAAGAAGTAGAGGAGGAGGAAAATAATTAAAAGGGGACAACCCCCCCCAGGAATAACAGGAAGAAAAGGGCAGCTAGCAGGAAAAAAAAGGAGGAGGAGGAAGAAACGCCCCCAGACTCCATTGTCAGCCCATCTGCCATCTGATCTCTGGTCCCAAGTGCTTGCTGGAGCCTGACTGTAAGGAGGGGAGCTCAGCCTCAACAGAGGTCACTCTAATCCTCCCTTTGTCCCTTTACTCTGCGCCTATGAAATTTCGCTGCCAGTGTTTGGCCCGCTTTTGGTGCTTGTCCTTTTGCTCTCAGTCGGCTACTCATGTGGTTAAAACTGCTTCATCAGCAGCAATGTCACAGCAGGCAAAAGGTTTGTGTCAGAGTAGGCAGCAGGTGACTGCTGACCATTTCACATTGGATGGTGAAGTCAGCAGCGGCGGCATCATTGTGATGTCACACCGGGTCTGTGACACAGGCCACGCAGGGGTACAAAAGGGGGCGTAGGGTGGTTGTTCCCACACTCTGGAGGAGCATCTCTGGGGTGAACACAGGGAAGAGCTTCCTACACGGCTGTTGCCACAAAGCAGTGACGCACTAGCATAAGGCAAAACAAGATGGACTTCTGGGATGGGATGAAGCCCATCTTCATGATGCCCAGCATCACCCCCAGAGGTACAAGCACCCACAGCCACTACAGGAGTGTTGTCAGGACTGAGAGTTGTGGCGTTGTGGGGGTGGGACGCAGGCAGAGCCAGCAGACAGAGAGTGTGACCTGGTTTTCCTTTGCTTTCCAGAGCAAACAGCCATCTGGGACGCAGTGGCCAGCTACATCCAACAACAGCTCTTGCTACACAAGGTAGAGTGACACCCGCATCTTCCTCATCCCCCTAGAGAAGCTGGGGGGATCCCGTGGCCGTGGAGCTTGGGCTGCAGTTGCTCCTTCCCTCCTCAAAAAGCAGGGAACTCCCCACAAAATCCCCACTGAGAGACAAAACAGGGCTCGGGCAAGGGTGGTGTCACCTCTGCTAGGTAGTCTTCTACTGCAAGGCTGATCCGTTGTTGGAGAACCCTGGATGCCCTTGAGTGGCTTCTGCCCCCAAGTCCCGCTTTTTCCAAGGAGGAAAAGGAAGGAGAGGACTCGGCATCTCCTCCCCAAAGCTCTCCCCACTGTCCCAGCTGATGCCTCCAAAGAGCGGGAGGTGGCAGGGTCCGAGGTACCATCCCTGGGTGGAGCCATCCCCCAGCTCTTCCCTCTTCACCCTTCACGCCCTTCTTCTCTGCTCCAGGGGGTACGAATTCCCACCCTCGGCTCCTTTGATGTGGTCCCCGCACAGAAGCAGGTTGGGACAGAGATTGTCACTATCCAGAGGCCTGTGTTTCGCCTGTCCAGGACCCTCAGAGACATCCACAACCTCATGGACAACGAGGATGACCTGTCTGGTAGGACAACAACTGCATGGTGTGGGTGAAGATGGGAGTTATCACATCCCTTTGCGACAAGCAAACTGGCCCCTCTGCGAAGCTGGTCCGCAAACAGGACACGCGCAGTAAGAATCCCTCGGGGAGGGCTGCAGGGTGAGCGCCTTCATCCCTCTCGTGTGGTTTTTCCAGACAATAAGGTGTTGGAGCCTGTGAAATATGCCAAGGTGGCCATGGATGCCCACGTGTCCCGGTGCAAAGTGGAGGGATGCATCCTAGGCACCATGTCCCTCCTGTCTCACTGCCTGGCGAAGGGGAAGAGCATTGCACTTGTCCTGAGAGATGTTGGGGTGCTCCTCATTGAAGACAGGATGGTGCAAATGAGATTCTACTATGATTTCCTGGAAGAGATATCTGGGAAGACAAACCTCAGAATGGCTGCGTTCATAGTGAGTGTTTTGGATTCCCTGTGGCTCCAGCGGCTCATGCCGCCCTGAACTCCTCCGTGATTGAGTGTCATGGTCACGTCGAGGATGTCCTGGCATCTCCGTGTTCCTCCATTGCAGTTTCCCCAGCTGCTGGACATGGTGGTGTCCCGGATGGTACCTGTTTCTTCCCTGACTCGCACCAGCCGTGTCATCATCTTTCCTGAGTGAGTCCTTTCCCCAAGTGACCACGGGGGTCCTGCTGTGGCTCTGCCCTGTTGTCATTCCTGCAAACGATGGGATGGAGGAAGGATTTGAGGACACCGGGACACCTTTCCTGGGCGACCCCATTTCCTGGGATGCTCCCTGGGCATGGGGAATGGATGATTTGGGGGGGGAAAAAACACCTTTTACAATGGTGCCAAGCTCTGGCTGGGAGCAGAGCAAAAAGGGCTGGTGGTGCCTTTGGTCATGCCACTGTCACCTCTTTGTCACCAGGTTTGAACTGGAGTTTGTGCCCAAATCTCAGTCCAGGCACCCTCTCAAGGTCTTGAGGCGTGCCCTTGGTGAGGACATGTGGAAGAAAGAAGAGGATTTGCCACCCATCAGGCAACACACAAAAGGTAAGGCAGTTCCCGGCTCTTTTCCGTAGCATGGGCAAGCGGCTTCCGGTAGGAAAATCCACAGCAATGATGGTCAAATGCTTGCACCAAAGCTTCGTGCCACATTGGCACGGCCTCTTCTCCCAAGCTTGGCTTTGGGAGTGGGCCAGGATGCTCGGATTCTTGGAAATGACCTAACATTCCCTCTCCAAAGGAGGCTTGCCTACATCACCCACCTCCCCTTTTTCCAAACCCCGGCACTACCAGTGCCTTCGCCGAGGAGCCCGGTGAGCGCTGGTTGCTGGGGAAAAGGAACTTGGTGCACGCTCAAGGCGTCAAGTTCTACCACCTGAGACTTTGTAGACCCTTCATGGCGGGCCACTGATCCAACGGGCACGCTGCCTCGACTCCACACATGCACTCATGCAGATATTTTCCCTTTTTGCTCAACCCTAGGATCCCCCAAGCAGAATCTCAGGCAGGATCTTGATAGATTAATTTATTACAGCCGGCATAACCCGTACCGCTTCAAGGAGGACTTGCGTTTCTTAGAAACGAGGGGAGGAATATTGCACGTAGTTTTGACTTGCTCGGGATTTATCAGAGCCTGTCCTTCTCTCGGTGTAAACCTCCTTCCAAGCCAGCCATAACTTGGTGGGAGATGCACGGTGTCTGCTAGTACAGCCTGTATGCAGACAGCTCCTAGGACACATCTTTAGTTTTACTGGCCAGCACCGAGTAATCCATGTCCCGAATGAGAGCAGATTTCCCTGCTAATTCTACACCTTTTATTTCCAAGAACCCTTGAAAAAATAGTAGGGGAATAAGCAAATCCCCAGAGCGATGGAGCACAGGTTAATCATCATCCTTTCCACGTGAAAGCAGACAGGGGTTCACCCGCTTTCCTCAAGCCTTATGCTGATAAAAGCAGCTGTCTCGAGGCCTCCTTTTGTCCAAGTAGGGAAAAATGTGGGTGTAAATCCAAAGATTTTAGCTTTCACAGCTTGCAGCCAAGGCTTCCCAGCTGCTAACGCCAAGTTATGCTAAGTGATTCACATCACTTTTGCTGGTATTGGGGAGGCAGTGGATAAAGCAGAACGGCTGCCTTGGATGTTTTGGGATGAGATGTGAGCACCGCTCCATGTCCCTGGGACTGGGAGCATCACGGTGATGCTCTTCTTGACGAGGTTTCTCCTTCCCATTTGCAGCGGGACTTCCTGAAGTGCCTTTGCCTGCTGATTCCAGCTCGGTTACTAACAAACAGGAGGAAGTCCACAATAAGGCGGCGATGAATAAGAGGACGAAGCGCCAGGCTAGGTGAGTCTGGGGGCTCAGGACTGAGCATCTGCATCGGGTTACTTGCCGACCCGGTGAGAGCCCCAGACCCTCACTGGGTTCATCACTGCCTGACAGCAGCACAGGGCAGTGCGATGGGGCTAGGGGAGCCCCCATTTCAAAGGGGGGGGGGGGTGTCCTCCTCCCCTTCATGAGAGCACAGGTGTGGCCTGGGGACATGGGGACAGCTGTGTGTCAGCTGAGGGTGCCGGCTTGGGGAGGGCATTTCCCCTCCTGAGCTGCCGGAGGCTGCGCCAAGAGGCACATGGCTTGCAGGGCAGGATGTAGCCCCGAAGCCATCATGGCCTCGGGCAAAGTCCTTGTGTTCTGTCCTTCCAGGCAGCTGCCAGGGATCCCTGGGGCCGTGTCTGGAAAAAAGTTGCTGGTGAGCGGCCAATCCAAAGGCAAACCTGCAGCCAAAGGCCAAGCAGCAAAGCCGAACCAAACACAAGCAGCAAGACTGCAGAGGCACAAGCAAAGACAAGGAGAAAAAATATACCCTGTTGGAAGCAAATTCAACACTGAAACAAATTCATCAATGAGCCCGGAAGCCTGGATGCCCAAGGAGCTCACCTACAAGGTCATGACTCCGCTGCCAACAAGAGACGAGGCAGCACAATTACTACAATCAAGACCTGAAAGGTTCTGGTCGGTGCTGAAAGACCCACAGTATACAGTCTTAGCGGGATACAACTTCACAATTCCCCACGTGATGCCCTATATGTTTTAAGGGTCTGGGCTGACACAACACCACGCGTTTGAAGACCAGACTGGTGATCTCCAGGATGGAGCGATCAGGGTTTGGAGGTGCTCAGAGCACCCACCGAGGTGGCAGAAAGGTCTACATGCGGACAAAGAGCTTCCAGAACATGGCGGTACTGTTCGAGAAGAGCCTCTCTTCTTTTGCAGAAATCTCTCTGTCTTCAGGACGCAGGGAGCTGTGAAAAGAGACAAACAAAACGGCAAAGCTGTGAAATAGCACTGAGTTTTTTCATTGTTCGCAGCAACTGTTCACCTCTGTGATAAGAAAGGAGCAACAGACCTCAGTGCCCTTGGGGTGACCTTGCAAGCTGGAAAGCCCCTGGCTCACGGACAAGGGGGTGACGGTGCCCTGAAAAGGGCTGAGGAAAACGGTCACCTATTATTTTTTTTTTTACGCGTGGTCAAAGCTGCTTTTGAGCCCTTTGACCTTCGTGTCCCCAGTGAGCCCCTCACTTCCTCACCGCCACCCAGAGTCACTTGAATTTGGGGTGCTGCGGTTAAAATTTATTACATTGATTACTGCTTCTGAAAAAGCCTTTGTTTTTAATCAGGGCTCGCTTCACTTGGGAGCTCAGGGAGCTCAAGGGCAACTAATGAGTAGGTGGGTTTTGTCCTGAGACCCCCAAACAAGCAAGATGTGAGCAGGAACATCCAGACAATACAGTGTGCAGCTGTGTCATGGCGGTAACTCTGTCGCGCCTGGCCAACGTCCTGGCATGTGTGAACTTTGCAGATCGTGACACAGCGCACACCTGCACTTTGCATAAAATTAAATGTTATACATATAGCAGGTGTGTAAACTATTTTTGTTTTTCACCGACTATAAAGGTGGGCATGCTGCGAGACGGGGCAGAACCCTCACATATGCGTAGATGCGCCTGCTAGGAATGTTTTAACCATTCCTGAGAGGCTCCTGGCACCAGCTGCAACGGGACTCCCAGCCAAAGGTGGGGGGGGGCGCGGCTGGACAATGTTTAGGCCGGAATCAGTGAAGGATCCTATTCTTAGTCTCGTTAACACTTTGCAGGACTGATTCGATGAGCGACCCCCGGTAGGGCAGTGCCCTTCTGTTGTTGAGGGTGTGCTGCGCTGGCCAGGGCTGCTCACAGGTCTAGGTGACCCTGAGAACGTGTCTGGAGACTTCCCATCACTGCAAAGTGAACAGTAATTTTAAACTGCAGAATGAAACGTCCTGTTAAAAGCATCCTGGAAAAGGGATATTCAAAATATCAGAATGGATTTCTAATAGCAAATGGGCGATGCTCCGTCACATTGATCACTGTGGTGAGGGATGTGCAAGTGGGGAAATCCTCACCTACTGTTTGTTTAAAACAGGCGAGCAAATGAACTAAGCAGGAATCATCTGCCATGACGCAATCATCACCTTTGTGTCTGGAGCTAGAAACCCCTGCAGAGGGGAAACTGCCCCCCCAAAACCATTGAGAGTCCTCCTTTAGCTACACTCCTTTTGTCTCAGCACACAAAACTGCGCACAGCTGAAAATCCTTACTCTGAACAGGTTGGCAGGCTGTAGGCAGAGAAATGAATGCGAATTCCAGCTCTGCTCTTTCCATTTTCTGGCCAGGAAAACGATTAAAAGGGATTATTTATGAATACAAGCCAATTCTGACAAATTATTTCAAGTCATGCCTGATCGCCTGGCTCGGAGGTCTCGCTAGCTTCCCCTGGCCATGAGGATGCCAAGGAATGGGCATCCCACTCCCCTTCAAATGAACACAAAGGTTCTGCAAATCAAACGTCACTGATTCAGTGCAATTTAATTACTGTCAGCGTCAAGGAGAACAACTGGGGGTGGAGGGCAGGTTTTGGGGGTGTTGGGAATGGAGGCTTGGCAGGCTGTAATTTGCCTTCAGATGGGAACATCCAGTGACTATGGTGACATGTTGCAAAGATGGAGCATCACATCATGGGGATGGATGTATCCTCCCACCCTCTTGGATGGCCCCAGCCCTTGGGCTGCCCCCAACATGCAGCCCCCTCGCCCACTTGGAAAGCAGCTTTGTCATTGCTGATACTGCTCCCCCCTGCCATGTCACCTTCACTTGCTGCTGCAAAGAGCATCCTTCATCCTGCTGCCCTAATCCTGCTGCCCAAAAAGGACAGGGCGGGGGAGTCTTTGATCCCACCAGCTGCTCTGCTGAGGGGGCATCTCTTGTCCCTCACTGCTGTAGCTATTGTCCCAAATGGCCTCTGCTCGGGGAAAACTGAGCTGAGAAGAACAAGCACAGCTTTTTATTTTTTTCTTCTTCTTTTTTTTTTTTTTTTCTTTTATTTATGCTGCGAGGCAGCCAGCCTCATCCAGGCCGGGAAGCTGTCAACATTTTAAAACAACGATCCTCTAACACCTTCCCTTTCACACACCCAGCCACCTACCTCCTGATTTTCTGGTGTCCCACACAGAACTGGCCAGGGATTTGGGGAGAGTGGTGGAGATGGAGCCCAGGTAGAGGAGGGAGAGGGTGAGGAGGAGGAAGTACACGGGGGTGTGGAGGTGGTGGTTGCACTCTGCAGCACTGATAATGAGGCCATTGTCCAGAAGAGCAGCCCATGAAGAGCCAGGAGTGCAGGAGCTGCAGCTCCCGTGCATCTACAATTTCCAGGAACTGGGTGATGGAGCTGCCGTTGGACATCTGCTGCCTCTGGGCATGGGGACCTCTCCCAGGAGAAAAAGTGACAAGTTATGGGGGACTTCTCCCAGCAAAACCAAAGCTGTTTCCCATCAACCATCCCCCCCCATCAGACAAAGAAACCCTTTTCTTTTTCTAGGAGACCTTCCTTGAGCTCTTAAAATGCAGAAAACTTAGAAATGGCTGTACTGGCTCAGACCAACTCCAGCAAGCCCCAGGTTCAGCCTCCAACAGAGCCAACACAAGACACTTAAACAAAAGCAGCAGAGCAAGACAAGCACCCTGCGATACTTTCCCAGCTTCCCTTCCTGAGCTGACCGGGATGTCCTTGAATTTAATATCCCCCAAAGGATTTATTTCACACGGTCTTGGGTTCTAGTTGTTCCTCAAGCCTGTGCAGACTTGCAGCATCCTCGCAGCACCATCACCCTCGGCAGCCACTCTTGGGACCTTGGAGATGACTGAAAAAGGGTCCAGACCTGGGGCTGTTGTAGCCAAAAATCTCAATAGCTTGGGCAGAAAAGGCTGGCTTAGATCCAAATTGGTTGAACGCTGCTCACAACGTGTTGGCCCCTGTTTGCCGTCAGCGTGCAGGAGACAAGCACAAAATCGTGATTTCTGAAAGTATCTGAGTATGTTCTGGCACAGTCGTGTCCCAGCTGGGAAGCTCGGTTGGGAGTTTGGGGGTTGTTTTTTCTTGTGCACGTAAATTTTGGTTTCGTTGAAGCTAGTGGGATTTTCTGCAGAGATTTCAGCCTGCCTTTCCCAGTGACAACAACTGGCTTGGAGCTGAAAGTTGGATGGAGCAGTTTCTTGGACATGAATGCAGACAGGACTGAAATAATTTTATAAATCCATCTTGGTTTGGTGGAAAACAAATGTCAGGAAAAGCAAGTAAATGCCTCCAAGAGGTATTAGACCAGCCCTGCCGTGGGGTAGCCTTGCAGCTCAGAACCAGACTCAGAAAGTCCATGTGGGTTTGAGGGAGAATAAAAATGGCATTTTTCTGTTCTTTTTTTTCTTTATTTCCACCAGGATAGAGACGGAACTTCAAATCAGGCCCTTCTTGATCATAATCCAGATGTTTCCTGGGATATTCCCAGATCAGGGATCATTTTCCACCCTTCAAAGCGTGGCCAAACCCTTCAAATGAGGGAATTGTGGCAAATCCTCTGTTGTCATAATTCACAATCTGTTACAATGCAGTAGCATTAATCCTTAGGAAACTGAAAAGTCATAAAACTTACTTGAGCCCCAGTATTTATAAACAAGGTAATAGGAGCGGTACCTTTCTTGGAGGTCAAAAGGAGGATTGCAGCACCAGAAGCTAAGCATTGAGCTTTACAAATGAGGATTTGAGACCTAAAAGAGGGGGTTGGACCCTACAAATAAGGGTTTGGACCCTCAAAACGATGGGCTGGAATCCTAAAAATGACACTTTAGACCCTGGAAGGGAGGGGAATCTCTAGGTTCTGATCTGAGCAGGCTTTGGTGCCCAGGAACTCCACAAAATGCCCTTCTTTTCCCATCCCAAGTGACCACTGTCGAGGCGGGGCCTGGAATCATGGACCTCATCAACTGTGGACATTTGGTGGATGTTTTACAGGGGCAGTCCATGGGCTAAGGGAAGAAAAGGAACAGAGGAGGAGGAGGAGGAGGAGGAGGAGGAGGAGGAGGAGGAAAATGAGAAACGGGATGCAGAAGAGGAGGAAGATTAAGAAGAGAACTTGGAAGAGGAGGAGGGGGAGGAAAATGGAGCAGAAGGAAAAGAGCAGGAAGACCAAAGCAGGGCAAGTAAGAAGTAGAGGAGGAGGAAAATAATTAAAAGGGGACAACCCCCCCCAGGAATAACAGGAAGAAAAGGGCAGCTAGCAGGAAAAAAAAGGAGGAGGAGGAAGAAACGCCCCCAGACTCCATTGTCAGCCCATCTGCCATCTGATCTCTGGTCCCAAGTGCTTGCTGGAGCCTGACTGTAAGGAGGGGAGCTCAGCCTCAACAGAGGTCACTCTAATCCTCCCTTTGTCCCTTTACTCTGCGCCTATGAAATTTCGCTGCCAGTGTTTGGCCCGCTTTTGGTGCTTGTCCTTTTGCTCTCAGTCGGCTACTCATGTGGTTAAAACTGCTTCATCAGCAGCAATGTCACAGCAGGCAAAAGGTTTGTGTCAGAGCAGGCAGCAGGTGACTGCTGACCATTTCACATTGGATGGTGAAGTCAGCAGCGGCGGCATCATTGTGATGTCACACCGGGTCTGTGACACAGGCCACGCAGGGGTACAAAAGGGGGCGTAGGGTGGTTGTTCCCACACTCTGGAGGAGCATCTCTGGGGTGAACACAGGGAAGAGCTTCCTACACGGCTGTTGCCACAAAGCAGTGACGCGCTAGCATAAGGCAAAACAAGATGGACTTCTGGGATGGGATGAAGCCCATCTTCATGATGCCCAGCATCACCCCCAGAGGTACAAGCACCCACAGCCACTACAGGAGTGTTGTCAGGACTGAGAGTTGTGGCGTTGTGGGGGTGGGACGCAGGCAGAGCCAGCAGACAGAGAGTGTGACCTGGTTTTCCTTTGCTTTCCAGAGCAAACAGCCATCTGGGACGCAGTGGCCAGCTACATCCAACAACAGCTCTTGCTACACAAGGTAGAGTGACACCCGCATCTTCCTCATCCCCCTAGAGAAGCTGGGGGGATCCCGTGGCCGTGGAGCTTGGGCTGCAGTTGCTCCTTCCCTCCTCAAAAAGCAGGGAACTCCCCACAAAATCCCCACTGAGAGACAAAACAGGGCTCGGGCAAGGGTGGTGTCACCTCTGCTAGGTAGTCTTCTACTGCAAGGCTGATCCGTTGTTGGAGAACCCTGGATGCCCTTGAGTGGCTTCTGCCCCCAAGTCCCGCTCTTTCCAAGGAGGAAAAGGAAGGAGAGGACTCGGCATCTCCTCCCCAAAGCTCTCCCCACTGTCCCAGCTGATGCCTCCAAAGAGCGGGAGGTGGCAGGGTCCGAGGTACCATCCCTGGGTGGAGCCATCCCCCAGCTCTTCCCTCTTCACCCTTCACGCCCTTCTTCTCTGCTCCAGGGGGTACGAATTCCCACCCTCGGCTCCTTTGATGTGGTCCCCGCACAGAAGCAGGTTGGGACAGAGATTGTCACTATCCAGAGGCCTGTGTTTCGCCTGTCCAGGACCCTCAGAGACATCCACAACCTCATGGACAACGAGGATGACCTGTCTGGTAGGACAACAACTGCATGGTGTGGGTGAAGATGGGAGTTATCACATCCCTTTGCGACAAGCAAACTGGCCCCTCTGCGAAGCTGGTCCGCAAACAGGACACGCGCAGTAAGAATCCCTCGGGGAGGGCTGCAGGGTGAGCGCCTTCATCCCTCTCGTGTGGTTTTTCCAGACAATAAGGTGTTGGAGCCTGTGAAATATGCCAAGGTGGCCATGGATGCCCACGTGTCCCGGTGCAAAGTGGAGGGATGCATCCTAGGCACCATGTCCCTCCTGTCTCACTGCCTGGCGAAGGGGAAGAGCATTGCACTTGTCCTGAGAGATGTTGGGGTGCTCCTCATTGAAGACAGGATGGTGCAAATGAGATTCTACTATGATTTCCTGGAAGAGATATCTGGGAAGACAAACCTCAGAATGGCTGCGTTCATAGTGAGTGTTTTGGATTCCCTGTGGCTCCAGCGGCTCATGCCGCCCTGAACTCCTCCGTGATTGAGTGTCATGGTCACGTCGAGGATGTCCTGGCATCTCCGTGTTCCTCCATTGCAGTTTCCCCAGCTGCTGGACATGGTGGTGTCCCGGATGGTACCTGTTTCTTCCCTGACTCGCACCAGCCGTGTCATCATCTTTCCTGAGTGAGTCCTTTCCCCAAGTGACCACGGGGGTCCTGCTGTGGCTCTGCCCTGTTGTCATTCCTGCAAACGATGGGATGGAGGAAGGATTTGAGGACACCGGGACACCTTTCCTGGGCGACCCCATTTCCTGGGATGCTCCCTGGGCATGGGGAATGGATGATTTGGGGGGGGAAAAAACACCTTTTACAATGGTGCCAAGCTCTGGCTGGGAGCAGAGCAAAAAGGGCTGGTGGTGCCTTTGGTCATGCCACTGTCACCTCTTTGTCACCAGGTTTGAACTGGAGTTTGTGCCCAAATCTCAGTCCAGGCACCCTCTCAAGGTCTTGAGGCGTGCCCTTGGTGAGGACATGTGGAAGAAAGAAGAGGATTTGCCACCCATCAGGCAACACACAAAAGGTAAGGCAGTTCCCGGCTCTTTTCCGTAGCATGGGCAAGCGGCTTCCGGTAGGAAAATCCACAGCAATGATGGTCAAATGCTTGCACCAAAGCTTCGTGCCACATTGGCACGGCCTCTTCTCCCAAGCTTGGCTTTGGGAGTGGGCCAGGATGCTCGGATTCTTGGAAATGACTTAACATTCCCTCTCCAAAAGAGGCTTGCCTACATCACCCACCTCCCCTTTTTCCAAACCCCGGCGCTACCAGTGCCTTCGCCGAGGAGCCCGGTGAGCGCTGGTTGCTGGGGAAAAGGAACTTGGTGCACGCTCAAGGCGTCAAGTTCTACCACCTGAGACTTTGTAGACCCTTCATGGCGGGCCACTGATCCAACGGGCACGCTGCCTCGACTCCACACATGCACTCATGCAGATATTTTCCCTTTTTGCTCAACCCTAGGATCCCCCAAGCAGAATCTCAGGCAGGATCTTGATAGATTAATTTATTACAGCCGGCATAACCCGTACCGCTTCAAGGAGGACTTGCGTTTCTTAGAAACGAGGGGAGGAATATTGCACGTAGTTTTGACTTGCTCGGGATTTATCAGAGCCTGTCCTTCTCTCGGTGTAAACCTCCTTCCAAGCCAGCCATAACTTGGTGGGAGATGCACGGTGTCTGCTAGTACAGCCTGTATGCAGACAGCTCCTAGGACACATCTTTAGTTTTACTGGCCAGCACCGAGTAATCCATGTCCCGAATGAGAGCAGATTTCCCTGCTAATTCTACACCTTTTATTTCCAAGAACCCTTGAAAAAATAGTAGGGGAATAAGCAAATCCCCAGAGCGATGGAGCACAGGTTAATCATCATCCTTTCCACGTGAAAGCAGACAGGGGTTCACCCGCTTTCCTCAAGCCTTATGCTGATAAAAGCAGCTGTCTCGAGGCCTCCTTTTGTCCAAGTAGGGAAAAATGTGGGTGTAAATCCAAAGATTTTAGCTTTCACAGCTTGCAGCCAAGGCTTCCCAGCTGCTAACGCCAAGTTATGCTAAGTGATTCACATCACTTTTGCTGGTATTGGGGAGGCAGTGGATAAAGCAGAACGGCTGCCTTGGATGTTTTGGGATGAGATGTGAGCACCGCTCCATGTCCCTGGGACTGGGAGCATCACGGTGATGCTCTTCTTGACGAGGTTTCTCCTTCCCATTTGCAGCGGGACTTCCTGAAGTGCCTTTGCCTGCTGATTCCAGCTCGGTTACTAACAAACAGGAGGAAGTCCACAATAAGGCGGCGATGAATAAGAGGACGAAGCGCCAGGCTAGGTGAGTCTGGGGGCTCAGGACTGAGCATCTGCATCGGGTTACTTGCCGACCCGGTGAGAGCCCCAGACCCTCACTGGGTTCATCACTGCCTGACAGCAGCACAGGGCAGTGCGATGGGGCTAGGGGAGCCCCCATTTCAAAGGGGGGGGGGGGTGTCCTCCTCCCCTTCATGAGAGCACAGGTGTGGCCTGGGGACATGGGGACAGCTGTGTGTCAGCTGAGGGTGCCGGCTTGGGGAGGGCATTTCCCCTCCTGAGCTGCCGGAGGCTGCGCCAAGAGGCACATGGCTTGCAGGGCAGGATGTAGCCCCGAAGCCATCATGGCCTCGGGCAAAGTCCTTGTGTTCTGTCCTTCCAGGCAGCTGCCAGGGATCCCTGGGGCCGTGTCTGGAAAAAAGTTGCTGGTGAGCGGCCAATCCAAAGGCAAACCTGCAGCCAAAGGCCAAGCAGCAAAGCCGAACCAAACACAAGCAGCAAGACTGCAGAGGCACAAGCAAAGACAAGGAGAAAAAATATACCCTGTTGGAAGCAAATTCAACACTGAAACAAATTCATCAATGAGCCCGGAAGCCTGGATGCCCAAGGAGCTCACCTACAAGGTCATGACTCCGCTGCCAACAAGAGACGAGGCAGCACAATTACTACAATCAAGACCTGAAAGGTTCTGGTCGGTGCTGAAAGACCCACAGTATACAGTCTTAGCGGGATACAACTTCACAATTCCCCACGTGATGCCCTATATGTTTTAAGGGTCTGGGCTGACACAACACCACGCGTTTGAAGACCAGACTGGTGATCTCCAGGATGGAGCGATCAGGGTTTGGAGGTGCTCAGAGCACCCACCGAGGTGGCAGAAAGGTCTACATGCGGACAAAGAGCTTCCAGAACATGGCGGTACTGTTCGAGAAGAGCCTCTCTTCTTTTGCAGAAATCTCTCTGTCTTCAGGACGCAGGGAGCTGTGAAAAGAGACAAACAAAACGGCAAAGCTGTGAAATAGCACTGAGTTTTTTCATTGTTCGCAGCAACCGTTCACCTCTGTGATAAGAAAGGAGCAACAGACCTCAGTGCCCTTGGGGTGACCTTGCAAGCTGGAAAGCCCCTGGCTCACGGACAAGGGGGTGACGGTGCCCTGAAAAGGGCTGAGGAAAACGGTCACCTATTATTTTTTTTTTTACGCGTGGTCAAAGCTGCTTTTGAGCCCTTTGACCTTCGTGTCCCCAGTGAGCCCCTCACTTCCTCACCGCCACCCAGAGTCACTTGAATTTGGGGTGCTGCGGTTAAAATTTATTACATTGATTACTGCTTCTGAAAAAGCCTTTGTTTTTAATCAGGGCTCGCTTCACTTGGGAGCTCAGGGAGCTCAAGGGCAACTAATGAGTAGGTGGGTTTTGTCCTGAGACCCCCAAACAAGCAAGATGTGAGCAGGAACATCCAGACAATACAGTGTGCAGCTGTGTCATGGCGGTAACTCTGTCGCGCCTGGCCAACGTCCTGGCATGTGTGAACTTTGCAGATCGTGACACAGCGCACACCTGCACTTTGCATAAAATTAAATGTTATACATATAGCAGGTGTGTAAACTATTTTTGTTTTTCACCGACTATAAAGGTGGGCATGCTGCGAGACGGGGCAGAACCCTCACATATGTGTAGATGCGCCTGCTAGGAATGTTTTAACCATTCCTGAGAGGCTCCTGGCACCAGCTGCAACGGGACTCCCAGCCAAAGGTGGGGGGGGGGGGCGCGGCTGGCCAATGTTTAGGCCGGAATCAGTGAAGGATCCTATTCTTAGTCTCGTTAACACTTTGCAGGACTGATTCGATGAGCGACCCCCGGTAGGGCAGTGCCCTTCTGTTGTTGAGGGTGTGCTGCGCTGGCCAGGGCTGCTCACAGGTCTAGGTGACCCTGAGAACGTGTCTGGAGACTTCCCATCACTGCAAAGTGAACAGTAATTTTAAACTGCAGAATGAAACGTCCTGTTAAAAGCATCCTGGAAAAGGGATATTCAAAATATCAGAATGGATTTCTAATAGAAAATGGGCGATGCTCCGTCACATTGATCACTGTGGTGAGGGATGTGCAAGTGGGGAAATCCTCACCTACTGTTTGTTTAAAACAGGCGAGCAAATGAACTAAGCAGGAATCATCTGCCATGACGCAATCATCACCTTTGTGTCTGGAGCTAGAAACCCCTGCAGAGGGGAAACTGCCCCCCCAAAACCATTGAGAGTCCTCCTTTAGCTACACTCCTTTTGTCTCAGCACACAAAACTGCGCACAGCTGAAAATCCTTACTCTGAACAGGTTGGCAGGCTGTAGGCAGAGAAATGAATGCGAATTCCAGCTCTGCTCTTTCCATTTTCTGGGCAGGAAAACGATTAAAAGGGATTATTTATGAATACAAGCCAACTCTGACAAATTATTTCAAGTCATGCCTGATCGCCTGGCTCGGAGGTCTCGCTAGCTTCCCCTGGCCATGAGGATGCCAAGGAATGGGCATCCCACTCCCCTTCAAATGAACACAAAGGTTCTGCAAATCAAACGTCACTGATTCAGTGCAATTTAATTACTGTCAGCGTCAAGGAGAACAACTGGGGGTGGAGGGCAGGTTTTGGGGGTGTTGGGAATGGAGGCTTGGCAGGCTGTAATTTGCCTTCAGATGGGAACATCCAGTGACTATGGTGACATGTTGCAAAGATGGAGCATCACATCATGGGGATGGATGTATCCTCCCACCCTCTTGGATGGCCCCAGCCCTTGGGCTGCCCCCAACATGCAGCCCCCTCGCCCACTTGGAAAGCAGCTTTGTCATTGCTGATACTGCTCCCCCCTGCCATGTCACCTTCACTTGCTGCTGCAAAGAGCATCCTTCATCCTGCTGCCCTAATCCTGCTGCCCAAAAAGGACAGGGCGGGGGAGTCTTTGATCCCACCAGCTGCTCTGCTGAGGGGGCATCTCTTGTCCCTCACTGCTGTAGCTATTGTCCCAAATGGCCTCTGCTCGGGGAAAACTGAGCTGAGAAGAACAAGCACAGCTTTTTTTTTTTTTCCTCTTTTTTTTTTTTTTTTTCTTTTATTTATGCTGCGAGGCAGCCAGCCTCATCCAGGCCGGGAAGCTGTCAACATTTTAAAACAACGATCCTCTAACACCTTCCCTTTCACACACCCAGCCACCTACCTCCTGATTTTCTGGTGTCCCACACAGAACTGGCCAGGGATTTGGGGAGAGTGGTGGAGATGGAGCCCAGGTAGAGGAGGGAGAGGGTGAGGAGGAGGAAGTACACGGGGGTGTGGAGGTGGTGGTTGCACTCTGCAGCACTGATAATGAGGCCATTGTCCAGAAGAGCAGCCCATGAAGAGCCAGGAGTGCAGGAGCTGCAGCTCCCGTGCATCTACAATTTCCAGGAACTGGGTGATGGAGCTGCCGTTGGACATCTGCTGCCTCTGGGCATGGGGACCTCTCCCAGGAGAAAAAGTGACAAGTTATGGGGGACTTCTCCCAGCAAAACCAAAGCTGTTTCCCATCAACCATCCCCCCCCATCAGACAAAGAAACCCTTTTCTTTTTCTAGGAGACCTTCCTTGAGCTCTTAAAATGCAGAAAACTTAGAAATGGCTGTACTGGCTCAGACCAACTCCAGCAAGCCCCAGGTTCAGCCTCCAACAGAGCCAACACAAGACACTTAAACAAAAGCAGCAGAGCAAGACAAGCACCCTGCGATACTTTCCCAGCTTCCCTTCCTGAGCTGACCGGGATGTCCTTGAATTTAATATCCCCCAAAGGATTTATTTCACACGGTCTTGGGTTCTAGTTGTTCCTCAAGCCTGTGCAGACTTGCAGCATCCTCGCAGCACCATCACCCTCGGCAGCCACTCTTGGGACCTTGGAGATGACTGAAAAAGGGTCCAGACCTGGGGCTGTTGTAGCCAAAAATCTCAATAGCTTGGGCAGAAAAGGCTGGCTTAGATCCAAATTGGTTGAACGCTGCTCACAACGTGTTGGCCCCTGTTTGCCGTCAGCGTGCAGGAGACAAGCACAAAATCGTGATTTCTGAAAGTATCTGAGTATGTTCTGGCACAGTCGTGTCCCAGCTGGGAAGCTCGGTTGGGAGTTTGGGGGTTGTTTTTTCTTGTGCACGTAAATTTTGGTTTCGTTGAAGCTAGTGGGATTTTCTGCAGAGATTTCAGCCTGCCTTTCCCAGTGACAACAACTGGCTTGGAGCTGAAAGTTGGATGGAGCAGTTTCTTGGACATGAATGCAGACAGGACTGAAATAATTTTATAAATCCATCTTGGTTTGGTGGAAAACAAATGTCAGGAAAAGCAAGTAAATGCCTCCAAGAGGTATTAGACCAGCCCTGCCGTGGGGTAGCCTTGCAGCTCAGAACCAGACTCAGAAAGTCCATGTGGGTTTGAGGGAGAATAAAAATGGCATTTTTCTGTTCTTTTTTTTCTTTATTTCCACCAGGATAGAGACGGAACTTCAAATCAGGCCCTTCTTGATCATAATCCAGATGTTTCCTGGGATATTCCCAGATCAGGGATCATTTTCCACCCTTCAAAGCGTGGCCAAACCCTTCAAATGAGGGAATTGTGGCAAATCCTCTGTTGTCATAATTCACAATCTGTTACAATGCAGTAGCATTAATCCTTAGGAAACTGAAAAGTCATAAAACTTACTTGAGCCCCAGTATTTATAAACAAGGTAATAGGAGCGGTACCTTTCTTGGAGGTCAAAAGGAGGATTGCAGCACCAGAAGCTAAGCATTGAGCTTTACAAATGAGGATTTGAGACCTAAAAGAGGGGGTTGGACCCTACAAATAAGGGTTTGGACCCTCAAAACGATGGGCTGGAATCCTAAAAATGACACTTTAGACCCTGGAAGGGAGGGGAATCTCTAGGTTCTGATCTGAGCAGGCTTTGGTGCCCAGGAACTCCACAAAATGCCCTTCTTTTCCCATCCTAAGTGACCACTGTCGAGGCGGGGCCTGGAATCATGGACCTCATCAACTGTGGACATTTGGTGGATGTTTTACAGGGGCAGTCCATGGGCTAAGGGAAGAAAAGGAACAGAGGAGGAGGAGGAGGAGGAGGAGGAGGAGGAGGAAAATGAGAAACGGGATGCAGAAGAGGAGGAAGATTAAGAAGAGAACTTGGAAGAGGAGGAGGGGGAGGAAAATGGAGCAGAAGGAAAAGAGCAGGAAGACCAAAGCAGGGCAAGTAAGAAGTAGAGGAGGAGGAAAATAATTAAAAGGGGACAACCCCCCCCGGAATAACAGGAAGAAAAGGGCAGCTAGCAGGAAAAAAAAGGAGGAGGAGGAAGAAACGCCCCCAGACTCCATTGTCAGCCCATCTGCCATCTGATCTCTGGTCCCAAGTGCTTGCTGGAGCCTGACTGTAAGGAGGGGAGCTCAGCCTCAACAGAGGTCACTCTAATCCTCCCTTTGTCCCTTTACTCTGCGCCTATGAAATTTCGCTGCCAGTGTTTGGCCCGCTTTTGGTGCTTGTCCTTTTGCTCTCAGTCGGCTACTCATGTGGTTAAAACTGCTTCATCAGCAGCAATGTCACAGCAGGCAAAAGGTTTGTGTCAGAGTAGGCAGCAGGTGACTGCTGACCATTTCACATTGGATGGTGAAGTCAGCAGCGGCGGCATCATTGTGATGTCACACCGGGTCTGTGACACAGGCCACGCAGGGGTACAAAAGGGGGCGTAGGGTGGTTGTTCCCACACTCTGGAGGAGCATCTCTGGGGTGAACACAGGGAAGAGCTTCCTACACGGCTGTTGCCACAAAGCAGTGACGCACTAGCATAAGGCAAAACAAGATGGACTTCTGGGATGGGATGAAGCCCATCTTCATGATGCCCAGCATCACCCCCAGAGGTACAAGCACCCACAGCCACTACAGGAGTGTTGTCAGGACTGAGAGTTGTGGCGTTGTGGGGGTGGGACGCAGGCAGAGCCAGCAGACAGAGAGTGTGACCTGGTTTTCCTTTGCTTTCCAGAGCAAACAGCCATCTGGGACGCAGTGGCCAGCTACATCCAACAACAGCTCTTGCTACACAAGGTAGAGTGACACCCGCATCTTCCTCATCCCCCTAGAGAAGCTGGGGGGATCCCGTGGCCGTGGAGCTTGGGCTGCAGTTGCTCCTTCCCTCCTCAAAAAGCAGGGAACTCCCCACAAAATCCCCACTGAGAGACAAAACAGGGCTCGGGCAAGGGTGGTGTCACCTCTGCTAGGTAGTCTTCTACTGCAAGGCTGATCCGTTGTTGGAGAACCCTGGATGCCCTTGAGTGGCTTCTGCCCCCAAGTCCCGCTCTTTCCAAGGAGGAAAAGGAAGGAGAGGACTCGGCATCTCCTCCCCAAAGCTCTCCCCACTGTCCCAGCTGATGCCTCCAAAGAGCGGGAGGTGGCAGGGTCCGAGGTACCATCCCTGGGTGGAGCCATCCCCCAGCTCTTCCCTCTTCACCCTTCACGCCCTTCTTCTCTGCTCCAGGGGGTACGAATTCCCACCCTCGGCTCCTTTGATGTGGTCCCCGCACAGAAGCAGGTTGGGACAGAGATTGTCACTATCCAGAGGCCTGTGTTTCGCCTGTCCAGGACCCTCAGAGACATCCACAACCTCATGGACAACGAGGATGACCTGTCTGGTAGGACAACAACTGCATGGTGTGGGTGAAGATGGGAGTTATCACATCCCTTTGCGACAAGCAAACTGGCCCCTCTGCGAAGCTGGTCCGCAAACAGGACACGCGCAGTAAGAATCCCTCGGGGAGGGCTGCAGGGTGAGCGCCTTCATCCCTCTCGTGTGGTTTTTCCAGACAATAAGGTGTTGGAGCCTGTGAAATATGCCAAGGTGGCCATGGATGCCCACGTGTCCCGGTGCAAAGTGGAGGGATGCATCCTAGGCACCATGTCCCTCCTGTCTCACTGCCTGGCGAAGGGGAAGAGCATTGCACTTGTCCTGAGAGATGTTGGGGTGCTCCTCATTGAAGACAGGATGGTGCAAATGAGATTCTACTATGATTTCCTGGAAGAGATATCTGGGAAGACAAACCTCAGAATGGCTGCGTTCATAGTGAGTGTTTTGGATTCCCTGTGGCTCCAGCGGCTCATGCCGCCCTGAACTCCTCCGTGATTGAGTGTCATGGTCACGTCGAAGATGTCCTGGCATCTCCGTGTTCCTCCATTGCAGTTTCCCCAGCTGCTGGACATGGTGGTGTCCCGGATGGTACCTGTTTCTTCCCTGACTCGCACCAGCCGTGTCATCATCTTTCCTGAGTGAGTCCTTTCCCCAAGTGACCACGGGGGTCCTGCTGTGGCTCTGCCCTGTTGTCATTCCTGCAAACGATGGGATGGAGGAAGGATTTGAGGACACTGGGACACCTTTCCTGGGCGACCCCATTTCCTGGGATGCTCCCTGGGCATGGGGAATGGATGATTTGGGGGGGGAAAAAACACCTTTTACAATGGTGCCAAGCTCTGGCTGGGAGCAGAGCAAAAAGGGCTGGTGGTGCCTTTGGTCATGCCACTGTCACCTCTTTGTCACCAGGTTTGAACTGGAGTTTGTGCCCAAATCTCAGTCCAGGCACCCTCTCAAGGTCTTGAGGCGTGCCCTTGGTGAGGACATGTGGAAGAAAGAAGAGGATTTGCCACCCATCAGGCAACACACAAAAGGTAAGGCAGTTCCCGGCTCTTTTCCGTAGCATGGGCAAGCGGCTTCCGGTAGGAAAATCCACAGCAATGATGGTCAAATGCTTGCACCAAAGCTTCGTGCCACATTGGCACGGCCTCTTCTCCCAAGCTTGGCTTTGGGAGTGGGCCAGGATGCTCGGATTCTTGGAAATGACCTAACATTCCCTCTCCAAAAGAGGCTTGCCTACATCACCCACCTCCCCTTTTTCCAAACCCCGGCACTACCAGTGCCTTCGCCGAGGAGCCCGGTGAGCGCTGGTTGCTGGGGAAAAGGAACTTGGTGCACGCTCAAGGCGTCAAGTTCTACCACCTGAGACTTTGTAGACCCTTCATGGCGGGCCACTGATCCAACGGGCACGCTGCCTCGACTCCACACATGCACTCATGCAGATATTTTCCCTTTTGCTCAACCCTAGGATCCCCCAAGCAGAATCTCAGGCAGGATCTTGATAGATTAATTTATTACAGCCGGCATAACCCGTACCGCTTCAAGGAGGACTTGCGTTTCTTAGAAACGACGGGAGGAATATTGCATGTAGTTTTGACTTGCTCGGGATTTATCAGAGCCTGTCCTTCTCTCGGTGTAAACCTCCTTCCAAGCCAGCCATAACTTGGTGGGAGATGCACGGTGTCTGCTAGTACAGCCTGTAAGCAGACAGCTCCTAGGACACATCTTTAGTTTTACTGGCCAGCACCGAGTAATCCATGTCCCGAATGAGAGCAGATTTCCCTGCTAATTCTACACCTTTTATTTCCAAGAACCCTTGAAAAAATAGTAGGGGAATAAGCAAATCCCCAGAGCGATGGAGCACAGGTTAATCATCATCCTTTCCACGTGAAAGCAGACAGGGGTTCACCTGCTTTCCTCAAGCCTTATGCTGATAAAAGCAGCTGTCTCGAGGCCTCCTTTTGTCCAAGTAGGGAAAAATGTGGGTGTAAATCCAAAGATTTTAGCTTTCACAGCTTGCAGCCAAGGCTTCCCAGCTGCTAACGCCAAGTTATGCTAAGTGATTCACATCACTTTTGCTGGTATTGGGGAGGCAGTGGATAGAGCAGAACGGCTGCCTTGGATGTTTTGGGATGAGATGTGAGCACCGCTCCATGTCCCTGGGACTGGGAGCATCACGGTGATGCTCTTCTTGACGAGGTTTCTCCTTCCCATTTGCAGCGGGACTTCCTGAAGTGCCTTTGCCTGCTGATTCCAGCTCGGTTACTAACAAACAGGAGGAAGTCCACAATAAGGCGGCGATGAATAAGAGGACGAAGCACCAGGCTAGGTGAGTCTGGGGGCTCAGGACTGAGCATCTGCATCGGGTTACTTGCCGACCCGGTGAGAGCCCCAGACCCTCACTGGGTTCATCACTGCCTGACAGCAGCACAGGGCAGTGCGATGGGGCTAGGGGAGCCCCCATTTCAAAGGGGGGGGGGGTGTCCTCCTCCCCTTCATGAGAGCACAGGTGTGGCCTGGGGACATGGGGACAGCTGTGTGTCAGCTGAGGGTGCCGGCTTGGGGAGGGCATTTCCCCTCCTGAGCTGCCGGAGGCTGCGCCAAGAGGCACATGGCTTGCAGGGCAGGATGTAGCCCCGAAGCCATCATGGCCTCGGGCAAAGTCCTTGTGTTATGTCCTTCCAGGCAGCTGCCAGGGATCCCCGGGGCCGTGTCTGCAAAAAAGTTGCTGGTGAGCGGCCAATCCAAAGGCAAACCTGCAGCCAAAGGCCAAGCAGCAAAGCCGAACCAAACACAAG
Source organism: Falco peregrinus (assembly GCF_023634155.1). Classification (NCBI taxonomy): domain Eukaryota; kingdom Metazoa; phylum Chordata; class Aves; order Falconiformes; family Falconidae; genus Falco; species Falco peregrinus. The sequence goes on from NC_073726.1 coordinate 16,179,722, forward strand.
CAGCAAGACTGCAGAGGCACAAGCAAAGACAAGGAGAAAAAATATACCCTGTTGGAAGCAAATTCAACACTGAAACAAATTCATCAATGAGCCCGGAAGCCTGGATGCCCAAGGAGCTCACCTACAAGGTCATGACTCCGCTGCCAACAAGAGACGAGGCAGCACAATTACTACAATCAAGACCTGAAAGGTTCTGGTCGGTGCTGAAAGACCCACAGTATACAGTCTTAGCGGGATACAACTTCACAATTCCCCACGTGATGCCCTATATGTTTTAAGGGTCTGGGCTGACACAACACCACGCGTTTGAAGACCAGACTGGTGATCTCCAGGATGGAGCGATCAGGGTTTGGAGGTGCTCAGAGCACCCACCGAGGTGGCAGAAAGGTCTACATGCGGACAAAGAGCTTCCAGAACATGGCGGTACTGTTCGAGAAGAGCCTCTCTTCTTTTGCAGAAATCTCTCCGTCTTCAGGATGCAGGGAGCTGTGAAAAGAGACAAACAAAACGGCAAAGCTGTGAAATAGCACTGAGTTTTTTCATTGTTCGCAACAACCGTTCACCTCTGTGATAAGAAAGGAGCAACAGACCTCAGTGCCCTTGGGGTGACCTTGCAAGCTGGAAAGCCCCTGGCTCACGGACAAGGGGGTGACGGTGCCCTGAAAAGGGCTGAGGAAAACGGTCACCTATTTTTTTTTTTTTTACGCGTGGTCAAAGCTGCTTTTGAGCTCTTTGACCTTCGTGTCCCCAGTGAGCCCCTCACTTCCCCACCGCCACCCAGAGTCACTTGAATTTGGGGTGCTGCGGTTAAAATTTATTACATTGATTACTGCTTCTGAAAAAGCCTTTGTTTTTAATCAGGGCTCGCTTCACTTGGGAGCTCAGGGAGCTCAAGGGCAACTAATGAGTAGGTGGGTTTTGTCCTGAGACCCCCAAACAAGCAAGATGTGAGCAGGAACATCCAGACAATACAGTGTGCAGCTGTGTCATGGCGGTAACTCTGCCGCGCCTGGCCAACGTCCTGGCATGTGTGAACTTTGCAGATCGTGACACAGCGCACACCTGCACTTGGCATAAAATTAAACGTTATACATACAGCAGGTGTGTAAACTATTTTTGTTTTTCACCGACTATAAAGGTGGGCATGCTGCGAGACGGGGCAGAACCCTCACATATGGGTAGACGCGCTGCACAGGAATTTTTTCACCATTCCTGAGAGACTCCTGGCACCAGCTGCAACGGGACTCCCAGCCAAAGGTGTGGGGGGGGCTGGCCAATGTTTAGGCCGGAATCAGTGAAGGATCCTATTCTTAGTCTCGTTAACACTTTGCAGGACTGATTCGATGCTTTGCTGCTCTTGCTCTTTGATCACATCGTGCATAATAAATAGTACTGTTTCCTTCTATCACATTGCCTGATATTTCCCCTTTTTATATTGTAATATAATAGGAATATAATAAAATAACCTGCATTTATTCTTACATTGGATTTGGAATTCATTTTGGCTGAGTATTCAGTCCGTCGGAAAAAGGGCAAGATGTGGGCCCAGGGGTTCTGCCTGCGCAGGGGTACGGGTCTCCTCGCATCTGTGTTGTGGAGGGTGGACGGTGAGTGCTGCAGTGAGCAGAGCCGAGGCTGTGCCCTCGTTGGGCCAGATGAGCCAAGAGCTTCGGGAACTGGCCCAGCACCCTCCTGCTCCCCAAGCCCATCACCCTGATCCTCCTGCAAGAGCTTGAGGCGGCCCCAGCATGGTACGGCTCGGGGGGGTGATGACAGACCTCCCCCGTGGACAGCATCAAGGATCTCCTGTTTATTGCTGGAGTACAGCACAGGGATAAAGATGGAGTCAGAGCGCAATCGGCCGGGTCACCATGGCAGCAAATGCAGGAATTTCCCAGTACTGGGCTGTTCTGCACACCGGGACATGCAGGCACGAGGGGGGCAGCAGGCAGGGAGCTGGGCACGTGACTCGCTGACCGTAAAAACGAGGGGACGGACCATGAGAGAGTCTTTTGCCTCGACAAAGATTTGAACCCTAAAAACAAAGCTTTGGGCCCTAGAAGAGGGGTTACACCCGTAACAATGGGGGTTTGAGCACCCAAGCGGCTTTGTGCCCTACAGGTGAGGGTTTCAAGGCTAAAAATGAAACTCTGGGCCCTAAAAGAGGCTTTGGTAACAAAAAGAGAGGGGGTTTGGCCCAGCATGTGAGCCTTTGGCCCACATTAAAATAAAGAGTGCGCAAAGTCAGCATGCGTGCTGGGCACGACTTATCCCCCGTGCATCCAGGGCTGGAAATAAAGACCGCCTGCTTTTGAACACTCAAAACCCGAGTATTAAAGAGATTTATCTCTGATTTTTTGGTATCAAACAGGTTATTTCTCCCCCTGGGCACGCCGCGTCACCTCCAGCAGCCATGGCGGCCCTTGTGCTCAGGTGGTTGTGGCGGGAGAGGCGTCCCTGCAGCGCTCCTGTCATTTTGTCACTTGTATTTATCGCTGCGGTTCATTTGGGGCCCTTTGCTGCTGGTTTGGAGCAGCTTTGCTTCAGGGAGCGCAACTTCCTGAGGACTGAGGGGCGCGGCCGGGTGCTTGGAGGACTTCCGGCCCATCGAGGGTGCGCTCCGGACGACTGAGGGGAGCTTCCGGTGCGCTGGAGGACTTCCGGCCCATCGAGGGTGCGCTCCGGACGACTGAGGGGAGCTTCCGGTGCGCTGGAGGACTTCCGGCGCATAGAGCGGCACGCCCGCTGTCGCGGGGGGCGCCGGTGTCGCCCGTGGCCGCTGCGGCAGCCGGCCTCGGCCTCGCTCCGTGCCCGAGAGGCCGCTGGGGGTGACAAGATCCCCCGGGAACCTCCCCCCCCTCCGGGCGGGGCCGGGCCGGGCAGCGGGGCCGGGCCGGGCAGCGGGGCCGTGGCAGGCGGCGGCGGGGAGGCCCTGGGGCTGTTACTGGCGGTCGGGAGCGGAGGGGAGGAGGGGGGGCAGGAGGAGGAGGAGGAGGAGGAGGCGGCAGCGGCGGCGACGACGCTCTGAGCGGGACCGAGGCCAAAGGTAGGTGGGTGCGCCCCCTCCTCTTCTCTTAATGCCCTTCTTTCTTTTTCTTCTTCCTTTTGCGCTTTCTTTCTGCATTTCGATTTTTTTGTGTGTGTCTTTAGCTTCTCTTTTTCTTTATTTTTCTTTCGCTTTTTTTTTTTACTTTTCGCCTCAGTTCCATGGCCTTCCTCTCTTCCCTATGTAGATGTGTGGGTGCACATAGGTACCGGTTTATATCTGCGTTTCCCTGATGAGTGCGGTGGCGTGTCCTTGGAAAAGGAAGGACGGGAGGGAGGGAGGCCGGCGCCCAGGGAAGGCCGATCCTCACTCATCGTCATTATTTCGCTGTTTATTCATGTCTCGTCTGGGCTGCAGCCTTCGGTCAAACACTGTGGCTGGTAAACGTGCCGGGGACGTTAATGACCCCCAATAAGCATCTAAACGTTGATAAAAATTCGATTAAACTGCAGCGTATGCTGATGTAATTTGCATCGGCTTTACTCTCGCTCCCCTTGGAAGTAATTCGTGCTTGTTTGGGGGTTTATTTCCATCCCCCCCAAACATGTGCATTTAAATTGGGCTGGTCACGACGTTCTCTTCGCTTTCTAATTTTATTTTCAATCTCAATCTTAATATTATTAACTCTGGTTGAGAACCGTTGCCGCCATTTTCTTAATATTTGACTGTGTCCGTTATTGAATTACTCAGTTTTATTTCTTTTTATTTAAAAATCTAAAGCTTCGATTAATATCTGGGTTACAAGCAGGAGCTGCAGTGAACTTAGAGCTGCGTTAGAATTGTAGTTATTAAGCACACCGACTTCACTTCCCAAATCTTTATTTTCATTTTAAAATCTAAAACTTTCTTATTTTTCTTGGAAAATTATTTACTTCAGGAGCAAATAATCACCTTGTACTTTCCTTGGGAGTCATTAACACCCGCAGTTATATATAACATAGCGGCTGTATTTCGAATTAGACTCTCCGCTAGTTTTCTGTCTTGAAAAAAGGATTGCTAATTTTTTGGAATTTATCTAGAATTCCAAATGCTAATTAAGGACTAATTACTGTCCTCACCGTCCCTGTCCCCCCCCAGTTTGTTGAGTCATGGCAACAATGAAATTTTGTTGTGACTCATCCCTAAATTTCCTTTGTTGGTTCGTACCCTTGGTGTTGTAATCGTCGCTTTACCACTGAGTGGGATTAACTAATGCCTGTGATTTGTTTTTTTTAATACTAACTAGAGTTGTTTCTCTATCGATGTTAATCCTGATTAGCCCTTTATTATTTATGTTTTGCCACTGGTGATTTTATAACCTAAAATAATGTAAAATAATATAAATCGTGAGGAGTCGCTGCCTGTAAAGTTTTGTGTGGTGCCTTGAGTCTGGCTACTGCTTACCCCTAAAGACTCCTCTGTTATTTAAGTGTATATCCTAGGCGTGTTAAAGTGAATAACAAAGAGTAAAAATTAAGATTTACAGTATGTATCTCTTCTCTATTATATAGATAAATAAAGAGCAGGGACGTCGGAATTCCCAGGAAAAATGCAGTGTGCCCAGAGGTCGGAAAAGCACCCCAGCGCGTCTCGTTCTCTACAGGATTTCGCACTTTGACCATGCCAGCCTGTGTTTTTTATTTTCTGGGAATCCAAATTCCCCGAGGAAGGAAGGAACGAAGGATTGTGGGTGCAGCAGGTAAGACGGCAGCACCAAACAGACGTGGAGCCAGCTACCAGAGACACCGACGCGCTCCTTCGCTGCAGTGTCGCACCCACAACCTCTCCAGGTCCGTAATTAAACTTAATTTGGCTGCGTGGAACACAAACCTGTTTTTTAAAGAGGTAAATAATTTAGGATTCTACAAAATGACGAGGGAAGGTGGTTTGTTAAATGTGGTACCACCAAAAATTTTCTGTCTGAAAAAGAAAATGCGCTGCTGTTGCTGGTTGCATCCATCAGGACCGTGCGTGCCACGGGGTAGGTTCAATCCCATAAAAGTCCTTCTCTGCTTTATTCCCAGCCGCGGGGCGAGTTATTCCCTGGAAATCACCCCTGGCAGATCCCAGGCACCGTGGTTTCTCCCTGCAGCCCCCATAACAGATAATAAATGTGTCCCGAAGGGTGGAAAGTGCGACGGGGGGTGAAAAAATTACTAAAAAAATAAAAAAGACGCGTGGCAGCCGCATCAAGCGCTGTGACTCACACCCTAGCGGAGAAACAAAGTGGCTTGGGGGGAGGTTGGGGTGCTCGGGGCAGAGTGCAGCCCCCCCGCCTTGGGGAATCTGGAGAAGGTTTGGGGCAGCTGCAGAGCAAAAAGAGTCCTGGGAGAGGAGGGTGTCATGGGGGAGCATGCAGGGAGCCCCCGGGTGCCGGCAGCCCCTTGCTGTGGGCGCTGTGCTGGAGGGAGGTGGCCAGGGGCGGCCATGGTGCTGTGGGATGAGGGGTGTGAGGTGCTTGGATCTTGGCAGGGGGGTCCTGGGGTGGGGTGGGGTAAGGAGGTAGGGGGGACAGCCCATTCCTGTGCCACCCACCCATCCGGGTGGGCCTGGGGGACCCTTGGGGTAGGCACAGACACCACCTTGTGCCTTGATGGGTGGAGGCCCCCCCTCCATGGAGGGTGCTGAGGCTGGGGGGTCGTTGGGCTGCTGTGTGTGTGTGTGCGCTCCCCCCCAGCCCCCTGCTGGCCCCGTTAGGCTTTAGGGGTAACACGTTGCCTGTCACCTGCCTTGCGCTGCCAGCAGACCCCAGCTCCGCTGGCTAGTGCCCCCTGCCCCCCCCCCCCCCCCCCCCCCCCCAGCAATTTCTCTCCCCAGGGGACAAAGGGTCCCTGCATGGACCCTGGCACCTGTGGCCCCGCAGCAGAAGCAAGCCAAGGAGACGCTGCGGCAGGTACCAGGATGGGAGTGGGCTCCACACTCATCCCCGCGAGCTGGGGGGATTGGCACCCACCTCCCCTCCTGAGCACCATGTCCCCCAGCAGGTGACGGGCGGGAGGTTGAGGATCAGGAGCATGAGCCGGGGCACAGTAGTGGCACCAATGCCTGTGAGATGTGCGGCAAGAGCTTCCGGCTCCGCTCCAACCTGCTGACCCACTGCTGTGGCCACCAGGGCCAGCGGCCCTATGCCTGCCCTGAGTGCGGGTGCCGCTTCGGGCAGAGCTCCCACCTCCTCACCCACCAACGGCTTCACACCGGTGAGCGGTCCTACCCCTGCCGCGACTGCGGCCGCAGCTTCAATGTCAACTCGGACCTGGTGAAGCACCGGCGGATGCACACAAGTGAGCGGCCGTACCTGTGCCCTGAGTGTGGGCGGCATTTTGGCAGCAGCTCCAACCTCACCCGCCACCAGCGCCTTCACACCGGCAAGCGCCCTTACCACTGCCCCGACTGCAGCGAGAGTTTTCGGGACTGTTCAGCACTCACCATCCACCGGCGTGCTCACATGGGCGAGCGGCCCTACCCCTGCCCAGCATGCGGCAAAGCCTTTGCCAACAGCTCGCTGCTGGCCAAGCACCAACGCACCCACTGTGCCGACAAATCCTTCGCTTGCCCCGACTGCGGGAAGAGCTTTTCCACCAATTCCTACCTCCTCCGGCCCCGGCGGACACACTTAGCAGAGAAACCGTATCGCTGCGGGGAGTGTGGGCGGGGGTACAGCCAGCTCACCCACCTCAGCACCCACCAGTGGGTGCACAGTGGCGAGCGGCCCTACAGCTGCCGCGAGTGCAGCAAGAGCTTCACCACCAGCTCAGCGCTCACCAAACACAAGCGTATCCACACTGGCGAGCGCCCCTACATCTGCCCCGACTGCGGCAAGAGCTTCAGCCAGAGCTCCAACGTCATCACCCACTGGCAGCTGCAGCACGGCAAGTCCCTCTGATGCCCCGTGCCCTGCCACCCCCTTCGCCCCTACTACCACCAGCCCCCTCCCCAGTGTTTCTCTTAATTAAATCTGCGGCAGAGGCCACCAAAGTGCCTGGAGTTGGCAGGGGTGTCACCCCCCAGGGGCTTTGCTGAGTGGTGGTTGTACCCCCCAGCCCCCCCCCCCCCGTCAGCCCCCTCCCCACCATTTTTTTAAAATAAAATCTGCAGCAGAGACCACCGGTATGCCTGGAGTTGGGGTGTGATGCGGGGTGAAGCATTGCCCCTGGGGCCTTTGCTGAGCAGTGGCTATGGCCCACCATCCCCCCCCCCCAGCCAGGCACTGTGGTGAGGGGGGTGGCAGCCATCATTCTGTGGGCGGGACACACAGGAACGAGGCAGGGGGGTCATCCCAAAAAGTGGCTGTTGCACAACGCAGGTATGAATTTGGGGGATGTGCGGCTCCTTTGAACTGGCAGGGACACTGGCGGGGTGTGCTGGGGTCCCCTGGTTGCCCCAGAGAGTGCACCCAGCACCCCCGGTGTTCCTGGAGGCCTGGGCCCCACACAGGATGGGAGGTGGGCTAGCAGGGTGCCCCCCATGCCAGATAAATCCCTGAGGATGTGGAGCTGGCGCTGTCTGTAGCCAGTGGGACTCCCACTGAAAGGGGAAGGGGAGAACAGGGTGCTCCCCTCTCACTGTCACCCCGAGGGGGCTGGGACTGGCCCAGCAAGGGGGGAGACAGGGATGGGGACAGGCTGGGGTACTGGGACGGGAGTGGGATGCAGGAGGGACCAGGAGACTGGGATGGTATGGAGGTGGTGAGGGTGCTAGGGGTGGGACTGGGATGGGGGTGCAGGACGGGACAGAGATAGGTTGGGAACTGGGGTGGAACTGGGACCAGGATGGGACTGGAATGCAGGAGGGGACTAGCATGAGACTGGGACTGGGATGGGTGTGCAGGAGCTGATGGGACTGGAACCAGAATGGAAATGCAGGAGGGGACTGGGATGGGGGTGCTGTGCGGGGCAGTACTGGGATGGCACTGTTAGGCAGGAGGGACTGGGAGACTGCGATAGGATAGGGGTGCTGCAGGGGACAGGGCTGGGGCGGGGGTGGAGGAGGAACCAGGAAGGGACTGGGATGCAGCAGGGGCCAGGGGTGGGGCAGGGATGGCATTGGGACCAGCAAGGGGGTGCAGGAGGGGAAAGGGATGGGACTAGGACTGGGATGGGGATGCAGAAGGGGACAGGGAGTGGGATGGGGCTGCAGGAGTGGGTGGGGATGGCACAGGGATGGGGATGGCGGTGGCACTGGGAGCAGGACTGGGATGCAGGACGAGACTGGGATGGGATTGGGACTGGGATTGGGGTGCAGGGACTGGCCGGGAATGGCACTGGGACTGCGATGTGGTTGCAGGGGGGGGATTGGGATGCAGGAGGAATGGGGATGGGGCAGGGATGGGATTGGGACCAGGATGGGAGTGCAGGAGGGGACAGGGATGGGGTGGGGATGCAGGAGGGGTGGGGATGGGATGAGGACCAGGATGCAGGAGAAGATGGGGATGGGATGGGGATGCAGGAGGGAACAGTGATGGGTTGGGGGCAGGGGGAGGGGTGTGCAACAGGAATGAGACTGGGATGTAGGAGGGTACTGGGATGAGACTGGGACTGGGATGGAGGGGTGGTAGGGGACAGGGATGGGACAGGGTGAGTATGACGGACAGGGATGAGACTGGGATGCAGGAGGGGACCAGGGTGAGACTGGGACTTGGATGGGGATGCAGAGGGGATGGGCCTGGGCTGGGGGTGCAGAGGGGGATCAGGATGGTAGTGGGACAGGACTGGGGGTGCAGGGGGAGACAGGAATGGATTGGGACTTGGATGGGGGTGTCGGGGGGCACACAGATGGTACCGGGACCAGGAGGGGGGTGCGGGGGGGGGACTGGGTTGGCTCTGGGAGGGGCTGCAAGGAAGATCTGGGGGGGGCCTGCAGAAGAGCCAGGGAGGCTTTGACAATGGACGGCAAAGGTGCTTCCTTGTGTAGTTGCTTTCCCCATCTTCCCTTATCCCCTCCCCATCCTTCCCCTCTGTGAGGCTGTCTGTGGTGTGCCTGCTCTGATGAAAAGTGCTCCCACGCCAGACCGAGAGCAAAGGAAAAGGGGCAGGAAGAGAGGTGTCGCAGTCCTTAGTTTGCAGGTTTAATGTATCGTCACTGTTCAGAAAACACAAGCGTGTATGTGGGTCAGGAGCCCCTGCAGATATTTATTATTAATAGCCTTTTTATTATTAATAGCCATTTCTCTAAATACAGGACTTCATGCAGCGGGTTCACACAGTGCTAAGCTCCTGGTAAACGGAATCGCTTTTATGCATACTGCAGACTGGAGGTAGCAAGTGCCAGGCGAGAGATGAAGGTGATGCCTGTCATACCAGAAGTGTAATGTATCACCTTCACGTATGTGTAGCCTTAGTATAATTATGAGATTGTAACCCAGAAGTTGCTTTATTAGTATAATTATGAGCTTGTGATTGAGAAGACCTCATGTTGTAAAGGATGAGATTTATGATCCAACTTGCAAGGAATATCTAGGATGAGAGAAAGAACTGATTGAATGTCATGGACACCTAGCAGCTTTTGCCAAGAAACTTTGTAAAAGGACCAGGTTGATCAGGTCATGAAGTGTTCAGGAGCCAGCAAGGACTTGGTGGTTGCAAAAGCAGCCCTCCGACTCAAATCAGAAGAAAACTATGCATGTAAAAAAGAAGGAGGGACTAATGTAAGTGGATTCTGGGAAATAATCAAATATGTATGGGATTTTGGGGAAAGGTAGTGCATATTTATGATTATACAGAATGTAAGGGACATGTATGTCAGGGCAAGGTGAGCATGTTAGAAGGAGAGATCCCCCATGCTCCCGGCACCATAATAAGAGAATGCCTGCTTTCTAAACTTCAGAACAAGTCTTGGAAAGTTCACTCGACCAATCTTTGCGTAACAAAGATGGACATGAAAGCAAGTGACGCACACGCAGTGGTGATCCCAGCCACAAGCATGCTGTTTAATGACCTGGGAGAAGGCTGCAGTGACTCTCTCAGAAGTCAAGGTTTTCAGTGCTGCTTCTGTATTTGATACCCAAGGGATGGTTTCCCTCGGCAAGCGTTTCTGTGCAGGCATGTGCACGGACCACAGGTGTGTCTCTGTGCCGTAAGTGGGACTGATGGCAGCTTTTCATTTCGTTCCGACTCAAAAGTAAACAAAGATTGTACCTGCAAAAGAATTTGAGCAGCTGTCTTGGTTTCCCAGAGCGAGCATACAAGCGCTGCGGAGCACTTTCCAGAGAGGTGCTGGTAACCCTCTGTGAATGCAGTGAGATGGTCACCTGCCACCACAGCCCATTCGCATGAATTTCAGACCTGTGCCATTTGGGGAATGAGGCCATCTGAACCGCATTGAGTAGATGGTGGAAATATCACTCTTAAAGGGATGCACCTCCTTCAGTAGCTGCATCCCAGATCTGTCGTTGAGTCCCTAGAGGCCCTAGGCCCCAGAAGGGGGGGATCCCTCCTCTGAACTGAGGTCCAAAGGGATTCACTGCTGGATCAGGCACGGGCTTAGCAGGAACCTGCACTGTCCTTCTGCATTCTCTGTCCCTGAGCCATGCTGAGGATTTACCTTTCTCTGATTCTTGGCAGTGGCAGTGCGGTCCAACCCTGGGGAAGCCCACCATGCTGGGTTATACAATTTTTTTTGGAAAGGATCCAGGTACTGAGCAGTCTTGCAGGGGGCCACAAGTGGGAGGCAAGTCCTGAAACCTGGAGGCATCAGGCGGTGCCCATGCTGGAGAAAAGGCAGAGGGGCAGGGCCTGACTTCATCCCCTTGGGTTGTGGGTGCTGAGCTGGGCAGGGGGAGACGTGGGTGGCACTCCCTGATGCAGAGGTGGCTTTTGCCTGTGTTGCTCAAAGGAGCAATTGGTCACACTGCTGCACTCCCCCACACGCTGTCCATCTGGTTTCATGAGGCCTGGTCAGTGGGACAACTTGTCCCATAGACTCAGAGAGGTTCCCCGCAGCAGCACTAGAGAGCCTCAGAGAGTGGAGGAAGTGGCTGAAAGTGGCAAAGGTGCAACAAAATTGTGCCAGCTTGCATGGAGGGATCACGTGTACAAATCCTGCCAAGTGAATAGTAACAGGCGACATCATGGTCAAAGCCAATAGTTTATGCCAATTGTAAATATGAATACGTGAGTAGTCTCGTGGTTGCTTCTAAGGACTCGGGAGCTGTAACACGGGGTCGTACTCATGCTCCCAGCCAAGAAGAGCCTTTATTGATGGCAGTAAAAAGGGTTTATAACTAGAGTGTGCTTCTGCTGCTTTCTTTCCAGTATGCACACATGACACCTCTGAAGTCCTAACTGCGCAGCAGAGAGCCTGGGAGCTCAGAGATCCCTCCTTCTGCTCTGCCCTTTGGCACTAGGGGTGAAATTACCCTCATCACAGGTGTAGTTTTGGTTTTCTTTACAGCCTAAAGCACCACGTGAGGCAGGAGATCTGCCAGGACACTTCCGGAGGGATCCCACTCCTCTGGACCAAAAGCTTAGTGTTGCGAGGAATCTCAGGAGGCATGGCATCCAATAGCTCCCTTTGTTCAGGGAACTGGTCAAATGACCTGTCTCCATTTCTGTAATGGTGCCTTAGATGCCTGGCTCATGTGCGCGCACTGCGGATGCTGAAATTCCTTGAGCGACCTGGTCTGATGTCAGAGCTGACCTTGCTTTGAGACATAGGTTGCACTAGGGACCTCAGTTCCAGCCCGAATTGTCCTATGAGGCTATGAGTTCCATACCATCTGTTTAGAGAAATAGGTACAGATTTAGACATCCTCACCTCCCGCTGAATCCCTTTTCCTCAGCAGGAAGCTTGCAGGAGCTTGCAACCACAGCTCCTGGCAGTGGCTGAAAGGCACTGGCTGGGCGTCTCTAGCTGAGTCTCCTGCCCAGAAGGAAACCATTGCCAGCCCCAGGATCACGTTGGCTGCAACATTCCACTGTGCGAGCTGAAGGCCCCCACAGATGGGAATCGTGGACCCCCTCTGAGGGTCCAGCAGCTTTCTAGGGTGTCTTGGGAGAAGTTCTTCACACAGGTGCCACGTAGGCCAACCAAGGCGATGGTCACCTGAGGCTGGTTCCTCGCAAAAGAGGGAGTGCTGATGAGGGATGTAAGAACCGTTGTCAGCCTTGGCTGTAGTGACCATGAAAGAGTGGGTGAAGATTTTTGCCTCTTAGGGCCCTTATGGTGGGAACATCCCATGGACAGCAGCACTCAAGGGCACCAGACCACAGCATGGCTGGTCTTTCAGGCCTAAGGCCCCCTCCACCTTCTCCTGAGGCACCTGGAGTGACCCTTGGAGGAGCTGTACATGTCTGTAGTGGGGACATTAACAGTGGCACCTGCAAGGAAGGCAGAGCAGATGACTGCAAGAGGCCACAGCCTAGGAGGACATGGTGCTCAAACACAATTTCTGATGCCACCAGGCAGCTGCGTGTCTGTCAGTCCTGTCCTCATCGCCATGCTGGTGGGGGTGCCCAGCTGCGCAGGGCAGTGACGGCACCCGTGTGCCTGGCAACTCCTTCTCTCGCAGTGTCGCAGGGAGAAGGTGTGCGGGTGCTGGGAGAGAGCAGGCACTTTTGTGAATGACAGCAAAGGGAAGGGCGAGCAATGACAGAAAAGGCAGGAATATGGTTACACCAGTAATTCAAAGTCCCTAGAACTTGTGGTAGTTCCAGCGTACTGGATGGATTGTGCCCAGATGCTTTCTGTTCCAGTGTCTCTGGTGGAACAGAGGCAGCTTCTCTAACCCACCAGACTGCTCGGAATCTGACTTCTTATGCTGGCCCTTGGCACTTTGATTCTGGGACTTGCCGTCCCAACTTGGTTAGTGTTGCCCAAATGGTTTTCATTGTCTCTCTAATGCTTTCTGGCTCTTCTGCCCTGCTGAGGATGCCATCATTGCACCGATACACTGTGATGTCAGGTGGAATGGGCATCTGTGAGCGATAGCAGGGCAGTGGCTGTATCCTTGCAGGAGCCTATTGAGAGCGTATTGAGTCCCGCTCCAGGCAAAGGCAAACTAGGCTTTATCTTGTACATGGAGCAGAATCACGAGCGATAAATCCCTAACACCTTGAGGAGCCATACAAGTCAAGGAGGCCCCCTGTGTTTGTGTCACCTGTTGGGCCTTGTTGGGCACTGCTGCAGTCAAAGGGGGTTAGCACTGAATTTGCAGTTATCAAGAGTTAGGTGCCATTGCCCGTAAGGCTTTGTGACCGGCCAAAGCAGAAAACTGTGTGGAGAGTGGGCTCGAGTGGTCATACCTCTCATTTCTAAGCGTGCCACCACCCCATCCGTAGCGGAGTTTGCTGCTGCCGGCAAGGGGCATTGTTTTACGTTGGTAACTGGAGAGCGAGGAAGAAGTATGGATGGTTGTAACAGACCAATTAGTTTCACTGGTCCATTTTTCTCCCACATCCTCCCAGAAATTACGTGGAGGTCCCCATTGTCTTCCTCATCTCCCATCCCCAGAGCGGCAAAACTCCACACAGTCCTGTCAGACGTCTCCCAATGCTGACCATATGGCAGGTCAAATCCCAAAATGTTAACTCTCAGATGCTCCAATGGGCACTACCGTGTGGGTCATTGGTTTTCCCTGCCTGTGTAGCCATAACTTCATTTTTGCCACTAAGCTTCCCTTACTCCCTTTGTGCTGGGATATCTTACTTTGCAGCAGCCAGGTTGTATATGTAATGCCTCGGTTGTTTCAGCAGTGATTACGGACATTTGGTCACCTCTATCCATGAAAAAGTACACACAAATGGTTTTAGGTCCAATTGGAACACTGAGAAGGGGTTCGGGGCCTTTCTCAGAGCGCCGCACGTTGCATAGTTATGTGTCATGCACAGGTTTGGTTACTGGTTTCTCGCTTCTAATGCAAATACGTATGCATCTGCAATAGCACTACTAAATTATTTTATGAACTACACATGCTCCCCTAGTGGGGGTTTGTCCTCTTTCGGGTGGAGCTATTTGAGTCAGAGGTCGCCATCTCCCACTGCCACAATTACCTTTGTCCTACTTAAACTCATTTTCTGTTGGTGTCAGTGGATCCCAAGACCTTATCAGCTTGTGTTCTCTTGTGGCCAGAGCTTTCCTCCTTGGAAGGCTTCTTCCTGCATGACTTAGCTAACGGCGCTCTTTTCACTACCTGGTCTTTGTTTCTCACCCCTGCCAAGGCTGCCTCCCTTGACGAGAAGTCCCTTCATTTGTAACTTACAAAGAACCAGGCTGCACTTAGAGAGCAGCCCCGCAGCAGAAAGGGCCACCAACGAGCTGCCCCTGGCACCAGCAGCCTGAGCACGGCAGAGCTGGGACCCTCTGCGTTCCTGGGCCCTGTGTCCTGTGCAGCAGCTTTCCTCCTAATGTCTCCAGCGAGGACATCCCAGCATTCATGGTGGCTCCTCAACCCACTCCGCTCCCTGAGTGGCACCAAGGGACCTTCCCTCCCTCCCACACAAGGTCACCCCACTCACCACACATTGCAGCACAGCCCAAGGCAGATAAAAGGCAGCCATTCTCTCCTCTGCCTGGCCCTCTGTCAGCCTCTGCAGGCTCCTGGTGCTCCGTGTCCTCGACTTGGTGAGAGAGGAGAGGAAGAAGGTGAGCAGTGATGCCTCTGCTGCTTGGCTGGGGGAGCAGTGCTTGGGGACAGAGCCCGGAGCAGAGAGACACTCACGGCGTGGCGGCTCAGCTCCTTCTCCAGGAGCTTGACTGATGGGACACAGGTCACCTGGGACATGGCACCACAACTCACCCAAAAGCGGCAACACAGGAGCTGATGGTCCAGGTGAGGTTGATGGAGGTCCTGTTGTTGCCATTGCCTTCGTCCTCCTCTTCTTGTTCCTCCTGCGCTGCCTCCATCCCGCTGCTCAGCACCCACAGCTGGTCCAGCGCCAGACGGAGCTGTGGGCGCAGGCTGGTGCCATGCCTGCAGAGAGCAGAGGCGGGCACTGAGCTGGAGGGGGGCTCCTTGGGCTGGGTCCCCGCGCACAGAGCCCTGTCCCCCGTCTTCCCTTGGGACAGACATTGGTGCCTCCAGTACCAAGGTGGAAGGCCAGGAGGCCATCCCTGACATCAGGGTCCCCTGTAGAGACATGCCGAATCTGGTGGGGACAGAAGTGGCAGAGGTGGTGGTGGGGGTGACACAAAGGGGGGTAGAAGGGACCCCCCCTGGTGGGACACTGGGGAACCCACCCAAGGAAACTGAGGGCATCACTAGGGACACAGAAACCCTGCAGGGACACCACTGGGACATTAGGAACCTCTCAAGGACACTACTGGGACACAGGTGCCCTCCTCAGGGACCCCCAGGAATCCCCCTGGGGACACCATAGGAACATTAGGGACCCTCCATGGGAAAAACTGGTGACACCAGGACCCCCCACCACGGACACCATTGGGACATTAGGGACACCAGGAACCACCCAAAGGCACCGCTAGGACATTAATAACCCTACTAGGGACACCAAGACTCACCCCAAGGACACTATAGGCACATTAGGGACCCTCTCCGGGGATGCCAGGATTCCCCCAGGGACACATTGGCAACACCAGGACACCCCTGGGGACACCACCGGGACACCCTCAAGGATGCAGACACCCCCTCCCATGGAACCCCCTGGGACATTAGAGACCCCCTGGAGACAGCAGGACCCCCCCCAACCACTCCAGGTCCAAGACCCCCGCAGGAACACCCCCAGCAGATGACACTCGCTTCTCACGCAACAGTTGCTCTCGACAGAGCCACCCTGCAGCAGGACCGTGCTCAGATCTGTACTGTCAAGGAAACATTTCTCAAAAGCCAGCTCCACCACTCCAAAACAGGCGGAACTCCTCCACACATGACCCCCCCTGAGCCGTGCTCCACCCCACACGTGTGGGTCAGATCTGTACGTCTGTGTGGGTTATAGAATGTATAACAGAGGCAGGATACTTTTCCAGCAGCCTCCTTGGCAGCCGTATCTGCTCATTGATTTCCTAATTCTGAAGTGGTTTTACCTCCTTGATGTGCTTTGCGATGCAGAGCCGCGACCACCGCTGGGTTCTGACTGTGCTACAATAACTCCGGGGTGTGAGGTGCATCTTTGATCACAGTTCCTCGAGCAGATCACAGTCCTCTGTCTTTCCCAGTAGCTCCCTGGGCATGAACCACTCCAAAGGCAGACAGACTTTGAGTCTGTCCATATGTTGGCTCGTTTCCCTTCGCTTGGGGCCAGTGCCCTCGTAAGGGTGATCAGTTTGGCTTCCCAAGCAAAGACCTCTGCGGGTAAAGCTTGGGACCCTGTTACCCATATGGTAGTTACAGCATATCCAGATAATTGTTCTCCCTCTTGAACGTAGCTGCTCCAGCATAAAGCTCCTGACTGTCACTGTCCAGGTGAATGCAGAAAAAGGCATCTTTTTTACCTAAAACTATAAACCATCTCTGTTCCCCTGGAAGGGCTGTTAATTATGTGTACGCATTGGCTACTACAGGATAAATATGTTATTTGATTTATTGCTCTAAAAAGCTGCACTGACTGGAAATCTTCACCCCTGCCCTTTTTCACTGGCAAAATGGGGGTGCTGGATTTCAATGAGCACTCCACCAACAACTTGTACTTCAAGAATTTCTGAAGTATTGGTACGTAAGGGATTGCATCGGTGAGACCCACTATTGCCACAGCAGATATGTTGTCTCAACATTGCTATGGCAGGAAACTCATGCCAACACCACAGCGAATAATCTGTCTATACATTGTTAAGGCAGGAAGGTAACACCACTGCCACAGAAGAGATTTATCTATACATTGTCAAAGGAGGAAACCGACGGATGCCATGGAGCAACGGGGAAAGCTGATCCTGCAAAATTTAACCAATCCCCTGTGCACGTGCTCAGACCAGGGGTCAGGGGGATCAAGATGCCTGGAGGCCTCTGAGGACCACCTGATGATGTTGGGCATGTACACCATTGCTGGGTGGAAGGTGTGGTTGAGCAGAACAGCTTGTAACAACTCCATAAAAAACAGAACCAACTAACATCGGATGGAACATTCCCCCACCAGACTTGGAAATGAATCGGGCTGTCAGGACACCACAGCTCCGGGGTGGTAGCTATTGCTGTGAACTCTTTCTTTCTTTCCTTCCTTTCTCTCTTTATCTCTCGCTCTCTCTCTCCCTTTGCATTTGCAGATTTCTTGCTGGGCAAATAAAGTTCCTTGGCTCTTGACTCCATTTTGAGTCTTAATTCTGTTCCCGAGAATACAAATAGAACCACACGCCGGTCTCAGACTGGCATGCAACACTTAGCTGGGTGTCCTCCATACTGAGTTAAAAGCTGGCTGGACAGCCAAGCCCCAAAAGGGGTAATAAATGGAGTGACATCCAGGTGATGGCCCATAAGGAGTGGTGTTCCCCAGGGCTCAGTGTTGGGGTCAGTCCTGCTTTACAACTTTATCAGTGACATGGCTAAGGGGATTGAGGGCACCCTCAGTGAGTTTGCATACAACATCAAGTGGGATGGGAGTGCTGATCTCCTTGAAGGCAGGAAGGCTCTGCAGAGGGATCTGGACAGCTCGGACTATTCAACTGAGTCCAGTTGTATGAGGTTGAACAAGGAGAAGTGCCAGTTCTGCACATGGGTCACAACAACTGCACGCAATGCTACAGGCTTGGGGCAGAGTGGCTGGAAGGCTCTCTGGTGGGAAAGTACCCTGAGGGTGCAGGCTGACAGACGGCTGAGCATGAGCCAGTAGTGTGTGCAGGTGGCCAAGGCAGCTAATAGCATCCTGGCTTGTATCAGAACCAGTGTGGCCAGTAGGACCAGGTCAGCGATCGACCCCCTGTACTCGGCACTGCTGAGGCCACACCTCAAACGCTGTGTTTCTGTTTTGGGCCCCTCACTTCAAGAGAAACGTTGAGGTGCTGGGGCGTGTCCAGAGAAGGGCAGCAAGGCTGGCGAAGGGTCTGGACCCCCGGTCGGTTGTAGAGCTGCTGAGGGGACTTGAGTCGTTTAGTCTAGAGCAGACGAGGTTTCAGGGGAGACCTTACTGCTCTCTAGAAGTACCTGAAAGGAGGTTGTAGATGAGTGGGGGTAGGTCTCTTCTCTCAGATAACAAGTGACAGGACAAGAGGAAACACCCTCAAGTTACACCAGGAGAGGTTCAGATTGGATATGAGGAAAAATGACTTCATTGCAAGGGTGGTAAGGCATTGGAACAGGCTGCCCAGGGAGCTGGTGGAATCATACATGGAAACATATGCAGTGCTTTGGGACACGATTTAGTGATACTCAGGTAACTGTTGGATGTGGTGATCTTTAAGGTCCTTTCCAACCTCAATGATTCTCTGTTTCTATGCTTCTATGATATTGCAAGCCTACCTAGACCAGCTGCTGAACAAGCTGCTCTAGCTGACACCGCCTCAGTTGCATAGTTAAAGGTCAGTCCAACCTGAAAAAAAACCAACCATAGAGGTATAAGAGCATATATAGAATGTGTCAACACAAATAGAGGAGTTCATGTGAAGAATGCTTCTCCACTCAAACGGCTTGTGGGAAAGGTATTTGATAAATCTGAAAAAAACAAGCCTGCTTTTCTATGGACAGGTCCTGGGCCATAAGGAGGGTAATGGAGCAGTATGGTACTAGAAGGGCAACTGGATCTCAGAAAGTCCTTATGCAGGAGGATGTGCATGGCTGTGAAGGGCCCTGTGAGGTCAGTTCTGCCGCTGGAGGTGACCGGCCAGCAACAGGAATGTGGCTGGGACAGTCCCTCTGCCAAGGGACCCCATAGGCCCCATCCAGGAGAAGGGCTGGGGTAGGGGTGGCCACGTCCATTGTGCCTGGGGACATGATGGGACAGCAGCAGGCACATGGCTTGCTCGTGTCTCTGATAGAAGCTGAAAGGCCAGCATCGGTCGTGTCGTTTAGAAGATCATGTGGAGGTGACTTCTCTCTGGTGAGGGGAAAGACCATAAGAAAAGGCTAATATGTTGGGTTCCCTGCTTGAAGGGCAGTTTCTGAGACAGTAGATCGTTCCTGGGTAGTGTGAAGAAGCAGGAGACAGGAAATAATGTCACAAAGTGCTACTTGAGAGGTGGAGACTGGGTATCAGGAGGAAGAACTGTCACACCAAGGGTCCTGCTGTGGTGCAAGAGCTCAGCCAGAGGGAGTCTGGATCAGCCCATGGCCTTCTGTTTCAAGGAACAGCCAGTGAGAGGGGACATATGTCAGTGAAGCTATGGAACTGTTGGGGTGAGAGCAAGGCAGGGCAGTGAGATGGGTGCCTACAGGCTGCAGGGAAAGTAAGACACGTGTCCAACCATTCAGAACAGCCTGCGGCAAGATTGCAAAGGGTGTTGGCAAGGCTGGAAGGCTCCAACAGAACCCAGGTCTTTGTCCCCTTGGCTATGGCAGCTGCCTCTGCCACTGAGGCCTATGAGAAGATATGTTGTCCTCATGGCACTGGGGCATCGTTGCCTCCTTGCAAGCCCATGGGGAAGCTGGAAGTTGTTGTGCCATTGCTGTCCTTCACTCACCATTGGATGCCCCACATTCCATGGTCCTCAGAAAGAGCCCTGAGGCCTGTGTGAGGGACAGCACCGACCTTCCCACAGGCTGGAGGTCATGGCTTGGCCTTTCTGCTTCATCAAGCAAGCCAAGGCTTTGCTCAGCAGCAGAGCTGCCTGCACAGCGCCTTTGCCCACCTGCAATCACAGCCTCCAAGGATGGGCTCTAACAAGGCCATGGGGAGGCTTTCTCAGCCATGGCCCTCAGCGGGGCCCATTAACGCTTCCAGGGACCGTGGGGTTTGCTCCTGACTTGGTGTTCTTGAGAGGTTTTTTCACCCCAGTCATGACCTGAAGTGCACAGCACCACAGACACCTTGGGCTCATTACGAGGCAGAAAGCCCTAACAAGCCATGCCTCTTCCATCAGGAACATCTGCTCTTCAGGGCTTGTACACTAAATGAGATAAATTTCAGCAGTACAGTTGAAGAGGAAGGCAGGCAATGAGCACTTTGAAGAAATTATAGAAGAACTTTCCAATTGCTCTTGATGCAGAGTGTCTCCTGAGGAGCTGTGGCCAGGTGGGAAAATCAGTCCCTGGAGCTAAATACTGCGTGGACAGCCTTGCTCCTCACCTCTCCAGCCCCACTATTTCTCTCCTCAGCCCCACGGCACTTACATCACTTGACATCAGACCTCTCCAACCAACTCTGCAGATGAATATTGTGGGTTCTTTGCAGCAATTGCTACCTGCTTCCCTTAGAGACCTGGGTGCAAATAGGCATAGAAAGGGTTATTTTTCAGTAAGGAAAAAAAACCCAAACAAACCGAATACAACTTAATAAATATCAACATACTCTATTGAGCTGTATTATGTTTTTTCAAGCATATCCTCATGCTCCTGAAGACTTTCCTTTAGGGACTAAAGTAGAGACTACTGAAAGGCAGTCCAACTTTACCTCCCTGAAGCTCAAAGCAGAAAGTAGGTACATGGGAGGAATCAGAATGGCCCAGGGGGAAGAGGACGGAGGCTTCTGGAGAATAATCAGAAAAATACATGTCCTGATTAGCTTCTGAAGGGAGGATTTCAGGTGTACAGAGTTTCATCAGTACAGGTAGATATGCCTGGAAGATTAGAAAGATGAAAGACACAGCATGCTAGACAGAGTCGTGGGAAGGCAAGCACAGAGTATGGTCGGTATTTCTTCTCCCACAATTCATGCACATTCTGAAAATGTATTTTTTGGCAGAATAGGAATGCCACTGACACTTTATAGAAAGTACTGAACCATTTCAGCTGATAAAAAAAATGTATTTTTGTTTGGATTGTAGGTGGTGGGTTTTTTTCTGAGTATTGAGAACAGTTCTCATCTTTTCAGTCAGGGCACCATTGTCTGACCATAAGCACCCAGTGCAAAACTCTAGAGGCCCCCGTATGTCTGAGGGATTTGCCTGGGACTGGCAGGTATCGGAGAAGACCTAGTGGAGACAAAAGCTCACTGGGACGTGCAGGTGGAACCTGGTCAGAGTGTGCCAGGCCATCTGCACTGGCATCAGGCATCTCTGTCCCTCTAACTGCATCCCACCACAGCACACAAATCCCCCTTCTGACTCTGACTGTTGCAAGGGCCGTTCAGTCTCTTCTCGGGACCTGAGTTCCACGGACTTAGCACCAAACACACTGTGGGCTCATTGCAATGCACAGAACCTTAAGAAGTCATGTCTCTCCCATCATTTACAGCAATTCTTCTGGATATGTATACCTAATGAGTGAAGTTTCAGGAGTGTAGTTAATGAGGAAGGTATGAAAGAGCATTTTTACAGAGCAATAGAAGAATTCTCCAATTGATACTGATGTCAATTTAAATGAGCACTCAATAAACCAGTTTTTTTTCTCTTGTTTTTTCATGTTAGAGAACTGTCTCCTGCAGATAGGGATGCAGTTTGCTTCTTCAGGATGTCTGGACAGGTAGGAGAAGCAGACTGCTTAATGTCCATCACTGTAGGGACAACTCTGCTCCTCACCTCCCCACCCCAGCATTTCTCTGTATTTGCATGTCTGGCTATGTCTGTGGAACAGACATCTCCATATGAAACACACGGGATGTAAAAGCCTCCCAGAGCAGGTCAGAAGTTGACCTTGGTTCCCCCCACCTGCCCAGGTCCCTCTCAAAAAGACAAACACACACTCAAATAGGTCCAGGATGAGCTTGAGCATGAAATCCATGAACATCAGCCTCTTCTCTTCAGGCCCAAAAGCCATTGGATCCTTCCAAGCAGGTCCCTCAACAAGCCAGTGTCTTCTCCCCTCATGACCAGTACACTGATCCTGCTGTTTGCCTTGTTTCTCCTCTCAGGATACTGAACTCCACCTTCTCAGGCTTGCTGCAGCCAAGGCACCCCCTGACTTTTATATTGTGGTAGGAAAAGGTAGCGGAAACGCAGCAGTAGCAGCTTCACCATTCATGTTTAGCTCGTGTAGACAAAGCCTATAGACCATGAAACTTGGCCTGAGACAATCCGATTTATGACAGCATTGCTGAAAAATGAACTACAAACATTCCATGAAGCCAGCCTCAGAGGATGTGAATCAGGATATAGAACCAATGTATGTTGCATAAGAAGATGTCTGCTTAGCAACTGCTTAGTAACAAAACAGCAATAAACTCACACCGGTAAAAAGCTAGAAGGCCCAAGACTTTAATATGACTATTGGCCTAAACTGTCACATTGTGGGTGGTGAACTTAGCTTTTAAGGATATAATTAGCCTAAAATAGTAGCAATTATATATACACCGATATAAAAAATAAGAGGTATAATTAGGGAATTCTTTCTTTGCAGTCCCTATTTGCCAGCACCCAGCTCAAGCTGTAGTGCTATTAATAAAATGTACTTTCATAAAGGAATCTCTCTTTTGGCTTGTGCAGAAAGCCAGAGTCCATCCCTGCTACGGTGGCTGCTGTGCATCATTTCTGTAACAGTTTGGCGACCCAGATGGGACTGTAGGCAACCACTGGTGGATGTCAGACTCTCATTTCCAAAGATCCAATTGCCAGCATTGGGTGAGTTCACCTGGGAACTTTGGAGATGGGAGGCACCAACCAGGGAATGTTAAAATTCTGTTACTACATTCTAAGTACTGGTGCACCTGAAAATTCCAGTACTAAATTCTAAGTCTTCTCAGACCAAGTGGGTTTGAGCCCCATCTGAGAAGCATGCTTCCTGATAAGTGTGAGGTGCACAGATTTGCCATACAGGTATGGGGAACAAGCATGGCATAGAAAAGGGGATGCCCCTAGGTGTGGTATAAGAAAATTCAAGGACAGTAGATGGCATTGTTGGTGAATCCAAAAAAATAAGCAAATGCATTGTGTAAGGAAGAGTGGCAGCACTTAGAGAAGCAGGGGGCATGGCCCTGAAAAGGTTCATTAAAATGCAAGAAATTGGCTATGCTCTGGAAAATTTTGGAAGATCAAACCCCTCAGCAAATGTATTATTGTTAGGTATGGGATAATTGAGCATATGACCACCATCAAGAGAATGGGCAAAAATGAGGACAAAAGCCTTCAGGAAAAATTTTAGTTGGAGCAACTGTGAATAATTTAAGCAAGGCTCCTGCAGAGCTGGTCTCTGTACCATGCTGCACTCCTGCCTCTGTATCATCTGTCCCCCTGCCCCATTGCCTCTACTGCCCCCCGCTGCTGCTGGGATCCCCAGTCCTCTTGTAAAGCAGCCAGTGGTGGGGGCATTTGGCTGTGTGTGGGTGTGAAATGTTTTTCCCTCCTGCCCCAGGGTTACATGTGTACACACATCCCTGGAACTCCAGGGATTTGATTATGTGGGTCAAAAGCCACATTTTTTAGATTTCAAAGCCTGAGGCCACTGCTCAGGGGACTGGCTGGGCATCAGTCAGTTGGTGTTAAGCAACTTTTTCCATTTGCCTCACCTGTATTTCTCTCTATCTGTTACTTTCCTTTACATTGCAATTTTTATTATTATGCTAATTTTAATTAATTTTAATACATTTTACTTAATTTTATTTAAACCGCTTTTATCTTAAGGCACAAATTTTCTCAATTTAACCTTCTAGACTGCATGGATTACATCTATGCCAATGCCCAATGCATGGGCAACAAACAGGAGGAGCTGGAAGCCGTCGAGGAGCAGGAAGACTATGACATAAAGGCCATCACAGAAACATGGTGGGATAACTCACATGACTGGAGTGCTGCAATGAATGGCTACAAACTCTTCAGAAGGACTAGGCAAGGAGGGAGAGGTGTGGGGTAGCTCTGTATGTCAGAGAGTATTTTGACTGCCACGAGCTGGAGGATGGTGGCACTAGGGTTGAGTGCTTACAGGTAAGAGTCATGTGGAGGGCCAACAAGGAAGATATCCTGGTGGGAGTCTTTTATAGACCACCCTACCAGGATGAAGAGACAGGTGAAATATGATGAATAGAGACGCGGGGAGCTTCTTGTTGCTGAGAGACACCTGAAAGCATCAGCTTCTTCAGTGCATCCTTGAGCTCTTGGTTTCTCATGCTGTAGATGAGGGGGTTCACTGCTGGAGGCATCACCGAGTACAGAACTGTCACCACCAGATCCAGAGACGGGGAGGAGATGGAGGGGGGCTTCAGGTAGGCAAAAAATGAGGTGCTGACAAAGAGGGAGACCACGGCCAGGTGAGGGAGACACGTGGAAAAGGCTTTGTGCCGTCCCTGCTCAGAGGGGATCGTCAGCACAGCCCTGAAGATCGGCACATAAGACAGAACAATGAAAACAAAACCACCAAAGCATAGACAAGCACTAAAAAGAAGCAGCCCAAGTTCCCTGAGGTAGGCGTGTGAGCAGGAGAGCTTGAGGATCTGGGGGATTTCGCAGAAGAACTGTCCCAGGGCATTGCCTTGGCAGAGTGGTAGTGAAAGTGCATTGGCTGTGTGCAGGACACTGTTGAGAAACCCAGTGCCCCAGGCAGCTGCTGCCATGTGGACACAAGCTCTGCTGCCCAGCAGGGTCCCGTAGTGCAGGGGCTGGCAGATGGCCATGTAGCGGTCATAGGCCATGACAGCAAGGAGAAAATACTCTGTTACAATGAAGAAGGAAAAGAAAAAGATCTGTGCAGCACATCCTGAGTAGGAGATGTCCCTGGTGTCCCAGAGGGAGTTGGCCATGGCTTTGGGGAGAGTGGTGGAGATGGTACACAAGTCGAGGAGGGACAGGTTGAGGAGGAAGAAGTACATGGGGGTGTGGAGGCGATGGTCGCACACTACAGCAATGCTGACAAGGCCGTTGGCCATGAGGGCAGCCAGGTAGATGCCCAAGGAGAGCCAGAAGTGCAAGAGCTGCAGCTCCCGTGTGTCTGCGAATGCCAGGAGGAGGAACTGGGTGATGGAGCTGCTGTTGGACATTTGGTCCCTCTGGGCACACATCACTGTTCAAGAGGGAAAACAGAGAGAAGTATTTAGGGGACTCTTCATTGAGCAAAATGAAATCTATTTCTCATAGACCCTCCTGTGTTTCACTAACACAATTTTCATTTTCCAGGCGACCTTCCTTTAAATCTGAGGCTGGAGCTCCTGCTGGTGCTGTCTGAGTGTGCTGTGAGGAGCAGGGCCTCTGCCTGCTGGATACTGAGGAGTCAGCCCTGCTCTGCAGCAGCGGGTTGATGGGAGTTGTGAGGGCAGGGGCCATTCTGGGGTTTGTCAAATGAAACTGCTCCTAAAGCTGAAGGGCTTGTCTGCATCTGCATTGTCAGTACTAAGGAACTGGGATGGCAGAATGCAATTTAAAAGATTTGAGGGTTTTGACATCTCCCCTCATCTTACCTGAGGTGTATTCCTGAATTTCAGTAAACCTCAACAGTTTTGATGCAGTGAGGGAGAACTGAATGAGTCCTGAGAGGCAAGAGGGTGGCCTGTGGCTTAGTGCAGAGTGAGGGGAGCTGATGTGTCCATGTGTCTTGTTCCCAGTGCTCCTTGGTTTGCACCTTTCTGAAGTGGATAGCAATTGCGCTCCCATGTTCCCATGAAAAGCCAGCAGGCACTGCTGAGAGCAGAGGGATCCACCTCAGATGCCTGAATGACTCGTGTTTCCTCAAGGTCTCCGCAACCCACTTCTAGCCAAAGATGCATATGGCTCATTTCACGAACCCAAGAGCATTTTAGCTGTCATAAGCATTGTGCTTCTCTGCACTTCAGATGAAGACAAGTTGCTGGGGACATGTTTGCATCTTGGAGGGTGGCTCACAGCATAGAAGGACAGCCCAAGGGATACCAAGTGTCCTCGTGATGGTGCCTCAATAAGGGAGAGCCAGGTCATTGCCCAGCCCCACAGAGGGCATTGCCCTCAACCCCACAGGTGGCAGGAAAGCTGGGACACTTGTTCCCATGGACACACTTCAGGAATGGACCCACAAGATCAGTGTGTGACTCTTCAGCTGAAACACCCATCCCCAGAGAGCCTGACAGCAATAGCAAGAGAACAGTAACGAATAGCAGAGACAATGGAGAAACGAGGCAAAACAGAGTGAGGGTGCGGCTGAGAGAGGCCAGGGTGAGCATGCTGGGCACTGAGGGCAGCGTTGCCCTTGCCCAGCTCTGCTCGCCACCTCCCACACACCAACATTGCTGGGCAGCTGCTTTCAGCCCCTGTGCTCTGCAGAGGGACCGGGGCATGTGGCTGGAGAGCTGCACCGCGGCTCTGCTGGAGCTCTGGCTGCAGAGGGGGTGGCTTATGCCTTGGGACCCCCAGCCCTGAGGGCAGAGGCTTTGCTGGGGGGGGAGAGCAGGCCGGGGGGATGCCTCAGAGGAAGTGGTCTGCACTGCAGGGGGTCATACAGAGCTTTCTGAATTCTCCCTCCCACAACATTTCTATGTGAAGTTTCCTCTAACTCCTGGTCATATACCAGCTGCCACAACACTTCCCTCCTGGGAGGTGTTTCCCTGTGCCAGGTCTTTCCCTGCCAGTGCTCACAGACCCCATCCCAACCTCTGTGCCCTGGCCCTATACAAACATGCCTGTCTGCAGGGCACTGGCTGGGTGCATGTACCTTGTTTGCACTTAGAGAAATAGTCAGGTGGGACTGAGCCTGATGGGTCCAGCAAAGGCAAAACTGCTTCTGTCCATGGAAGAGGAGTGCCTGGAATCACATTAGAAGACTCTGGGAAGACCCATTGATCCCTCTAAGTTACAGTTCAGGAGTCTCAGGGTCTTGTCAAAATTCAGAACTCTTTTAACATTTATTCCCTCCCACTCCCCAACAGTAGGAAAGTGATAACAGAGACTCAGAAAAGTACCTTACATTTATACTAATCTTGCTTTGCCCTTCTCTTTGAATCCTCCAATTGGAAATATTCTGGCAGTGAGCTGAAGCCGTTAGCAGCCCTGACCCACACAGCACCTTCTTAAGAGCAGAAGGACCCTGCCTTTTTGGGGGTCACTCCTTCCACCCACAGCTTCTCCCCGCAGCTCCTTGGGGAGCCCCCCGGCAGGCTGAGAGCTGCCCCTGGCAGGCGGCAGAGCCCCTGCCCCAGCACACAGCCCCCTGGGCTGCAGGGACCCTGCTGGCAAAGACAGCCCTGGGCACCCCGGGCTGCACAGCCACCTTCACAGCCCTGCAGCCGGCCCTGGCACAAGGCAGCCCACATGCCCTGGCCCTCCCACGCTGCAGCAGGGAAGCCCTGCTCTGCAGCACACTTGCCTCCTCCACAGCAAAATGCTCCCACACGGTCCCACAGGCTGGGGGTGTCTGAGCTGCTGCAGGCCTGTGTAGGAACTGCAGAGGCATTGCTCTGCAGCCACAGACTTACTGGGTCAAGGGCTGTGATGATTTCTCCCCTCATGAGCTCTCAGCATCGTCCCAGCCCAGCCTGCCTTGAAGCTCTCGGTGCCTCACTCCTCTGCCCTGGGTGCCTGCAGGCAGTGCCTCAGCCCTGCTGCGCTTTGCAGAGGAGCTGCTGGTGGGCAGAGCTGTGTCTCTGCAGCGCTGCCCATTTGCCATGAGCTCCCTCCATGGCAGGAGCCCAGCCCAGCTCAGCAGCAGGGAGCAGCCCAAGGCAGCCCTTGGTCCCCTGGGGCTCCGGGGGAACCTGCTGGGGAACCGGCTCATGCAATCACTGATATTCTATCTGCTACATCTGCACAGACGCTTTTTTCCAGTAGTGGCATTTCTCCTATTAGAAAAATATTTGAACATAAGAATCACCATTTGTTAACCCATCATTAGACAGGACACAAGGAAATTTATAGCAAAGCATCTAGGTTTTGTCAAAGCTGGGTGGAGGGTTGTCTTCAGCTAACTAAATGTAAGCACATAATTCTGGGTTTGTAGTCTCAGGGCTACAAGGACTCAGGTCTATTTTGCCCATGCCACATCACCATTCTGAAGCAAAGCCTTTGCACCCACAGGCTCTGGGACACTTGGTACTAGGTT
This sequence comes from Falco peregrinus, assembly GCF_023634155.1. NCBI lineage: Eukaryota > Metazoa > Chordata > Aves > Falconiformes > Falconidae > Falco > Falco peregrinus. Next base: position 16,207,645 of record NC_073726.1, read on the forward strand.
GCCTTATGGCCAGGCAGAGCTGGGCTGGTGCCACAGCTGGGGGGCTTCAGCCCAGATGTGCAGCAGTGCCCTCAGCCAGGGGCCCATGCAGAGGCAACTGGAGCCCGTCCTGTTGCAGACAGAGCTGTGACACTGGGGGAACCAAGTGCCAAGGCAGGTGGCAGAGCTCAGCACAGCTGCTCTGCAAGGACAGAAGCCTCCAACAGCCCAGAGATCCAAAATGGAGTTTAGACCTGTGGGACAATTCCAGGGAACCCTAAGGAGTGTTCCCTCCTTCAGGAACAGTTACGGAAGACACAGAGATACTGTGTGGCTGCTGCTGAATTGAGCAAGGGCAGGTGTGGGTACAGCTGACATTGTCTCTGTCCTCTTCTCCTCTGCCTTCCACGGCAAGTTCTCCCAGGCCTCTGTGGCTGCAGGCAGGACTCTGGAGGAGATCACGAAGGTGACTCGACTTACACTGCAAGTTTGTCCCTGCCCAGACTCTCTGCTTTCTCCTATGACAGGACAGCACTGATAGGCATGAGGGGAGCATTTGTTATCTTTAAACCTGGAAGTCAGCAAGTTTTCAACATCACAATTATGCACGCGTGTGCCCACCCAGCATGCTTGTTCCCACATTAGGATGTTATGGACTGTATGTGTGGATAAGCAGATGGGTAAAACACCAGGTGGATAATCAGGCTTAGAGGGCTGTGGTCAATCTGTGCTAGTCTGCCTGCAGGCATCTATCTAATAGGGGCCTGAAAGTGTCTGTCCTACCACCCACCTTTTTAAGGTGTTTTTAATGACCTGGACAAGATGAGAGTGCTTCTTCATTGCATTTGCAGGCGACACTCCAAGGAGGAGAGGAGACACTACACTGGAAGGCAGGGCTGCCATCCCAAAGGGCGCAGACAGGCTGGAGGTATGGTACAGTAGGAAACTCATGGTATCTAAAAAAGACAAATCCACAGTTGTGCCTTTGAGAAAAAGGCCATTTGTTTAACCCCAGAACCCAAATGAAAACAAGTTCTCAGAGCATTCCTGGGAATGGCTGTATGGTGTGGCTTATGGAAAATGAATCTGGGACACATTGCCAAACTTTTATGTGAAGCTGTAGGAGGAAACCAAAACCTCCTTGCCTGGACTGAGGAGTGCAGAGATGCATTTACTAAATTGAAATGGACTGGAATGAGTGCTCCAGCTTGAGGCCTCCCAAATCTAGAAAAAACACTTGAACTATTTGTGCATGAAAGATTACACATTGCCTTAGGAGTGTTGGCCCAGAGACTGGAACCATGGAGCAGACCCCTGGCGTACTTTTCAAAACAGCTAGACAGTGTCAGTAAAGGACGGCCAACCTGTCCCGGCACAGTGGTAGCTCAGTATTACTGATTCAAGAGGCCCAGAAACTGACACTTGGGCAAAAATGAAATTATCTCAGTGGAAAAGAAGAGCTAATTCATGATTGTTTACAGATGGTGGGACAGATATATTCTAGCCATGTGGGCTTGAAAGACACACCAACAGAAAATACAGACAGGGACTTACTTGTAGGTGGTAGTAGCTATGTGCGACATGGGACCCAAAGAGTAGGATATGTGGTGGTAAGTATCAAAGAGAGCAAAGAAGCCAAAGCCCTATCATCTGACATGTCAGACAAAGAGGCAGAACTCACAGCCTTACAAAGATCACTGGCATTATCAAGAGATAAGGCTGTTAACGTATGGACAGATTTGAAATTTACCTTTGAATAGTCCATGCTCATGGGGTCATTTGGAAAGAAAGAGGGCTCTGAACCTCTCAACAATCCTCAGTCAAATATGGGCCAGCAACCCAACAATTATTTCAGGTGACCAGTTGACCCAGAGTCATGGCAATTATGCACTGTAAAGCGCAGCAACTTGGAGATAGCTTAGTGCGTATAGGAAATGAAATGGCAGATGAAGCAGTGAAAGAAGCAGCTGAAAGCCAAGTATTGCTGTTCCTGCCAGAGAAACACCAGAAATTAGGACCTAAGAGCCCACGGTATACACCAATTAACAATCAATTGACTAACATACTAAAGGCAACCCAAAATCCTGATTTATTAAATGCAACCCAAAATCAAGGGTGATGGGTGACTGACTCCTTCACATCAACTAACAGTTACACAGGAAATCATGTGTGAATTGCTTAAAGGGAAGCACCAGAAAACTCCCTGGTGAGTTGAGACGATGGTAGAAGCCTTGAAAGGGCAAGTCCTAAGTGTACGATGTCTGGAATAGCCAAAAGCAGAGTGGAGAAATGTGAATTATGCTTGAAGAATAACACTCACATACCCCAAAGACCTTTCCCAGGGCTGACAAAGAGAGGAAACAGCCCAGGAGATTACTGGCAAATAGACTTTTTCCAAATTACTGCAGCAAAATGTGTATCAGTATCTCTTAGTAATGACAGATGCTTTTTCAGGCTGGCCGGAAGCCTTCCCTTGCTGCACCAGTAAGAAGTATCATGTGTTAGTTAAGAGATAATACTGAGATTCAGGGTACCCATAGGACTTTCTTCGGGTAGGGGTCCACACTCAGTAGAAGAAGCCCTTCACCTTTTAGCTAAAGTATGAGGGATAAAATAGGATCTCCATACCCCATAGAGACCTCAAGCAACCTGGCAAGTAGAATGAATCAACGCGTAAAGAAACAGATGAGTAAACTTTCCCAAGAGGCTGAGATCAAGAGGCCAGATGCTTTACCCTTAACACTGCTACAGGTACAGGATCCATCCTGAAACTAAGGAGAGAGTTATTCCTTTGGAAATGATATACGGTAAACCTAGCCAGGTGACAGAAACAGGCGAGAATGTTGAAATAATAGGGACACATTCCCTTGAAGATTATGTTCTCTTTCTAGAAAAGGTCCTGTCCTGTCTTCACAGGTCCGTCACCGTGAGCACACCTCTATCCCTGGACATGCCTGTATGTCAATACCAATCCAGAGATTGGGTGTATCTCAGAACATGGTTGAACAAACCATTGGAAAAAGAAGTGTAAAGGACCTTTCCAGATTTTGCTCACCACCTACACTGCTGCCAAGCCTGAAGGAGTCACTCCATGGACATATCATCACAGGGTTAAACCTGCCACAATGACAGAATATACTGTCAACCAAGAAGAACCTTTATGCTTGAAACTACCTCCAGAATCCTAAAGTTCTATTTTAGGTATCTTGCATTAATTACAGACAGCATAGAGATGAATGACTGAAATAAGACCCTAGATAAGACTGAGTTGTATACAGGGAAGTTGGAGTCTGTTAAATGTCTCTGTAGATGTTTGTTGAAACATGTTTTACAGATGTGTAGAATTTGGCCTGTGATGTGGTGTGCTAAATCCTCAGCTTGGGTGGGATCAGGAGGACTCATGGACACGGAATACTCATTTTAAAATGGTGAGAAGATTGATGAATGTTGTTAATAAGAGGGGTTGTTGTGTATGTACCCATTTCCCTGAATATACTCATGCAGGAATTCCTCTAGCTGGTATCCCCATCCCATTTGGGACTAACGGGACTAACTTGTAGCTAAGACCAGGATACACTCATTGGAATGAGACTGACCTCCAGACTTGGACAACATTGAATCCACATTTGTCCACTGTGAGGTGTGTTACTACAAATGAAGCCAAGACACACCAAAATGGAACTCAGTTCTTTGTTGGGTGCTACCCACATTGTGATTCATCAACGCAATTAATGAACCTGTCAGAATTCACTGCGAGTAAGTACTGGAATGTTCCCCTGGGGACTGGGTGATGTTGGGTAAGTGGCAGTGTAGCACAAAAAGCTTTACCACCAAGATGGTCGGGTAATTGTACTCGGGGAGGGATTTTTCCTGATATGACTGTAACTGAGATATTGTATAATAACCTGTGGTTAAGAACTTACCTGCAGAGACATAGGCGGAGTCAAAACCCCCTTATAGAAAGACCCACTGGGTTTCATTCTTTTGCTGTGTGGATTATTCCTTGGTTAGGGGTTGCTGAATTGGAGAAGGCAGTGGTAGAAGTATCCATAGTAATGGAAGAGATGCCCAAGAATGCTTCAGGTGCCAAAAAAGCTTTGCAGAAATAGCCCCTATGACTGTGCAAAATAGAAAGGTATTAGATATGAAGCTGGCATCTCAAGGTGGAGTCTGTACTATTGTTACTACCAATTGTTGCATATATGTAGATCAAAGTGGAATAATTTTACCAACTCACTAGAGATTTGGAAACACACTAAAATTTTGCATGAGATCCAGAAAGTCGACACCTCCTATGGATTTCAAGAAGTTTGGAATAGGCTGACATTCTGATTTTCTGACTTACACCTATGGATTTAGAAGTTACTCTCCATATGCCTTCCTCCTCTTACTCTTGGATCATACCTGTCCCTCTCACCCACCTAGTTTCTGCTTTGAGCTTCAGGGAGGTAAATTCTGACTGCCTTTCAGTAGTCTCCCTGATACTTCCTATAGGGAAGTCTTCAGTAATGGTGATGGACCTCATGGGGATCTGCTGGAACTAACCATAACAGAGCTGAGAAGTGTATTTTAATATTTATTAACTTGGATTGGGTTTGCTTCTAGTTGTTTGTTGGGGTTTTTTTTCCTTACTGAAAAGAAACCCTTTCCTATGCCTATTTGCACCCAGGTCACTGAGGGAAGAAAGTAGCAATTGCTGCAAAGAATCTGCAATATTCAGCTGCAAAGGTGGCTGGAGAAGTCTAATGTCAAGTGATGAAAGTGCCGTGGGGCTGAGGAGAGAAATAGCAGGGCTGGAGAGGTGAGGAGCAAGGCTGTCCACACAAGTGTTCACCTCCAGGGACTGATTTTCCCACCTGGCCACACCTACTAAGAAGAATCTGCATCAACAGTAATTGGTGAATCCTACTATCACTTCTTCAAAGTCCTCATTCCCTGCCTTGCTCTCTCCCTGTACTGCCAAAACTTATCTCATTAAGTGTGCAAGCTTTGAGGAGCAGACCTCCCTGATGGGAGAGACATGGCTTGTTAGGGCTTTCTGCCTCATAATGAGCCCAAGGTGTCTGTGGTGCTGTGCACTTCAGGTGGTGGGAGGAGACTGAAGAAACCTCTCAAGAACACCAAGTCAGGAGCAAACCCCATGGTCCCTGGAAGCGTTAATAGGCCCCGCTGAGGGCCATGGCTGAGAAAGCCTCCCCATGGCCTTGTTAGAGCCCATCCTTGGAGGCTGTGATTGCAGGTGGGCAAAGGTGCTGTGCAAGCAGCTCTGCTGCTGAGCAAAGCCTTGGCTTGCTTGGTGAAGCAGAAAGGCCAAGCCATGACCTCCAGCCTGTGGGAAGGTCGGTGCTGTCCCTCACACAGGCCTCAGGGCTCTTTCTGAGGACCATGGAATGTGGGGCATCCAATGGTGAGTGAAGGACAGCAATGGCACAACAACTTCCAGCTTCCCCATGGGCTTGCAAGGAGGCAACGATGCCCCAGTGCCATGAGGACAACATATCTTCTCATAGGCCTCAGTGGCAGAGACAGCTGCCGTAGCCGAGGGGACACAGTCCTGGGTTCTGTTGGTGCTTTCCAGCCTTGCCAGCACCCTTTGCCATCTCCACCGCGGGCTGTTCTGCATGGTTGGACACCTGCCCCTTTTTCCCTGCAGTCTATAGGCGGCCATCTTGCTGCCCTGCCTTTCTCTCACCCTGACATTTTCATGCCTTCACTGAGGTACCTTCACTCTCACTGACTGTTACTTGAAACACAAAGTCATGGGCTGATCCAGACTCCCTCTGCCTGACCTCTTGCACCATGGTGGGACCCTTGGAGTGACAGGTTTTCCCCCTGATAGCTACTCTCCACCTCCCAAGTTGCACTTTGTGACATTTTTTCCTCTCTCCTGCTTTTTCCCACTATGCAGGAAAGATCTACCATCTCAGAAAATACCCTTAAAGCAGGGAGTGCATCCAATTAGCCTTTACTTATGGTCTGTTCCCTCACCAAAGAGAAGGAATACCCACATGTTCTCCTAAACCACGTGACTGCTTCTGGCCTTTCAGCTTCTGCCAGAGACATGGCCAAGCCATGTGCCTCGATGCTGTCCCATCATGTCCCCATTCAAAATGGACATGACAACCCATATCTCAGCCCTTTTCCTGGGTGGGTCCTAGGGGCTTTTTGGCAGTGGGACTGTCCCAGCCACATTCCTGTGGCTGGCCCGTCACCTCCAGAGACAGAACTGACCTCACAGGCCCCTCACAGCCATGCACTTCTTCCTGCATGAGGAGTTTCTGAGGCCCAATTGACCTTCTAATACCATAGCCCTCCATCACCCTTCTTATGGTGCTTGACTACTCCAGAGAAAAGCATGCTTGTTTCATCAAATATATCAAATATGTTTCCCACAAACCATTTGAGTGGAGGAACATTCTTCACATGAAGACCTCTATTTCATCTATATCCTTGTTGAACCTTTTTTATTATTATTTCCTTTTTCTTCAGCATATTCTGTCATCAGAAACACTTCAATGCAAAGATTCATTGAATTATGGAGTAACTCAGGTCTGGAGAAAGCCCTAAACAACGTCTTGTCTGGCTCTCCTGCTCAAGGCAAGGTGAACTAGAGGAGATGGCTCAAGGCCTCTACCCAGTTTTGCCTCATCCACAAGGCAGCTGAAAGTGCACACAGTCACAGCATACAGGGGGATCATAAAGATGTTCAACAGTGTTGGTCCAAGTGCTGGTCACTGAGGGATACCACTAGTAACTGCCTGCATGGAGGATTCTGTACCTCTGGTGACATTGGAATAGAGAGGAGATGACAACATCATTACTAGTAGAATGTTCTACTAGTAGAACAAGACCATAACCAATCAAAACAACAGCGCACAGGCTAGGCCTGTAATGTGTTCCATTATAAGTGCTGTGCAGAAGAAGGGCAGTTTCTTGCTTCAGAGTAACATTCACTTGTCAGTTTCGACACTGCACCCTTGAGCTCCTGGTTCCTCATGCTGTAGATGAGGGGGTTCACCACTGGAGGTACCACCGAGTACAGAACTGTCACCACCAGGTCCAGCGATGGGGAGGAGATGGAGGGGGTCTTCAGGTAGGCAAACATGCCAGTGCTGACAAAGAGGGAGACCACGGCCAGGTGAGGGAGGCACGTGGAAAAGGCTTTGTGCCGTCCCTGCTCAGAGGGGATCCTCAGCACGGCCCTGAAGATCTGCACGTAGGACAGCACAATGAAAACAAAACACCCAAAGAATAAACAGGCACTAACCATGAGAAGCCCAACTTCCCTGACATAGTCTATTTCTGAGCAGGAGAGCTTGAGGATCTGAGGGACTTCACAGAAGAACTGGTCCACAAGATTACCATGGCAGAATGGAAGTGAGAATAAATCAGAGGTGTGCAGCACAGCAGTGAGAAACCCACTGGCCCAGGCAGCTGCTGCCATGTAGACACAATTTCTGCTGCTCAACAGGGTCCCGTAGTGCAGGGGTTTGCAGATGGCCACATAGCGGTCATAGGCCATGATGGTGAGGAGACAATATTCTGCTGTGATCAAAAAGAGGAAGAAAAATAGCTGTGCAGCACATCCTGCATAGAGGATGCCTCTGGTGCCCCAGAGGGAGTTTGCCATGGCTTTGGGGAGAGTGGTGGAGATGGAGCCCAGGTCGAGGAGAGAGAGATTCAGGAGGAAGAAGTACATGGGGCTGTGAAGGTGGTGGTCACATACTACAGCAGTGATGATGAGACTGTTGGCCATGAGGGCAGCCAGGTAGGTGCCCAGGAAGAGCCAGAAATGCAAGAGCTGCAGCTCCTGAGAATCTGCAAATGCCAGGAGGAGGAACTGGGTGATGGAGCTGCCGTTGGACATCTGCTGCCTCTGGGCATGGAGACCTGTCACGGAGGAAAGGCAGTGACAATTTAGAATAGACTTTCTACAGTAAAGCCAGTCAATTTTCCCCAATATTTTTATCTCCCTGTGCAAATGCATTTCCTTCCTCTGGTCTGTGCTGGCAGAATGTGAGAGAGAAGCAGGACTGTGGGCTCTGAAGCAGTCAGCTCTGCCCTGCTGTAGTGGGGACATGGAAGCTGCTTTATGAGAGCTCCAGTATTCACAAGGGATGTCAGTTGTAAGAAAAGTTTCCCATCTGCCCTGACAACTCTAAAGAGTGTGGGCAGCAGAAGAGAGGCTTAGCATGATTTTATAATGATCTTCTCTGAGGTCTGGTTTTGTTTTCCTACTGCCACACCTGGCAAGTGCTATTTTCAGGGACAGAAATTCTAATTTTTGTGCCTGAAAGTGTGGACAGGCTAAGGAGGGGACAAGTAAATGGGCTCACCTACGTGTGGTTTAGTGCATAGTCAGGAGAGCTGCCGAGTCCATCAGTCTTGTTCTCAGCCACTCTGCGCTTAGACTTGTGCTGCCTCAAGGGGGACTGCACACACAAATTACTCTTTCTAAATATCTTTATCAACAACTGCACTCTGATGACAGCGGGCAGTGCTGTTTCAAAGGGCAGATCTGAAAACATTCCCAGCCCCAAGGTAGAGTTGTGGTGGAGAAGGACATCATTGCTCACAGAGAGAAGCAAAGGACTTGGAGGGGAGCACTGGCTGCCCAGGGAAAACTCAGCATTCCCTTGGATGCTGCAGGAGAGCTGTGCTTTTCTGGAGGGCCTGTGGCAAGGCCAGGGGGACAGGCAAAGCAGACACTCGGGGATCCTGAAGGTGCCATGTCTTAAAGGTAGAATCAGATCATTGCTCAGCAGACAATTACTAGCAGATCCCTCCAGGGAAGGACCAAATGAGAGCTTTCTGAAGACAGCTTCCCGCAGTGCTTATCTGCAGTTTCCCCCCCACCCTTTGCCCATGTCCCTGATGCCTGGAGCTGTGCCTATTTGGACCTGGTTCACTGTCACCACTTGTCCACCCTGTCAGTGCTCACACAGCCCATCCCACCCACTACATGCTCAGCTCTGCCCTGCAGACCCCTGCTGGCAGCCAGGCACAGCCCAGGGCAGCTCTGTGTGCCTGCAGGGGCTAAGGAGCAGCTCAAACAAGTGCTGATGAGAACAGAGGTCTCCGTGCGTTCTGCAGAGTGCAGAAAGAGCTTTCCATCTGCCACTGCCCACCCAGACACCCCAGAGAAGAAAACTGAAAGAACAGGCTCCTTCTCTTTCAGGTCAATTCTGCCTCGATGTCCTTCTTCCAAAGACAGGGGGATCTGGGGCTCTGAGCAGCCCTGAGCCATGCAGCACCCACCCTCTCAAGAGCAGGACCCCGCCCTGCCAGCGGTTGCTCCTTCCACCCACAGCTTGTCCTCACAGAACCGTGGGGAGCTCCCTCAGCAGGCTAAAAGATGACCCTGGCAGGCAGCAGTGTAACAGTACCAGCACACAGACCCCTTGGGAGCAGGGACCTTGCTCAGAAGGACAGCCCTGAGCACCTCTGGCTGCACAACCACCTTCACAGCCCTGCAGCCATCCCTAAGGCAATGGAGATGGCATGCCTTCTGCCTCTGACTGTGCAGCACAGAGTCCCTGCTGCAGAGCGTGTCCCTCTCCATTCTACCAACCAAGGGATATGCCAGGTTGAGGGGACCCTGCCAGAATACTCACGTGCATTGCCCTGCAGCCAGAGACTTACTGTGTAAAAGGCTGTGAAGATTTCTGACCCAGTGAGATCTTGGCACCCTCCCTCTCCAGACTGTCTTTAACATCCCTCTGACATGCTTCTCTCCCCTGGGTGCCTGCAGGCAGTGCCTCAGCCCTGTTCCTAGGAAGAGCTGTCTCTCTGCAGCGCTGCCCATTTGCCATGAGCTCCCTTCATGGCAGGAGCCCGGCCCAGCTCAGCAGCAGGGAGCAGCCCAAGGCAGCCCTTGCTCTGCCCCTCTGGGCTCCCTCCAGGGGTCCCTGGGGCTCCGGGGGAACCTGCTGGGGAACAGGCTCATGCAATCACCTCACCTCTGCAGAGACTTTTCTTTCTAGCAGTGGTATTTCTCCAATCAGAAGATTTGGGCATGAGAATCAGCTTTCCTTAACCCATATTAGACAGGACACAAGGAAGTCTATAGCAAAGCATCTTAGTTCTCCAAGCTGGGGAGGGGGTGGGGTGGGGAATGTCTTCAGTTACTTAATTAAATGTAAGCATTTAATTCTGGGTTTGTAGTCCTAGGGCTACAAAGATCAGCTCTCTTTTCCCATGCCACATCACCATTCTGAAGCAAAGCCTTTGCACCCACAGGCTCTGGGACACTTGGTACCAGGTTGCCTTATGGCCAGGCAGAGCTGGGCTGGTGCCACAGCTGGGGGGCTTCAGCCCAGATGTACAGCAGTGCCCTCAGCCAGGGGCCCACGCAGAGGCAACTGGAGCCTGTCCTGTTGCAGACAGAGCTGTGACACTGGGGGAACCAAGTGCCAAGGCAGGTGGCAGAGCTCAGCACAGCTGCTCTGCAAGGACAGAAGCCTCCAACAGCCCAGAGATCCAAAATGGAGTTTAGACCTGTGGGACAATTCCAGGGAACCCTAAGGAGTGTTCCCTCCTTCAGGAACAGTTACGGAAGACACAGAGATACTGTGTGGCTGCTGCTGAATTGAGCAAGGGCAAGTGTAGATACTTCTGAGATGCTCTGCATACTCTTCTCCTCTGCCTTCCCTGGCCAGTTCTCCCAGGCCTCTGTGGCTGCAGGCAGGACTCTGGAGGAGAAGAAGCAGCAGTGGGAGGGGATCAAGTGCCTTGAACTCAGGCAATCTTGAGCAGTCCGTGGGAGCAGAGGGGCAGTATCCCAGGGAGCTGAGAGAGCAGGCTGCTGTCACAGGGAGGCCACTCTCCACCGTCTGGGAAAGGCTATGGAGACTGGGAGAGCTCTCACAGGGGTGGCAGCACCCACCCATGGCACGCACTTTTAAGAGATGGCCAAAGGATGAGCAGTGGAAGTAAAAGCCCCAGAGCACGTCCACTGAGATACTATTTCTGGGTGTATGAAAGAGAAGGTGAGTGGATTCACCCAGGGCAGATTGTGCCTGGACATCCTCTCTGCTTTCTGTGAGGAAAGGACAGGATTGCTGGACTTAGACAGAGCAGTCGTGGTCTTTCACTGGAAGGCAGCAGAGCTTTCAAAACCATTGCCCCAATATTCTAGTGCCTACATATGGATATTATGGCCTACATGGGTAGAGAAGCAGATGGGTACAAAATCAGCTGGACAGTCAGCCTCTGAAATTCACGATCAGTGCCTGGTTCTCTGCCTGGAGGCATCCAGCTAGCAGTGTTCTTCTGGGGTCTGTTCTGACATCTGCCTTCTTTTTTATGACCTGGAAGAAAGGAGAGAGTGATTTTTTCATATCATTTGTAGATGTCACCACGCTCAAGAGAGCAGACACTGCACTGGAAGGCAGCGTTGCCCCCTTAAAGGACACAGACCAAACACAAGTATGTGCCAAAAGTAACCTCATGGTATCCAATAAAGAAAAATCCCAAGTCCTGTGTCCAGAGTGGACTAAGGCCCTGCAATGACAGAGGGGGCTGCGTGGCTGGGTAGCAGCTCTGTGGGAAAGGCTCTGATGGTCCTCAGGTGTCATCAGGCAAAGCATGAGCCACCAGCAAAGGTGGCCAACAGCATCCTGAGCCCTGTGAGAAGGGACAGAGGCAGTGGTAGTGATTCTGCCCCACATTTGGTGTCTTAGATAACAAATCCAGAATATATGGAATCCAGAATACCAGAGACATCTGTAAACTGGACTCATTTCAGTGGAGGCCCACCGTGGTGGTCACAGGTAGAACACTTGCAGCATGAGAAGTTGAGACAGCTGGGCTTGTCCAGCCCTGCGAAAGGAAGGTCTTGGGGTTACATGCAGCAGCATGGTGCTGTTCCCAGGAGGACGCAGTCAGGCTCATGTGCATGCTATAAGGCACAAGGACAAGAGGCAATAGGCTGAAACCAGAGAGGGTCAGAGGTCATAAAGTGAGAAGCTTTTCCAGTATGACGATAGCCAAGTGCTGGAAGCCGTTTCCCAGAGACTCTGTGCTGGCTCTGTCCCAGAAAGGGACCAAAGCGTGTTTGGGTGAAGCCCTGAGTAATCTAGTCTGAGCCTGCTCTGTGCAGGAGGTTGGTCGAGAATCCTGCACAGGTCCCTGCACAGTCCCATGCCAGCCGTCCTTCCTTCCCATTCCTGTTTTGCAATTAGGGAAAGCACTTGCATGCTCCCTGAGCACTGAAGGAACTCACACCAGGTGCAGGGCTGCTTCACAGGTACCCACAAGCAGCCCTGAGGCCACCCTTTCCCCGATACAAGCTCTTCTGTGGTACTCTCCTAATATCTTGCAAAAAGAACAGCCTAGCCTGTCAGTTCTTTCCCCATTGGCTATACTTTACTTGTTGTATATCTTCTTTTATTATTTCAGAGGTGCTTACTGTGGGAATTTTCCATCTTGGGTAGCAACTCCATGAAGCATACCATTCTCTTTCATTGCCTGTATTTTCCTTCATTGCCCATGTTCTGATCTCGTTTGAGGCACTTGCCCACCAACCTGAAATGCTGATGTGTTGGGGTTTCAGTCCAGGAGACTGACATGCTTGGGAGATCGACCTTCCCACAGGCTGGAGGTCATGGCTTGGCCTTTCTGCTTCATCAAGCAAGCCAAGGCTTTGCTCAGCAGCAGAGCTGCCTGCACAGCACCTTTGCCCACCTGCAATCACAGCCTCCAAGGATGGGCTCTAACAAGGCCATGGGGAGGCTTTCTCAGCCATGGCCCTCAGCGGGGCCTATTAACGCTTCCAGGGACCATGGGGTTTGCTCCTGACTTGGTGTTCTTGAGAGGTTTCTTCAGTCTCCTCCCACCACCTGAAGTGCACAGCACCACAGACACCTTGGGCTCATTATGAGGCAGAAAGCCCTAACAAGCCATGTCTCTCCCATCAGGGAGGTCTGCTCCTCAAAGCTTGCACACTTAATGAGATAAGTTTTGGCAGTACAGGGAGAGAGCAAGGCAGGGAGTGAGGACTTTGAAGAAGTGATAGTAGGATTCACCAATTACTGTTGATGCAGATTCTTCTTAGTAGGTGTGGCCAGGTGGGAAAATCAGTCCCTGGAGCTGAACACTTGTGTGGACAGCCTTGCTCCTCACCTCTCCAGCCCTGCTATTTCTCTCCTCAGCCCCATAGCACTTACCCCACTTGACGTCAGACCTCTCCAGCGAAGTCCACGGCTGAATATTGCAAGTTCTTTGCGGCAATTGCTACCTGCTTCCTTTAGAGCACTAGGTGCAAACAAGCATAGAATAGGTTTTTTTTAACTGCGGGAGAAAAAAAAATGAACCCCCTATTCAATATAATGAGTAATGAAATACACTTCTCAGCTCTGTTATGGTTTGATTCAAGCAGATCCCCATGAGGTACATCGCCACAACTGAAGAGTTGTCTATAGTGAGCATTAGGGAGACTACGGCAAGACAGTCCAACTTTACCTTCCTGAAGTTCAAAGCAGAAACTAGAAAAATTAGAGATTGCAATGATCCAAGGGTAAGAGCAAGAAGGTATCTGGAGGTTAACTTCTTAATCCATAGATATAAATCAGAAAACCAGGATGTTAGCCTATTCAAAACTTTTTGAAATCCACAGGAGGTGTCAGATTTCTGGATCTCATAACAAATATTAGGATGTTTCCCAATATTTTGTGAACAAGTCTGCAGAAAATCTCCAACTTTGATCTACATATATGCAACAACTGGTATTAACACTTCTACAGGCTCCACCTTGAGATGCCAGCTTCATATCTAATGCCATTCTATTTTGCACAGCTATAGGAGATAGTTCGGAAACTTCTTGCAAAGGCTTTACTGCACCTGAAATGTTGCTGGGTGTCTCTTCCATTACTGTGGAGAACTTAATCACTGCCTTCTCCAATTCAGCAACCCCTAACCAAGGAATAAACCACACAGCAAAAGAATGAAACCCAGTGGGTCTTTCTATAAGGGATTTTGACTCTATCTCTATCTCCGCGGGAAGTTCTAAACCACAGATTATTATCCAATGTCTCAGTTATAGTCATATCAGGAAAAATCACTCCCCGTGTACAAGTACCCGACCATCTGTGCTACACTGCCACTTACCCAACACCACCCAGTCCCCAGGGGAACATTCCAGTACTTACTCGCAGTGAATTCTGACAGGTTCATTAATTGCGTTGATGAATCACAATGTGGGTAGCACCCAACAAAGAACTGAGTTCCATTTTGGTGTGTCTTGGCTTCATTTGTAGTAACACACCTCACAGTGGACAAGTGTGGATTCAATGTTGTCCAAGTCTGGAGGTCAGTCTCATTCCAATGAGTGTATCCTGGTCTTAGCTACAAGTTAGTCCCGTTAGTCCCAAATGGGATGGGGATACCAGCTAGAGGAATTCCTGCATGAGTATATTCAGGGAAATGGGTACATACACAACAACCCCTCTTATTAACAACATTCATCAATCCTCTCACCATTTTAAAATGAGTATTCCGTGTCCATGAGTCCTCCTGATCCCACCCAAGCTGAGGATTTAGCACACCACATCACAGGCCAAATTCTACACATCTGTAAAACATGTTTCAACAAACTTCTACAGAGACATTTAACAGACTCCAACTTCCCTGTATACAACTCAATCTTATCTAGGGTCTTATTTCAGTCATTCATCTCTATGCTGTCTGTAATTAATGCAAGATACCTAAAATAGAACTTTAGGATTCTGGAGGTAGTTTCAAGCATAAAGGTTCTTCTTGGTTGACAGTATATTCTGTCATTGTGGCAGGTTTAACCCTGTGATGATATGTCCATGGAGTGACTCCTTCAGGCTTGGCAGCAGTGTAGGTGGTGAGCAAAATCTGGAAAGGTCCTTTACACTTCTTTTTCAACAATTCATCCAACCACATTCTCAGATACACCTGATCTCTGGGTTGATATTGATGTAATGGCACATCCAAGGACAGAGGTGTGCTCACAGTCGCGGACCTGCGGAGAGAAGACAGGACCTATTCTAGAGAGAGAACATATCTGTGGAATGGAAAAATCACCTGGGGGGGGGGGGGGGGGGGAGGAATTAGACACCTCCTACTCAAATGCCCACCCACCCACCCACCACTGAAAAGAGCGAAACCCCCGCTCGGGAAGCATGCGTAGTCACCAATCACAATAGAAGAATGTATGACTAGGGTCACTCAAGCTACACCTGAGAATAAAGAGAAGTATAACAAGTGAATAAATGAGGGGATGAATGGGGAAGACACCACGGAGAGGAAGTGAATGGAAGACACCACCAAGACTGACTCCTGGGATCGGCTGACAGGCTGAGCCTTGCTTCTCCCCCCCTTGGGATGCCTTGGATGAGACTTAAACTAAGTGCTTCTTCAGGAGATTTAGAAATGTCTCTAGAGAATTACTCTTTAATATTTGTAGCCAGGCTGAATTGTTGTAATTTTTCCACGCTTTTTATACTTTATAACATTTTACTTGCATGTGCCTTTTTGCAAACACTCACTATCACCAGCAATCAAAGAACCTGTGGATCTGTTGCTGATAAAACTGTACTGTTAAGTAGCTGGTTGTCACAGTTTCTCATTGAACATGACCATACCCTAGAGTGTGGCTGTGCTAGTTCATGAGCACAACTGTACTGGCAGTGCAGACTGCTATCAGTGTATCCAGGCCCGTGGTAGTCTAATATACTTATTAAATGTGACTGGACTTATAAGGATAAATTGGACATCACTTAGAATTTAAACCTAGCTG
This sequence comes from Falco peregrinus, assembly GCF_023634155.1. NCBI lineage: Eukaryota > Metazoa > Chordata > Aves > Falconiformes > Falconidae > Falco > Falco peregrinus. The sequence goes on from NC_073726.1 coordinate 16,223,387, forward strand.
CACCTAATCTCCCACCTCAATGAGGAGAGCTGGAAGGACAGGGGGTGGGTGGGTGGGGGGTGGGGGTGTGTGCGCACGCGCTGGGGTGTGGGGGTGTGGGGGTGCAGGTGTGTTATGTCCTGCTACATTACTCCATCCCCTTTAATGCAACAGGCTGTGAGACCAGTAGTCTTACTGGTAGTCCAAAAGCAAGTCCCAGTCAAGGACATGGATGGACATACTCAGGAATAACTTGGGCCACAGGAGTTTCCACATGTATGGGCCAGCAAGGAAAGCTGGCACCCAACACAGCCAGGATGTCGCTCTCAGATGATTGCTCATGGAAATTCGCCATAAGCCACTTGGAGCAACACAAAGATGACTTTCAAGAACCTCCTCCTCTGCAGGGCCATGTTTTGCCTGAAAAAGAGGGAGTCCTGTGGCTGTCAATGAGCCAAGTCTTGAGCAACACCCTTCACCACAGGTGGACTTCCCTCTTCAGGTCAAAATGCACCATTTTGGAAGTCTGCTGCTGAGGGAGAGCTGACAGAGCAGCGCTCAGGAGCAACAGGATTTCTGTCCACACCATTCAACACTGCCGGCAGCTCTTCCCCAGAGGAAGAGCTCCAGGAGCACCTTCCACAAGGGAATGAAAATCATCCCAGGAAGCTGAAATCATCTCTGAAGAGGTGGGTCCGATGAAGAGTGCTTTTCAGCAGTCTTTCTGATGTGAACCTTGTTCTCACTTTGGCTGAGGAAGCAGCCTTGCTTTCACTTGTGGTCACACAGATCTCTCTTAGGGGTGCTTCTCCGCACAGCTGGCAAATGCAGGAGCCTTGTCTGGCTTTCCTCCCAGAGCCCTCCCAGAGCTGCGTGGTCTCTTGCCAGAGCTGGGGAGAAACCCCTTCCCTGACGCAGCCTTGGCTGTGCACCCGAGGGTCTGGCTATGCAGCAGTTTGTCCTATCATGGCCAAAGTTTGGGGCTCCGGCAAATGCATGGGATTGAAACTGTGAGGGGTTTGGCTCTTGGTCCTCCCTGAGAATGACCACAGCATAAGCAGCACTCGTGCTTCTGCGCCTGGGTGAGAGCACTGGGCAGCCGGCTGGGGAACAGCCCCTGCTCTCCCCTTGGCTTGCACTGGCCCTCAGACACCCCCTTTCTCCCCCTGTCCGCAGCAGAAAGATGTGGTATGTATATGGCGAAGATGCACTGGCTCAGCAGATGTCTCCACAATGAGATAAGGGCAGCTGCCGTCTGGCAGGAAGGCTGAAGACTGTTCCTAGGAAAAGAAACCAGAGAAAAGTTGGGCCTCTCTCTTGGGGTCTCTTCTCGAGGACGCCCAGCCACATGGGTTTTGTCTCTCTGTTTGGGAGGCGGCACCGAACCCCACGCACTGCCTCCCTGGGGCGAAGAGCAAGGCGGCCTGCTCGTCTCCTGCCACCAGTGACATCTGGGCGGAGCTCGGGCACAGAGCAGCTCTCCGAGCTCACCCTCGAGCACTTGACAGCAAGCAGCAGTGCCGACCTTACCTGCAATCCCTGCAGCCTGGCTGCGCCGCTTTGCAGGCCCTTGAGTGGCTGAGCTGGCAGCTGGCTTCAAAACGCCTGTCCCCAGCTCCACCTTCGTTCAAAGGCTCCTGTGGGAGGAAAAAGATGCCAGTTGCCCACCAGCCCCACAGTATGTGAGCCAAGGACCTTGCCAGATGGCCTGAGGAAGCCTCCCTGGGGATGTCCCAGCTGCATGGAGAGAGGGCAGCACAGCTGGGCCTCTTCCAGGGGTCCCCCTTCTCCTTTCCCCATCATTGGCTTTACAGGCCTGCAGCGGGAGAAGAGAAAGCAACTGGCAGTAGCAACCCCTTGCCGCAGGAAGCCCACCCCGGCAACACATCCTGATTCTCACCCCATCTCTGCCTGTTCCCTGGCCCCTGGCACTAACCCCCGCCTCGGCAGTCACCTCTCAGCGGCCGTTTGTGGGGGTGGCACAGGCTGCTGTCCTGCACTGCAGCCCCCCTCCTTATCCCTGGTCACTGGCAGACACCATTAGAGTTCGGTTTTCCCTGTTTTCAGGGCCGACTTCTGCAAACATGCTCACTTGTTTAGCCGGTCGGGTGTAACATGGACAAGGACGTTGAGCCTTTCCTTGCTGACAGCCTTGCACCCTGGCCCAATTTACTCTGCAGCATATTTCTATCGACCGGTCAGCTTGGGGTACTGATTTGGGTCACTCTCTGCCTATGACAAGGTTCTGCCCTGTGCTTCCATGGCTGATCCTTCATTTCATTCTCAGATTTTCATTCTTACAGCAGCAGTAAACACAGTCTCAAACACTTGCTGCATGTCAGCCCATGGAGGGTTATACGCACAGAAGATGCCTCACAGAGTTTGTATCACCTGCTCCGGATCATATAGTTGTCTGGGCTGGCACCAAGCACTTCTGGGCTGGAACCAAGTACTGCTGCCACATCCACACCAGCTCATGTCTGTGGTGGGCACGGGCCAGGTGGGCTTCCCATGGCAGGTGAGATGTTTTCACCCATTATTTTCTTCACTCCCATTGCCTCCTGATGTTTCCTTCTTCTCCCTCTGCAGCTCTGCAGGGTCAGAGATCTGTCCCTTGCGCATCTCCTCATCACTGTGCTCAAGCTCAAGGCTGAGGGTCTGCTGGGTGCGGTGGCATGCCCTGCACCCCAGGAGCTCCTCTCAAGCTCCTCCCCAAGCCATGCAGGGCTCCAGATGCCTCCAGCGTCTCTTCCCCAGCCTCCTGCTGGGCCCTGAGCATCTGTGATGAACACTCCCAGAGCCCAGCTAAGCTGTAGCGCAGGGGTGGGCTCCCTGCAGCTCTCGTTAACCGCCAGAAGACCCCTTGCACTGGCAGACCCCACAGGGAAGGGTGCCCGCTCACTATCCCGTCATGCTTCCCCACACCCAGGACAGACCCCCGGCATGGCCCCACCAGTGTTCCCCAGGAAGGGGCATGTGAACGGCAAACAGCTTTGCTTCCCCAACAGCAAGACCAAGACTGATCTCTGGTCCAGACCAGAGAGGGGGGAGGACAAAAACAACCTAAAAGTGCCCCAAGGCCCCTTCCCACCTCCACCCTCAAGAATGGCTGGCCAGCACACAGATGTCAGCATCACAGGGTCAGCAGTGCTGGCCCCGTCCCTTCCCCTTTCACATGAAATTCAACTCCCAAAACAAAACACAGTTCCAGTGGGAAAATATGGTGGGGATGAGAAATCAGTGCTGAGCACAGGAAAGCATCAGCAGTATGGGAAACCATTGAGATGGGAAGTTGTTCCAGAATTAAAATCAAACTGTCACAATGCCGGCTGACCCAGGTGCTGGCGGAATGATTGCCGTGGGGATGGAACTCCAGAACACTGTTTGCCCCAACAAATGCCAAACTGGCCAACTGCCGCGGCATAGAGCAGCACACTCCTCGTGGTGCTCCTGCCCTTCGGGTAACCCCCAACCAGCTCTGCCGGCCAGCATCTCACCCCATCACCCCCCTTCGCTTCTGCCAACAGAGAGGTTCCCCCTCCAGCTGCTGATGGCATCAGAGGTGCCCGGCATGAGCTTCACCACCCTGACCATGCTGCCACCAGTCACTGCTGGTGTGCTGCCCTCTGTCCCGGGGCTGCTGATCACCATTCAGCCTTCCCAGCTCCCCAGTGTTACCCACCAGCCCGCCCAGGCAACCTGGCAGGACATGCAGGGGCCCCTGGGGGACTCGGGGCAGGTCGTGCAGCTCCCACACGTGCTGCAGCTCCCCAGCGGTGTGCAGCTGCCCCCTCTGCCTGCTCCTTGTCCCCCTGCCTATGGCTGGGGACAGCAAGTGGTGATGGGGACGCTTGTGCCCCGCCAGCCAGTGGGGCTGCGAAGAGGGTCCCCGGTGGAGAGTCGGCCAAGTCATGACAATCCCACCAATATGGCTACATGCCGTGCTCACTTTATTAAACAAACAGGTCATATTTATAACTTAAACCGACCACTCACACGACTTTACACACAGGTGATTGGATAAAAGTCTCTGGTCACGTGGGCATCTGCGTCGCTGATGCTCTTGGAGTGCATGATGGACGGTGACTGTCCCAAGGACCAAGTGGCAGCCGCAATGCAGGAGGACACCAACCCCTCCTGGCAGAGGGTGGCAACATCCCCCTTGCTGGATGCCAAAGGCAAGCAGGGTGGGCTGGTAGCGGTCCTCCCCACCCGGCTGCCAGAGAGTCCCATGGAGCCCTCTCAGGAGGGTCCTACGGACACTTCAGAGGAGAGCCCCTTGAAGGGATGCTCAGAGGGTGCCCACAAGGGTCTCCCAGAGAGTCCTCAGCAGATCCTGCTGAAGAGTCCCCTGGCCAGCCCCCTGACTGCACCCCAGCATCATCTACCCCGCATGGCCCAACTGGTGGAGAAGGTGCTGCAGAGGCAGCCCCAGGTCATTTTGACCTGCTTGCCACCACCACCAGGCATCTCCTCCTGCCGGGTGGCACCCAGATCAGGCAAGGCTGCTGGCAAACAGGCCAAGCACCCCACATTTGCTGACACCCTCAGGATGCCAGAGATGTCCCCCACGGGGCAGCATGTCACCGAAGAAGAAGAAGAAGATGGTGGTGTGCCCGGTGGCAAAAAGCTCCAAAACCCTCTGGGAGGGGAAGCCACACAGGGATGCCACGGCGGTGGGCTGTAGTGGGGAGCAGGGGGGCAGCAGCAAGCAGAGGGCATCCAATAGTGACTACATCCCCACCAAGCGAGCCAGAACCCTGAGGAACACCAGGAGACAAAGTGTTCCACGCCACCCCAGTCGCCATTGATATATTGATAGAGAAGGTGTGGAGCACAGATCCCTCTGACATGTGACCTGCACCTGCCCACTGCAGCCCCAGCCCTCTACCAGATCTGTCTTTCTTAATTCATTAAAAGTTTGATGTTCCTTGCACAGTGACTCTGCCTGCAGTCATTCATATAGCGGGAGATGGGAGTTAATGCAGCCCCTGCTGCATGCAGAGATCTGACCCTCCACCCTCCCGTCTGTCGAGGTCCACCGAGCTGACCCACTCTCTAAATAAAGTATTTACAAATGAAGAGACTTCTCATCAAGGGAGGCAGCCTTGGCAGGGGTGAGAAACAAAGAGCAGGTAGTGAAAAGAGCACCATTATCTAAGTTGCACAGGAAGAAGACTTCCAATGAGGAAAGTTCTGGCTGCAAGAGAACACAAGCTGATCAGGTCTTGGGATCCACTGACATCAACAGAAAATGAGTTTAAAATAGAACAAAGAAAATTGTGGTAGTGGGAGATGGCGACCTCTAACTGAAATAGTTCTGCCCCAAAGAGGCCAAAATCCCGCTTGGGGAGCATAAGTAGTTTGTAAAACATTTCAGCAGTGCTATTGCAGATGCATACGCATTTGCATTAGAAGCGAGAAACCAGTAACCAAACCTGTGTATGACACATGACTATGCAACGTGCGGTGCTCTGAGAAAGGCCCCGAACCCCTTCTCAGTGTTCCAATTGGACCTAAAAACTTTGCATGCACTTTTTAGTCGCTGTCCCCAAAGTAATTTCCCCACAGGGTCAGCAAGCAAGGCGGTGGCGGAGTGGCTCTCTCAGACCCCCTGCCAGCCCTGCCCTGGGCACCGGTGCCTCTGGCCCTGCCCCAGCAGACGTTGCTGTGCTGATGGTGGGGCTCCCTCCCTCTCCACTGCATTTGCAAAGGGAATGGCTGGCTCACCCTTTGCTGCCCACGCAGCCAGCCCTCACCTTTAGCTGCTGTCATTCCCAGGGGCACCGGCTCTCTCCCAGCACCCTCACACCTTCTCCCTGCGACACTGCGAGAGAAGCATTCGCCAGGCACACGGGTGCCGTCACTGCCCTGCGCAGCTGGGCACCCCCAGACTGGCACTGCCTGACTGCCTCCCTCACCAAGCACCTCCACAGTCTCAAGCTCCATCCCTTTAGATGGAAAGGGGGTCACTTTATTTCGAAGTAACCGTTCCTCATGAGGAACACAGTCTCTTCAGGAGGCAAAATACTTCAATAGCACTTAGAAATAAAGCTGGGGCATTTGGGGGGCCACCTCGTCACTACTCCAAACAGTGTGTCCTTCATGGAGAAAAACTGAAGAACTAGACAGTTTCCAGAGGACAGCAAAACCTGGCCTGCTGAGAGCTTAGGACAGTGCACGTCATGTTCTTCTTCACACTTAGTGCACGTTTGACAAGCTGCAAGATGATGGTAAATTACTTCCTTCAGAGAGGACAGCAAGACACTGTTGCCAACTGAGCTCATGTTTTTTGGGTTTTTTTTCTGGTTGGCCAAGCAAAGAAACGGAGGCAGTTTCTAAGTGTGCAGAAGCACAGCTGCAGACATAATTCCTGTTGTCACACAGGCCGGAGGAGTGAACTTCATCCCTTTGGGTCCTTTTGAGAACACCAAGCATCCAGATTGTGCTGAAGGATGTTTTTTTACATAGGGGACCCTCGGAGAGAATCAGGTATGTCCAGGTTTATCCCCTGGGAAAATGCCCTGACACTGTCCTGCCCCTCAGGTGGCGTAGGACAATTAAACTTATTAACAAGCATGGGCTGATTCCTGATCCACCATGATTCGAACAGCAGCCCACAAATCCCTCAACTAGTTTTGTTCAGCCTGCACTTATGACAGTTACATTGCTCTATGTTGTGGGGGAAAGCAGATGACACAGCTTGCCCCTTTGATGTGCAGGGCTGCGTTTCAAAGGACTACAACAAGCCCAGAAGAGCACAGCACAGTACAGCTTACGAATCAAGTAAATATTGCATCACAAACCATAATGCATGTGTCTGAGAAAATGGGGTTTATGTAGGCACATGGGAAGTGGGTCTCTTGCTCAAAACCCAGCAAATCCTGTTTGAAAAAGTTCATATACTGAAACAATAAGGCAACATACTTGTGGACTTGTCTCTAAATCCCCACTTAGATGTAACTCCTTCACTGCCATCTGAAATCGTACAGCTTAAGGCACTTTTATGTAAAGCCAAGAAAGCTCAACTCAGAAGGCAAAGATCCTTCTTAAGGGAACGGATCATCTGTAACTACCACACACCTTCCCTCCCACTGAAACACAGCAGCAGAGTTAAAAGCACTTTTAAATTCCAAGTGGAGACATTCAAAAACTACAGGACATTCTCTTCCTAGCACAAAATAATCAACTTTTTCCCACTTCTCTGCAAACCTTAACCCCAGTGTTTTATATTTTTCACACTGCAGCACAGAAAGCCAGTACCCACAGCTGCACAAGGACTTCCAGTGCCAGTGTGCAAAGCATTGAGGAGTCTGGGCTCAGTCTTGGCAGTACAGGAGTGATCCACCTCAAATGCACTGCACAGTCTGCATCTGGGGGTTACACAGGTCAATAGTTAATCACTGCTTTTCCTCCCAGTAACAATAAAAAGAGAAAAAAATAAAACTCTTCTTACTTCCATGGCTCTTCTTTACAGGCTAGAGGTTTTTGGAAATGATGACCCATTTCACCCAACATACAAGACACCTTTTGAACAATTTTCAGAGCTGTCTCAAAAAAACCGGACCTTACATAACAATCAGTCCAAAGAAAGTACAGAGGTCTCTGCACTACTGGACACATGCAGGAACACTTGTGTTTACTGGACACCTTTGTAAAAGGAAAAGGCATTACACCAGCACACCGGATCCTTGCCCGAAAGACTTTTCAAACCACCTGTTTGTTGACACAGTCACTGCACTTCAACTCTTCCACCCATGACAACATCCTCTCAGGGGGCAGACTTGCCTGCTCTTGATCACAGAATCAGTCAGCAGAGTTCATATTGAACCAAGATAAACTGGGCCCAACCTCTATATTCACGGTTGGGATACACGGCTCCTATCACAGGGCTCACACGGCAGTCCCACCTGAGTTACGTATCTGAAGTTGCATTTCCCACGGGTCAAATATTCCTCTTCAGATCTGCCTTGAAACTGAGGGCTCATGGTCAGCGAGAGAAGAGAGTTCCTTGCCTCCTATGTAGTCAAGTCATGTTCCCCCGCTAAAAGCAGCCTGCTCAGGCCTCCCATTTGTGTACAACCTGTTAAAAGAGTAAAACCAAGTCTGAAGGTTATTAATTTTCTTCCTTAAACATCCTACCATTTGCAGCATTCGGCCCCAGAAGACGACTTCTGACATAGCAACTTCTCCAAGCAACCTGCAATAAAAGGCAGTTCAACAGAATCACCAACAGCCAGGTCTGTACCCTCGGGGAGACACTTTCAAAGCTCTTTGGAGGATTGCATTGGATCTGTGTGCTTTAGACCCCACTGCGTGGATTTACTATTTTACTGGCAAAGGTTTTATGTACCACACGTGAACATCTTCAAAACACCTACTGTAATGTTCTCATGCATGAAGAACTCAATGGATGCTCCTACCAAGGCAGTGGTTCCCTTCTGTAGCCACTGAACAAGCAAAAGGATGGATCAGAATGACATTATCAAGCTCTGAAGCAAAATTTCTGTCTTCCTTTAGCTGTAATTTAGAGCTTCATTGAGTGCTAAAGAGTGTCAGCCTGACAGCTCTGAAGCATGAAGCGCTTGATCCTCTGTGCCAGAACTGCACCGGCACTGGCCACACAAGCTGACTGCGTACTCAGGTCAGGGTCAGGGTCAGGATAAGGGTCAGGGTCAGGGTCAGGGTCCGGGTCCGGTTCTGGGTCCGGGTCCGGGTCTGTACTGCCCTGCCACCGCAACATAGAAGTTGTGCACAGCCCCAGCCCTGCTATCCAAAAGCTGTCCAGAGCTTGTAGGCAGAAAAGCACCATTTGTTTATATATAAAGAGAGTTTGTGTGTTCTGGAAATGAGTTTCATTGTAGGCTATTTCCCCAAGATATAGGGAAGAGGAATGAAGGGGGACTAATTTCTGGTCAATTAGCCTCAGTGACAAGTAGAATCACTGACTCACAGAAACGCTCGGTGCTTTTGGGATACTGCTCCTCCTGCCTGGATTCTGAATTAGTGTCTACACAGAAGAAACACAATGCTTAGTGGAACTCCAGGCAAAGAATTTCATGCTATATTCTCAAAAGACACATAGTGAGGTTACCCAGAGCATGAATGCTTTTCAAGCATTTCAGTCTTTGGGAAAAACTTTGGTCAAGACCCTATTCTTGCATCACAAACCTGGCTGTACTGTTTCTTTGCTCCAACATCTGCAAAATACTTGCATCTACCCATGTTCCTCCAGACAGTCCAGCTGGGGAGTTCCATTCTTTTCCTATTTCTCTTGCACTGCAATTCCCTTCCACCTCTGAGTATAGGCACCAGTGGCAGGTGCAGTGCAGGTAACAGCCCTGCAAGGTCTCATGAAGACATTAGCTAATGCTTTGCTTGTTCTTGTACATTAACTGGCCAGAAATTCCATTATTTCTGACTTCTTTCTGCCATCTTTGTGCTCCCACTGTTCCTTTTATTCCAGGTATTAATGTTCTGGGTGCTGACAAGGCTCAGATTCACCTGATCCACGAAGAACTCCCTGAACTAGCTTGGGGGGGGAGATCCCATCATTCCCATGAGGATCATTGCCTGTATGTGTAAAAGGTACATAGACTCATCTCTACCCCACCCAGCTGGTTTAAAATCTTTCTGCATCAAACTCAGCCACACGTGTGCTACACAGAAGAGATTGATTGGTAGAAATGCATTTTACAGCTTTCTCTGACACCTTGTCATGATTTAATTCTGAAGTTGGGTTTCAAAATGAGGATTTCCTGGGGTTTGTCATCCATATTCTCATGTTCTGAGCAGCCACTGATGGGAGTTTCAGAGATTATTTCAGAGATATTTCCAGAGATTAGCCTAGGAATGGTGCGTCTTTATACCAAATGGGGCATATTTATGCAGCACGTTTGTAGAGAGAACATATTTGCACCGAAGCAGCTCATCCACCTGTAAGACATTGCGTTGTCATGGCCATCCTGCATGAATTCAGGGCAGTGAAATCCAGGGCTGAGGTGGAAATGCTGATTAAAGACATCTCAGCGTGGTTGATGGAATGCTTTTTACTAGTGATGTGGTTTGCTCAGGTATAGATTTGATTTAATAGGTAAGGAATCTGAATAAGGTGGTTGTGACTTTGATGCAGTGTACAGCATCTGGTTTGTTGGGTCAATAATCTGCAAGGTTTAACTCAGTAACAAATTGCAGCTTTCATCAGCTCCAGAAATAAAACAAGGTGATGTCCAAATGCTCTCTGCCTGCCGTGTCCTTCATCAGTAATTACATTGTTTGGGTGATCTAAGCTTCTGCCTTGTGACTCGTTCCTTGAAGTGCCACTGTCAAAAGCAGGCACTTAACGTGAGGCGGGAATATTTGAGATTTGCTAGTCAGCAATTCTCTCTGGAAAAGCCCCGTCTCCACAAGCAGTGCAGTACATTGATATTCCTTCTCAGAATATCAATAAACACGCCCTGCTGCAAAGGTGTTCCAAAATCTAGATACACCTGTGGCTTTCTCAGGTGCCTGGTCCTACATTCCTTACTAAGGAAGAATTTGGATTTGATAGCAATGTGTTTTGATATAGGCTTACTTGATCTGAAAAGTGGTTTAATTTCATTAAAATATAACTTTAATAGCTTTTATTGGATCAGTTAGAGGCATCCACGGCTGTTTGTTGGACAGAACCTCTGATTTCTCTCAACACCAGCAGTTCGTCTTTGCAGGCAGAACAGAGCACATATATTTCTAAATACCAGTCTGTAATTGCAAAGCTTGTCCAAAGCCCAGTGCAGTGGAGATCTGTTCTGTTATTGCCACCCAAATTTTCGCAGTGCTGGCACATGGAAAGTGTAACACGTTTGAAAGATCTGGCAGGTGCCAGAGCTTTCCACTCAAAGACCGTCCAGCAGTCTCCAACAATATTCCAGCCAAAATGGTTTTAGCAGGGCTTCGACATTTGAAATCATTTGCATTTTCTTGACAAGTAAAAGGTGTTGACCAGTGAATGTTCTGAATATTGATGAAAATGAAGATGAGTCAAAAAGCACACTTATATGGGGTGTATTGACTCCTAGCAGGCAAATAGGAGAATTTTTATCTGAAGGTTGTGCCTGATTTGTGAGATTATGGAACTGAACAAATTCCCTTCATTGTTGGAAGAAGGGTTCGCCGGAGTCAAGAAGACGCTCAATATGAGTTATGCATCTTGCTCAACTTTATCAGTTTCTAACACTACTTATATAGAACCGATACACATGCATATTCATAAAGCAGAAATATAATTGGTTAGTAGTCTCTAAACGCGCATGGTTCTCACGCCCCTAATTATCATGACTAAAATAAGCATTCTATCCATGTAGCTAATTGTGTCGCTGTGCTTCAGCCTTGTAGTTTGTTACTCCCTATTTTCCCATACCGGTCCCTATCTTTCTTGGCCCTGCACCTGCTTTCCCAGCAGCTGTAGCTTGTTACAGCCACGGCCTGTTGGCACAAATAATTACTTGGTCTCAGGATTCAAGAATAGCTCAGGGCTACCTTTCTTGTTAACTTCAGCACAGCAACTTCAGTACAATTCTGGTTACAGGCCTATTCTAATACCAGGCCTGGACTGTGCATATCTTCAGAGATTCTAAAGCCATGCTTCTGCAGCCATTCTTCTACACTTCATTTTTTATAAATTATTTCTCTTATATTTTCATTGTAACCTGATGTGGTATTTTCCACAAATGGGACTGGCATTGGAAAAATAATAGTCACACTAAATAGTGGCTAAGTCTCCCTGCATTTGAAGAGACCTAAATGTTCTACAGTTAAACAATGCACAGTGCATGCAGAAAGTAAACAAAAGCAGCTGGAAGTGGTAAGTATGGAGAAAATCAAATTCACTGGAGAAAATTCAGAGACGAAGACAAATGAAATCTGAGTGGAAGACATGTATTTTCTTTATACTTTTTTTCCCTGGCTAAATTCGTATTAAACTGAATTTAAGAAAAAATTTTAATCTTTTTTTTATCTTGCTGAGGGGGCACGAGTGTGTTGCATTATCCTAGGAGAAAATCCAAACAAACATTGTACTGAGCTGCCAGTAGGAAGACGGAGGTTGAGGGTGATTTGATTTCCAGATAAAAAGTCCAAGAAATGTATAAATGTAAATGCGGTGAGGGGAAACTGAGGGCAGGACCCAGCGGTGAAGCCCAGGGCAAGGGGCACTGCCGGCAGGTGCAGGGAGGTGGTCCTTGCCCCCTGCCCTGTCCTGCTCGGGGCTCCCCCAGGCAAGGCAGGGGTGGCCATACTGGAAAGGGCCCCAGCCCCGCCCCCCTAGGCTCCGCCCACTTTCTGTTGGGCTCAGAACGTTGGTCACGGGAGCCCACGGCCACCACAGGCAGCAGGGCAGAGCTGTGCTGGCATGCAGCGGTGCTGGCAGGAGGCAGCCTCTGGCCCAGCAGCACTGCCACAGCACCAGCACCCTGCTTCCCAGCCTCCCCGTCGCCGGCTGGGCCCCCTCCCGGTGCACGGCCAGGGCCCTCCTCTCCCGGGCAGGATGGGCCAGGCCAGCTGCTGCTGCGGCTCCAGGTGGGCTCCCCCTGAGGCTCGGGGACCTGCGGGCACAATTGGGCCACGCAGCACTGACGTTGCTCATGCCTGACCCTCTCTGCCCTGCAGGGAGGCTCTCAGCGACGCTGAGCTGGTGCTGAGCACAGACGTGCGGCTGACCCAGGGCTGCAAGAGGAGCGAGAGGCGCCTTCTGCTCCTCCACAAGAAACTGGTGGTCGCCAAGTTGCGGTAAGACCCTCAGAGCCCAGATCCTTCCCCCCAGCCCCGGCCCATGGACCGGGGCAGGGACACCCTGGCACCAGCCCCAGGCCCCGGCCCTTCGGTGCTGGAGGCACCAATGTCCATCCCAAGGGCAGGTGGGGGACAGGGCTCTGCGCATGGGGACCCAGCCCAAGGAGCCCCTTCCAGCTCAGTGCCCGCCTCTGCTCTCTGCAGGCATGGCACCAGCCTGCGCCCACAGCTCCGCCTGGCGCTGGACCAGCTGTGGGTGCTGAGCAGCAGGAAGGAGTCTGCGAGCAGGATGAACAGGAGGAGGAGGAGGAAGGCAGCCATGAGGGTAGGCCCTCCGTCATCCTCACCTGGCCCACCGGCTCCTGCATCGCCACTTTTGGGTGAGTGTAAGAGCTGGTCTAAAGAGAACAATATTGTCTCAACATTGCCAACCGAGACCTGGAGATGGAATGTGGTCCTTATGGACACCAAGACACAAAGACCCTGGGAAAGAGAACTGCACGGTATGAGGAGTACTATGCTGCTCCCTGCAACCTGGGACTGAAAGGAACAACTGCACCCTGGGAAGGAGAACTGCACGGTATGAGGAGTACTATGCCGTTCCCTGCCACCTGGGATTGAAAGGAACAACTACAATAAGGCCACATACTTCATTATAATATCATTATAATACAAAAACACACCTCCTGGTCTGAAGCTACCCGCCTCTGAGGCAAACCACGCCTCAAGCACTCCTCTTTGGACACGCATGATAACCTGGCTCGAGAAGGCGGAGACTGGCAACAATCCATGGACCAGAGGAGGAGAAAGGTGTGTTGCTTGGTATAAAAAGATGCCTTCTTAGCAACCAAACATTGGAGATCTTCCCCACCAAGGATCACGACGATCGGAAGGACCGGCGGGACGCTGCCTGGACCTGGGACTATAGGGACGCCTTGGACCCATGGTGGTAGCTATAAACCTCTTTCCTTTTCTTTTTACTTTACCTTTTATTCACTTTCTGTCTTTCTACCTATCGCACGCCACTTTACGGGCAAGCAATAAAATTGTGCTGTTTAATTGAACAAAACCCCTTGGCGTGGTCACTTTGATTTTTGTGCTTCGAGATCATAGTTAACAAACCATCACAAGTCCACTGAGTGGACCGTGACATTAAACTGGCGTCACAGACAGGATCCTGAGAGACAGAGGGGTGCAGGTTGTGTGTGGTTTGTAACAGGGGAAGGACGTTTTGTTCTAGCCACACTTGGCCCTACACCCAGCTGGGTGAGAGGTGTCCAGAAAGCAAGGGGGGCGACTCGAATTTCCTGCATACCACACATGCCTAGGACTTAGCATGCCAAACTCCAATTGAGGGCTCTGTCTGTTGGGATACAACTAAAAGAACTCGAAGTGCAAAAGGGGGAAAGTGCTAAAAAGGGGGGCTGCCCTCATGTTAATCAGAATTTGTCTGCTCTGCTCGGGAAAGTGAAGGGACAACCTTATAGTAACTATAAGCTGCCTTCCTGAAGCAGATTTTTGGTCCCTTCAACCATTCGGGGAAGAGAAGGGCGACGAGCAGTGGCTGTGTGTTTGAAACTAAGTCTAGCCTCCCTGAAGTGGGTTTGGTCCCTTCGTAGTGAGAATGGCTGAAAAGGCTGATAAACAAAATCCTTTGTTAATGAAAGATTGGAACATGTTTTACACATTTCTGGAAAAGTATGAGGCTCGACCCTCTGTACCTGGAGAAGATTTGGCTTCAGATAATTGGGCAAACTTGCAGAATGCAGTGGACCGAGCAACATCTTTGCAGACTGAAGCTAAAGTTAGATCAGGTAAGGGCAAATCTATAGTCTGTGCCATTTTAGGAGCCAGCCTGGTCGCAGCAATCGAAGATCACCTTAGAAAACGTAGCAATGAAAACAAAATTATAGAATCCCTTGAAAATTTGTGAAAGTTCTGCAAAAAATTAATTATGACTTAGAACAACAATAAGAGAAAGAAAGGGAAGAAAACCACTTGTTAAAAAACACCCTGAAGGCAGCATGCTCTAAAGACACTAAAGTTCTGAGTGAAATGAGCTGGAAGTAGAGGAAAAGAGTATTAACCCAATATACCTTCAGAAGGAGTTGGAGGAGGTGAGAAAACATTTTGTAGAAAACCCTTAAGTGAGACCCTTAATTAAATCAGAATATACTTCTCTGAATGAGGATGATGATGATCCTCACATTACAACCAAAGAGATACCATATACTGCCACTGAGCTAGCCAAACTGAAAAGGGAGTATGGACGTCTTCCTAAAGAGTCCGAAACAGAGTACATGTGGCGTATATCTCTAACAGGGGGAGATGAAATAGAGGATGTGGGAACAACCCAACAGAACATAATTTCACATTTGGAAAATTTGGGTTTGCAGATCCCTCCAGAAAAGGTCCAAAAGCCCTCGCAAGAAGTGAAATTCCTAGGAACCTGGTGGAAAGGGGGAATGACATGCATCCCACCAGATACCCTTGCTTCCTTAGAACAGATCAAAATACCTGAGTCGAAAAAGGATCTGCAACATGTCTTAGGGTTATTGGTGTTCTGGAGAAAACACATCCCGGACTTTTCTATCATTGCCAAACCTATTTATGAGGTGGGGAACCACTGACTTTTGAGCTCGGCCAGAGCCAAAACGCTCCACGGCACACCCCATGCACAGCTCCACCAGAGAAGGTGCCAGTAAGGGTTTCTGTTGGTAGTTCTCACATTGCCCCGATAGCCATGTGAAGCACACCACAAAAGTTGTGCTACCTGCTTTCTGGGGTGAGATGGGGAACTGCTGACTTTTGAGCTCAGCCGGAGCCAAAATGCTCCACGGCACACTCCACGCACAGCTCCACTGGAGAACGTGCCAGGAAGGGTTTCTGTTGGTAGTTCTCACATTGCCCCGGTAGCCATTTGAAGCGCACCACAAAAGTTGCGATACCTGCTTTCTGGGGTGAGATGGGGAATCACTGACTTTTGCACTTTGTCGGAGCCAAACAGCTTATATCATAAAATTAATAACCTATGATCAAAAGTAAATTATTCGGTATCTGCTACTTGAGCATATAATGGAGCTGTTATGAAGTGTATAATCCCATGTGTAGGACATATACAAAATATGTATATAAAAGTCCTTAGAGGAGACATTATTTTAGGTCTTTTGTTTTCTGTTTATCCTATAATATTTGGTTTTATTTCTCAGGGACCTGTGAATTTTAAATTTGGAGTCCTTTATGCTAAGGATGGGCAACTTACAGATGATGAAATGTTCAGTGATGGTGAGTTTTTCACCTTTTCCTTGGCTGAAGGTTGCATAAAATATTGAGCTTCACTGTGAGTACAGACATTCACAGTCGTGACCCTCTTAGAATTCATCTTAGGAGCCTTGAAGATTTGTATATAAATCAAATTGTTATACTGAATAAACTGTTTCTTTTTTTCTAGTGGGCGTTCCCACAATTAAGTGGTGTGGAGCTGAAGGGGACTACAATTTAATGGTGATGGAGCTGTTTGGACCGAGTCTTGAAGATCTCTTCAGTATTTGTTCAAGGAAATTTAGTCTTGAGACAGTCCTATTACTCGCTGACCAAATGGTAGGAAACTGCTTTGTTGATCTTGACAGTGCAGTATGTTCGAATATTAAAATTCCTTGAGAGATCAGAACCAAATATGTTGTTTCTGTAATTTAGAGGTGAATAGGCCCATATCATTAAAGAAAAGACTCAAGATTGGTTTTGTTTCTCTTAAATACAAAGTGCCCCATCTAAAGGGATTACAAAGTCTTAATTGATTTTTAAAAACCAGACTTGCACTGTTTGCAAACCATCTGTTGCACTGCTCAAAGACAAAAGAAATTCACCCGAGAAAGCTTTTGGAAACAGATGTAAAATAGACATGGGGAAAGAGCTGGAGAGGTTTATGTATTGTCTATCGAATTATTTTCTCTTTAATGCCCTTACATTTTACAATAAAAAGTTTCATTACCTCTTTTATTTTTAAGACAATGTTGTTAGTGTTTTTATGAGGAAAAAAGCGTATGCCTAGTCTCTCTTGAGTGATTTTTTTCCTCTTTATCTAGACGAGTTGAATTGAATACATTAACTCTAAGAACTTCATCCACTGAGATGTGAAGCCAGACAACTTCTTATATGGGCCTTGGGAAGAATTTCCTTATTGATTCCATTCCTGTAATAAACTTTGCAGCCTATGTGAGATAGATTGGCTGCAGTAACCAATTTTTTTCGCTAGACGGAAGCAGCGCCCCATCCAAACTAAGGGCAGCACATGCGAAGAATCCGCTTGACGCCTAGGGGAGAGGTTTTCGGATATGTATGCGTATTATGAAATTTATGAAATAACCCTGAGACTTAACCCTGAGACTCAACCCTCAGACAAAACCCTCAGACTCAACCCTCAGATTCAACCCTAAGACAGAACTTTAAGACTTAACCCTATGACTGAACTTTAAGACTTAACCCTCAGTCGTAACCCTAAATTAACCTTGAAACTTAAATCGAAGTCTTAACCTAAAGACCTAACCCTAATATTTAACCCTAAGACTTAAACCTAATACTCAACCTTAAAGCTTAACATTAAGACCTAACTGTAAGACTTAACCCAAAGACTCAACCTTAAGACTCAGTCTCAGAGCGTTAACCTTAAGAGTTAACCGAAAGACTTGACCTAAAGACTTAACCTTTAAGACTTAACCCTAAGACTCAACCCTAAGACTCAACCCTAAGACTCAACCTTAAGACTCAACCCTAAGACTCAATCGAAAGACTTGACCGTAGGACTCAACCGAAAGACTTAACCTTAATACTTAACCGGAAGACTTGACCCTAAGACTTAACCCTAAGTCTCGACCCTAAGACAAAACCTTTAAGACTGAACTTTAAGACTTAACATTAAAACTTAACCCTAAGACTTAACATTAAGACTCGATCCTAAGACTGGACCCAAAGACTCGACCCTAAGACTCAACCGAAAGACTCGACCCTAAGACTCAACCGAAAGACTAAACCCAAAGACTCAAGCAAAAGACTCGACCCTAAGATTTAACCCTAAAATTTAACCCTAATACTCAACCTTAAAACTTAACATTTTAAGACTTAACTGTAAGACTTAACCCAAAGACTTGACCTTAAGACTCAACCTTAAGACTAAACCGAAAGACTTAACACTAAGACTTAATGCTAAGACTCAACCTTAAGAGTTAACCTTAAGACTTAACCGACAGACTTGACCCTAAGACTCAACCCTAAGTCTCAACCCTAAGACTCAATCTTAAGACTTAACCCTAAGATTTAACCCTAAGATTACACTGAAGACTTAACCCTAAATTAACCTTGAGACTTAACCCGCAGTCTTAACCTAAAGACCTAACCCTAATATTTAACCCTAAGTCTCGACTTAACTTTTAAGACTTAACTCTAAGGCTTAACACTAAGACTCAACACTAAGACTTAACTTTAAAACTGGACCCTAAGATTCAACACTAAGACTCAACTTTAAGACTTAACCCAAAGACTTAACCCTAAGACTTAACCCTAAAACTTAACCCTAAGACTCGATCCTAAGACTTAACCCAAAGACTTAACCCTAAGACTTAACCCTAAGAATCAACCCTAAAACTCAACTTTAAGACTTAACCGAAAGAAAGATTTAACCCTAAGACTTAACCCTAAGACGCAACCCTAAGACTCAACCTTAAGACTCAAACCTAAGACTTAACCCTAAGACTCGACCCTAAGACTTAACTCAATGACTAGACCTTAAGACTAAACCCAAAGACTCAACCTTAAGACTTAACCCAAAGACTCGACCGTAAGCTTTAACCCAAAGGCTCGACCCTAAGACTTAACCTTTAAGACATAACCCTAAGATGTGGCCCTAAGACTCGACCATAAGACTTAACCCTAAAAACTCCACCCCACTACTTAACCCTAAGACTCGACCCATAACTCAACCCTGAGACTCAACCAAAGACTCGACCCAAAGACTCGACTTTAAGACTTAACCCTAAGACTGAACTGTAAGACTTAACCCAAAGATTCAACCTCAAGACTCAACCTTAAGACTTAACCCTAAGTTCCAACCCTAAGACTTAACACTAAGACTTAACCCTAAGACTTAACCCAAAGACTCAACCTTAAGGTTGTTAACCGTAAGACTTAACCGAAAGACTTGACCCTAAGACTCAACTGAAAGACTTAACCCTAATACTTAACCCTAAGAATAAACTGAAGACTTTACCCTAAACTTAACCTTGAGACTTAAGTCGGAGTCTTAACCTAAAGACCTAAGCCTAATATTTAACCCTAAGTCTCTACCCTAAGACTTAACCGTAAGACTCAACCTTAAGACTTAACCCTAAGACTTAACCCTAAGACTCGACCCTAAGACTCAACCCTAAGACTTTACCCTAAGATTCTACCCTACGGCTCAACCTTAAGACTTAACCCAAAGACATAACCCTAAGACTCAAGCTTAAGAGTTAACCTTTAGATTTCAACCTAAGACTTAACCTTTAAGACTTAACCCTAAGACTTGACCTTAAGACTCGACCCAAAGATTCGACCCTGAGACTCAACTGAAAGACTCGACCCTAAGACTTAACCCTAAGACTTAACGCTATGACTTAACCCTAAGACTCAATCTTAACACTCAACCCTAAGGCTTAACCCTAAGACTTAACCCAAAAACTCGACCCTAAGACTCAACAGAAAGACGTGACCCTAAAAGTCAACCTAAAGACTCGACCCTAAGACTCAACCAAAAGAATCGACCCTAAGAATTAACCCTAATACTCAACTTTAAAACTTACACATTAAGACTTAAATGTAAGACTTAACCCAGAGACTCAACCTTTAGACTTAACCCTACGACTTAACCCTAAGACTGAACTTTAAGACTTAACCCTAAGATTAAACTAGACTTAACCCTAAGACTTAACCCTAGACTTAACCTTGAGACTTAACCCAAAGTCCTAACCTAAAGACCTAACCCTAATATTTAACCCTAATCTCGACCTTAAGGAAGATCATTTTGGGAAAACTATCACAACTCAGTGAATCTGGAATGTTTGAATCAAATCTGAACATCAGCTTACTAAAATTTCCAAGCTTCTGTTAGGTGAGTTAAACCTCACAATTTTTCTACAATTCCAGCAAAGTTTTATAGTCTTTTTCCCTAACTTTATGGTGAATTACAACTTTTACAGAATGAAATCATTGACATAAAATGGTGAATGATGACATTGCAAAGATATGTAATGTACTCATTGTGAAACACCCTCAAAATAGAAATCTCTCAATATTATGGTTTGGAAAATTCACATTCAGCATCAAAAAGAAAGAGAAAAGCAAAGAGAAATTTCTGCAGGTTTCTCCTGGAATTACATCAACATGACCAATATTCTTTCTTTTATCCCAGTGCACAAGGCAATAATAAACCTCAGGCCAAAACATCCCTCTGAGCCATCTTGAACTCTCAAAATGGGACACTCAGGAGGCCCTTGTGCTTGTGGCTCAGTTTGACAGGTAAAGCATGTATGTCTGGAGATCTTCATCCACTTCTTGATTATTTTCCTGTTGTTTCAAATTTCAACCCTTGCAATAAAGTGCTCAGCTTTTGTAAACCTTCTAATAGACCTCTGGGTATGTGATAGAGTACAAAATTCTTGTAGCACCAACTGTTTATCGAAAATACTGTTTGTTCCAGATGTTCATATACATCACATACCACATAAAGAGCAGTATATACAGCATTCTGAAGTACAGCCAGATGAGCATATGTCTTTTTTACCTACACAATAATGTTACCCTTCTCTTGGACCCAAACATTTCCCAGTATAGTTGGCTGATAAAGATTTTCCCAGTCCTAAAATACTTTCCTTCCTAAGCCCTTGCAATGAGGTCAATCTCTTGGAGGCATAAAACTGTTGGCTTTATTACAGTACTCAGCAGCATTTGTGTCTAAGATGCAGGAGCTCTCTGGAGCTAACTCTGAATTGAGTTGCTTTATCATCTCTTCCCAAGCTGCAAAAAGTCAAGTATTAAGCCACTGGAGAAATTGTACAGTTCTGATATTTCCAAATTTCAGGACAGAAATCGGGAAACTTTAATGGAGTTCAGGTTTGATTCACATTTTCCAATGTTATTAAATCTGGAATTCTCTCTTTCTCCTCACCACCCCCACCGTCCTTCTAGACCTCCTCCATTTCTGAATCACCTTCTGCATGGCAAGGCAGTTCCAGAATACCATGGTCATCCTTTCTTTTTATGAAGATAGTATTTGCTGAACAGGACACAGACAACATTTTTAGGGTTCTTTTAATTTCTTTCATTTCTCAGTTTCTTGAGTGATTTTTCCACTCACTAGTTTTGCACACAGAGATGGAGCAGCAGTCATCCAAAAGAGAGAAAATTTAATCAGGTGGGTGTCACTTCTACTTAATTAACTTTTTCTTTTAAAAATCACAAAAATCACACCTGCAGAGCTTTGACATTCAACTGCATTTTAAAATTACTGCTTTCCATGGAGAAGACTGAATGCAATGATGAAAAGTCTCTTATGGGAAACATTTATTTTTAATCCTTTTTAATGGTATTTCCAGAATAACTATTTAGCTACATGGGGGATTAATAAAAACAATGAAAGGCAAATTTTTTTAACATTTAAAACAAGAAGCAATCCGTCACCCCCAAACATGCAATCACTTCAAAAGTTTATAGCTGAAATCAAGTCCCATCACAGTTCTTCCTCTGACCCTTAAAACTGATCATGACACCACTAAGGCTTCTAAACAAACTAATATTAATTATCTTTACATGCCTTTAAAGTACTAGTTATGCAAAGCAGCACAAGCCCCAGTTAATTACACAGTTAAAGTAAGTTTATAGTTGTTGATGCTTTAATGAGATTCAAAGAGAAAATGCAAGGACCTTGTCTGGAATTTTGTCTATGCCTGAGCTCTACCAGACATTCACTACACAATCTACCTGCTGCTTTGTAGTTCTCTTGCTATTTCTTCATGTCCCTTCATCTGTTTGCATCCTTCTGTGTCCTCCCTGTTTCATGTGTTGACAGTGAGTCAGCTGGAGTAGGGACCATATTTTTGCTCTATGATTGTACGATGTCTGACATAGGTGGGTTGGGGTCACTAAGAAGGATTCCTTAGTTGTCCCAGTTAACAGTAATGATACAGTCAGTGTCTGTGCATGTGCACTAAGTCCTGACCTGTTTTAAAATTGGATACTATGTGTGCATGCCTGAAGTTTCACGCACCCTAGGAAAAAGAACATGAATCAGCTGTTTCATAATCTGACTTGTCAGATAATTTGTCAATCGATATTTTTGATTGACAAGTTTTTTAGTTAAGTTAAACTCAGCTGAGCCTCGACACCATATTCCATTAGTTTAGCACCTGAAAGGCTGTCTAGAAGGTTGACCTGAAGTAGAACCTGGTTTCAGCAAATCCCTTTCTTTAGGAAATTAGTGCATCATTTACAATCAGTCTCAGGAGCTTTTTCAAAATGGGAATTTGCTGCGCATGGCAGCTGGGGTCTACACTGCCTCTAGAGCTTTTAAAAAATTGCTTTGTTTGCAAAATCTTTTAGTGAATGTATCTGAAATACTTATCTGATATGCTTTTATAAAGCCAGCTATCTCTCCATAACTATGTTTAAAAGAAAATCCCGTTTAAAAAATCTTCAAACTGTAAATTCTTTCTGTAATTAAGGGATCTAATTTTGTATCAGGAGTCTACACAAGACTTACTGAAATACTTGTAGATCATCTGGAAGCTTGAAAGGAAAGTTGGTAAGTTCCTGTGGCTTTAGGACTCTGTAATAGGATGGTTTATGCATAGGGTCCAGTGAAAACGGAGAGTGGCTGAATGTGCATTTTCTCTAAACCAGTGGCACTTCCCAAGTAACCTAAAAACCTGAAATTTTCAATGACAAATTACATGTGAACCTCTCCTGCTTGTGCATCAGCCTCCTTCATAGAATATGATGGTACATAAGATTTGTATGCTCTGCTGCAAGTAATAAAAGGAAAAAAACCCTAACAACATGGTCATTTGATCTTTCTACCTCTTTTATTTTCTCTGCTTAACTTCATGTATGGAAAGACTTGCACAAAAACTGGCTACTCTAATAAAACCAGATAAAATCCAATACAGCACGCTGAGGAGTAAAACTAGAGTTACATTGGGCTGTTGGCATTAGGAGAAAAAGGAAAAAAAACTTTTGTTACCTGGTTCTCAGACCCTTCCAGGCTTTCTCACTAGACAATACCCAAGTTATGCCAATACTGTGCATGCAAATTTTTTAATTTTGACTATTGGCAATGTTTTTCCAGTGTGAACCTACCAGTAAGCTTTTAGAATTGTAGTTAGGTCACTGGACAGCAGTGAGCTCATTTTCAAAGGAGCAGTTCACTTACAGCTTGCTGGGACTCTGGGATTTTCAGAAACCAAGAACTGAAATTCACCTCCATTTCTGATTCTGGAATATTCAACATAAGTACTTGAAGATGGCCTAAAAAAAATCAAAATACGTGCAGCTGGTGGCTAAGCATTACATCCCCACTTTGAGAAGGTGCCTCAGCTGAGACTCATTGGTGGCCTCCAAAGAAAATTCCATGCCTCTCCCTATGCTCTAAGTGCTGCAAGGCGTGCACCAGTTTGTGCTAATGTTTGGATTACTGCTCTCACCAAGAAATAATAACTAAAAAAAAGTTAATAACACAGCAGTTAATATTTAAAATGGATGCAATCAGTTGTTTCTCAGATGGTGAAACTACAGCTACTCAAGGGCAGCAATTCTGGTATTTGCTCTGTCCCAGTATTGTGGCTTCTTTCATGGGCAGCTGCACTCCACAAGGATGGAAATATAGAAAGTATCTGATGAGAGCGCATACCTCATCAACACTCATTTGGGGATGCTGAGTTGAACTTCTGCCAGGATGTAAGACCTACATCACTGGGGATTTCACAGATTTGGGACAAATTCAGATTTAAAGTGTTCTACAGCTGCAAGCTGTAGAACAGAAAATAACAAACTGCTGTGCTTCTATTCAAGCCATACACATGTGGATATGCAAAACTAGTAACTTGCAGAGGTCAAAAATCCCTACAGTTATCACTGCTCCCACGTAATCCTGCAGGCTGGATTTGGTTGATTTCTTTTTGACAAGGGTGTGCAGTACACCAGCTACATTCTCTGTCATTTGGTCACTTGAAATGGTGACTAGCAGCTCTAGCAAGCAGTGTGGCTGAACAACCACGATAGACTTCCTTCTGTAAATGTTAATGGGATATTTGAAAAGATGCAGAGCAGTGCTAAAGAATTTTTCAAGAGCTAAAACTTTAAAGATGTCGGGACATCTCTATATCCTTCCTTGTTCTCTCTCCAGACGTAGTGCTCTTTCTCACCAGGAAAAGATAAATTCCCAGTTTTATTAGCCGTGTCCTCAACCTCCATCCTGCAATCGCATCAGCTTCCCAAGGAAACAGGGGTTGTTTCTGTTTTGTATAATCAGGCCAGTGGCTGTCAGCTGTCGTTGCCCACAGCCGTGTCTGGCAGGCAGTGCCTCCTACCTAGAGTAATGCCCTACAGTACTCTGCTGCACGGCTGACCCCTTCAAGGTTCAATCTCAGCACAGCCTTTCCTGGAGAAGCAGTGTGTGATAAAACACGAAACCACCAGTTACACTGCACTTTCCAGCATCTCAGTGAATGTATTGCATGTGATAGATAATTAGTCACTTAAATAAGGGGACGTTTTGCCCCACCACCTCAGTGCCAGGGAACAGCAACAGCACGACTTACTTGACTAAGTTCATGAGGACTCCTAAACCTATGTTACTCTAGAAGGGCTCTGACTCTTGGGGTCTTGTGTAGTCCTGGACTCCTAAGACCCTTGCACACCCAGCCACAGCACTTAAAATGTGGCACAACTGTAAGTACAGCAAGAAATACAATCCTAGGAAGCATTGGGACCATGCCAGCCCCATCCATACATATATTTTAAAGTAGTGGGTGTAGAGCTGTGCTTCTGCCTAACAACCTGGCTTCAGCACACTTAATTTGGTGTTAAATAGTTCCTTTGTTTAACATCTGTTTGGATAGACAAACGTGAGCTCTGGTTTCATGGAAAAGCGTAACTAAAAATCAGAAGTGTTCTTGTTATCTCGGTTATCACAATCTTGCTTTCTATGAGTGTTATTATGTGCCCAAGGTACAGTCAGAATCATTTTTCTGGTTTTGTAACCTCTAACATTTTGATTTTATCCTTGGGAAAGAAAATGCTGAAAAAGTAGGAAAGTTCAGGAGAAATATGATATGATTGGCATGGAATCGTAGCTACTAATGAAAACACTCCCCAGGTAGCTTGCTTATATTCTGTAGAGCTGAATCTGCACGCTGTAATCTAACAACACAGCTTTAACCAGCAGTCACAAAGACATCATTTAAATCTCCTTATAATAACCAGGAGCTGGGCTTTGTAAGCTACAAAAACCTATGATATGATTCGGCTTCACCTTAGGAACACCCTGGGAGAAAGTTACATGGTGTACATTTATGCAACTCAGATCTGTAGTTAGGTTGCCTGCTCATGTTTATTAGCCATAGACTCCCCTGAAAGACTCAGAAATTCAAATCACCGTATCTGATACTTCTTCTTATAGGATGCCTGATCCTATATTTTCCAATGAGGCATTTTCAAGAATGTTTCATTCTGAAAATACTGTGAACCCTGTTATAAATCAGAAGTCCAATGTGCTGGCAGCCCAACTGTGCTTTTAAGAATCACCATTGACTTATGGAGAGAATTATGGGCTAAATTTTCATTTATACCATGTAACCCCACTGTAACTCCAGTGAATTCAAAGCAGTTTTTCAGCACATACCTTAGCATCAGCAGAAAGTTACACCTTGCATGTCTCAGTAGGTCTCTTATAAAAGCGGTCCAATGCTGTACCGCTGCAGCAGAGCTTGCAGACATCAGCTCATAATAAAACAACACAGGAAAGGACATCAAAAGAGTACTTAACCCATCTCCACCACCTAGACAGACTCATATAGACCCAGGTCATTATTAGCAGATGTTTGTCTAACCTGTTCTTCTTGCTGAAGAAGCAGGCTGCCTCCCACAA
The DNA here is from genome assembly GCF_023634155.1 of Falco peregrinus. NCBI lineage: Eukaryota > Metazoa > Chordata > Aves > Falconiformes > Falconidae > Falco > Falco peregrinus. Next base: position 16,249,308 of record NC_073726.1, read on the forward strand.
CAGCCTGTCCCACAGTTTGTTTGTCCTCTTAGGAAGGTTCTCCCTGATGTTTAAACTGACACTTTCTGCAATTTAATGACCTGCTTCTAGTCTTACCTTTTATGGTTACAGCAAACAAATTATTCTCCTCAGCTTCAAGAGTTTTTGATATAGCTAGGCATAGCTGACAGAGAAAAATATTGTCCCACCCCTTACCTCCAGGGGCTTCAAGCAACCCTAATTCATTTAACCTTCCCGTGGTGGCTGTGCTTTCTAGACAACCCTTGTTGTCTGCCCCTGGGAGCTCCACAGTCAGACCACTGGTTTCCTGTTGCAGACCTCAACAAAACACAGCCGTGGTGATCTCAGTAGCTGAGGAGTGGAAGGGCATCACGTGTCTCCCAAGTGTGCTCTTGTTTATACACTGGAGCCTGTTGTTTGCCTTTTTCCACTGCAGCTTGACATTGTTGCTGGGCTTGTTCATGCTAGCATGAACATGCTAGCATGTTCCTTGAAATCCTTTGTGGAGTGATCTACATTATAGGTACACTGCATGTGTTGTAGAGCAAGAGATTCATGTTCAGGCCAATAACATGCTAGCATGTTCCTTGAAATCCTTTGTGGAGTGATCTACATTATAGGTACACTGCATGTGTTGTAGAGCAAGAGATTCATGTTCAGGCCAATAAAATGCATCTTGAACACATGTAGGAATGTGCTTTGTGACCTGTAAAACAAGTCATGCAATGTCAGCCTGAAGAGTCAGTTCTGCTGCTGCTAGCACAGAATAAATACTGATGTATACATTGATCTAGCACCGATAGTCCAACATCAGCCTGATTAAAGTTTTGTTCCTTCTCTCTCCCTTGCTTTCCTTCTTCCACGCAGCCAGCTTTCCCTGTGTCTCCCAGACAGACTCACATCCCATCATCAAAAGTATTTTTTGGCCAGTGAGCAGGGACAGAGGCTGGCCGCTGCTCTAGGTGGGAGATAGCTGCTCACACCGGGGCCTTGGGGCAAGACAGTGTGAACAGCAAGCACTGCCTGCCAGGCTGCTCACGCTGCATGCAGCCCCCCTTGCTCACTGCCCCTCTCATTGCCTCCCTGTGCCTGCAGCCACCCAGGCTTGGGGAGCACAAGGTGGCACTTGGCTTTGCTTGTGGTTCACATAACTGCTTTTCAATCACCTCCAGGGAAAAGGGCTAGATATGAACCTCCTGCAAGCCAGATGTGCCCCACCAGTTGCCAGATGAAATGTGCTAATCTAGGGAGACTCAGGGTTTAGGTTTTTGTTTGAGGATGTTCTTGTATTTGACTTTGTGCAGCATTATCCCAGTCCTACTTGTTGCAAATGTAGAAGAATAAGGTCATTATGAATAAGTGGAAAAAGAATGAAACTAGAGAAGCAGCTGAGGCAGGTCACACTTAGGTTTTGTTTTCCACATAATGCACTGTTAAATGTCTCATACTCCTTTGGTGAGAGGTGCCATTTTGAGACCACACGCTGTGCTTCCGCATGAAGAATTCACACCTTTTTTTTGGGGGGGGGCGGGTTGCTTCTCCTGTATCCTGTAATAAAAGTCTTCTAGACTGTGGTTGGTCTCTGTGTATTGGAGAAATAGTGGATGGAGTTGGGGAAGGAATCATGAAACACAGCACCCCGTTTTAAATAGAGTGAGCAGAATATGTAGCAATGGCAAACTCACTCCTTACAACTGTCTCGATATAATTTAATGTTAAACATTAAAAATGTTCATATTTTTATCATTCTAAGATCCAATTAAAATCAGGGAGGGAGAAACAACAAGCTTTACCTGTGTGTGAACAAATGACCAAGGAAAATGATCACGCACAGGAACAAGACACATTAATCATACTGAGTCTCATCTAACATCCAGGCAACCCATTCATCTTTAAATGATCGCTATGGTGATGGTGCATAGTTCATTCCTGAAATCGACTGCAAACTATAAAGGAAAAGTCATATGGCACCTTGCTGATACATGCCTTTGTACTGAATTTAGAATACAATGTACAGAGAGATCGCTGGCTTAATTAGTTGCCCACTAAGCTAGAGCTGGCTGCTATCTTTTTTCTCCATATGAAACCACAGAGCTTTTTCAGTACATTATTTCCACATGTGCTTATATTACTATCCCAGCCCCTTGATCCAGCATTTTAATAAGCATTCATCTCTAAAAAATGTATAAAGAAATGTCTATCCACTTACCTAAAGTATCCCTTAGCCCAGTCCTCCCTTTCCATCAATGTGAGCCAGAAGAATCCCCAAGGATACTCATAGAGTCTCCCTGGTAGGCGGCTGTTGTGAATCACATCGAGAGGCTCTTTTTTATATCATTTTATTCCTCTTTATTAGGGATACAATTTCTTATTCTTTACTCCAGACATATTAAAATCCTCTCTTGCCTGCGTAGCACTGCCTAAGGTCTCAGCTGGTTTCAAGACATGAACACCCTGCTAGTGCCAGACAGACACGTGCTACCACAGCATAGGGAATGGGATGCTGAGGTCTGAAAGCAAGCACCAACTTGCGCTTCCTCTGCAAGTGGTCACATGTATTTAAAAGGTAAGAAAAAAAGAAAGGAGTCAACACTTCTGCACCACTTACACATGCATCTGCCTCACACTTCAGGACTGCTTGTGTAGGAAAAAGATAGTATGTTTACACCAATACTTACACTTAAACTCAAGCTCTGGTTGCTTCTATGTTTCATCCAGTAGCCTGCATCAAAACCACCTTTCTGGGAACTAATCTATAGTCTAAATGTCTCATCTTCCTAATTTGCTTTATTTAGAGCTAATAACAATACTGAAACAAACAAACAAACAAACAAACAAAAATACAATACTTTGATTGACAGCCAAAGTTGTTTTAAGATGTTCCATTTTACATTTATCACTCTTTTTTGTTCATATTTAATATAAAAATATTTTGAAGTTAAACAATTATTGACAAAACTGAATTAAAATTTCCAGATAGGTGACTCAGTATGGATACCACAGTACCAAGTACCTCCTATCAGACTGCAAAATTAACTTCCTGTTATCTACCTCCCTGAACATTTTAAACCATCTGAAAATGTAACTGTATATGAATTTCTTCTAGTAATAAAATATATTGAATAGCCTTGTAATAAATTCAGTGGGTTTCCCTTTTCTTGCATGCTTTCATGAACAGTGAATCAGTTTTATTGCATTCTCAATGACGATAATAGAAGTGTTGGCCTAGAAGATACACTTCTACATTTATTAATCTATTCATATATCAGCTGGGAGATTATGGCAGACACTAGTGCATAAAACTACATAAAATATATTATAAGGTAGAACTACAAAGCAGTCCTTGTAGTCATCTTGGAAGGAATCAGCCACATGGATTTCATAAAAGACTTAAAATTGAAGGCAAATGAAGAAAATAAAACAGGACACCAAACGCAACAAACTACCTAAAATATAAGACAAAAACTACATGTTAATTGCCAGTAGGAATATAAACACAAAACAAGTTTTGCATCTAAATAATCCTAAATTCTATTCTGCTATGCTACTGTTTATTCAAGCACTTGCTATGGCCTTATGGGAGCAGAGCCAATGACAGGTTTCTGGACTTTATATAAGAGTGTCAAGACACTGAGAAATCGTGTCCATGCCCCAGGCGAGATTTACAACAGCTTCTCCATTAACTCCCACACTGTCTTATATTGGCCTTTGCTGGTCTCCCAGTGTGGTACAGGCATTTATAGCTCATTTATACCGAACTGTTTAAAAGCTCCACTATCAGGCTTCGCAGCCTTTCAGTTGCCCAGCTACAATAGTTGGATTTCATTCCTTAGGCTTCCTTTGTGTTAGCCTACAAGCTATTTTCAGAAACTTGAGTGTTCAAGATCCTTTGACTCTTTTTCTTAATACCTACACTTACTGCTTCTTGCTGATATTTAAATCTCTTTACTACTTTTACTACTATCATAATAACCTCTGCGATAAACTGTTATCACATTAACCTCTGCTGTCTCTTCTGTATCTTAAACCACTGCTTCCTTCAACCCCTTCCTCATACATCTCACCTGTGAGGTCCCTGATGATTTCAGCTGCCACTTCCATTTGGAGCCCCTTGTGGGTGGAGTACTGTGCCCACGCAGGAGCAGCTACTCCAGCTGAGACTGCAGCAACACTGGATGGAGAAGGCACTCCATCAGACAACACTCCTGTTTACACAGCACAGCACATTTGCTTCTTTTGCAATGGCTTGATAAATGTCAGATGCAATAGCTTGGCCTGCATTCAGTGAACGATCCGTTCGCATCCCGGCCTTTCTTCAGCAGAATTTCTACCTTGTTAGTCATTCCCCATTCTGCATCTGTGCAGCTCAGAACTGTCTTTCCTGAGCACAGAGCTTTGCTCTTATCTCTGTTAAAGTGGAACTAATGTTTCCAGAGCATTTCTGCATTTTCTCAAGGTCAACTTGAATTCTCTGCAGTGCTGGAAGTCCCCGCAGCCTATTGCTGCCTGCAAATTTAATAAAGCTCTTTTCTAGCTTTCCAAATAGGACCCCAACACACCCCTGTGAAACTTAATTCAGTAACTTCTTCTTCTGAAGATTCAAAAGATAATCCTTCCTCCACTGCAACAGCCAGTTATTATAAGGCTTTCAAAGTCCAGAAGAGGAACATAAGTGCCAATTCCATCCAGGGATCCTTGCACTAGAAGGATATTATAGCAGACAACAGCAGAAACACATCCAGCCCAGTCATGAAACCAGCAGAGGATGCTTCCAAAGGTACGAAAATTTAGCTGCACAATGCTTTTTATTACGTCAAATTTATTCCTAGTCTCTCACAAATCAAGGCTAGCTTAAACTCTGATGCATTAGGGTTTAACTCCTCTTGCCCAGGTAAGCACAGCTGTACTTGGTCACAGTATGCTCAGAGGTAAAATCCACCCTGGAAGTCATGCCTGTGTTAGACTGCATATTTTTTTTTCACATGGAAAAAGTCTTACCACAAAGGTGGTCACTGTACAAAGCAGCTCCACATCTCACGAGCACGTCTTGCTCAGGGGCTGCTCTACCTCTGACAGAGTCCCAGGGCTTTCCATACCATGCCAGGGACTTGGGTCACTCCCAGGAGAAGCCAAAGGCTGCACTGGTGGTTCATAACTAACCCTTCCTTCTCCTTACAGGTATAGCTCATCTCTCCCCTGAACTTACAGAGCTTGATGACCCTTAAGATACTGTCACGAGGATATCAGTCTCATTAGGTTCCCTCTATAGCAGAAACACAATAAATAAATAAATCGGGACATAATTTAGGTGCTCTGACTTACCCTTTTCAGAAACCCATGTCCTTCCATCAATTATTTAGACATTATAGGAATAATCTCCTCCTCAGTTGTTCCCCTAAGGTCACAGTCCTGTCACCCCTGAGGACTGTAATGTGTTTACCGGGACTGCAGCAACACACTAACTACATGGAGTAAACTCAGATGGAAGGAATCAAAGGGAAAACAAGAAAAGGATAATTTGCAGAGCATGCAAAGCCTGCAACCAGCATCCACCATTTTATATTATTAGAAATTTATATTCTTCACATTCAGCAGTCACAGCCTGCTGCAGTTCTTGTTGCCATTAAAGATTACCACTCCTTAGTCCCTAATGTGCTAATAATGGGGAGAAAGGAGGCTGAAAGGCAGGAAGAACAAATGGCAGACATCGGGAGCATGTCTTGAGCATTAGGGAAAATGTTTTTAGAAAACAGAGAAAAACATGAAGCCATCTTCCACTTTGGGAAGTGCTTTTCTATTAAACGAATGCCCCCATAAGTTATGTGTTAAGAGCACACAGCTGAAACATGGCAATAAGATTAAGCATTTTTATTGCTTTATTATCTTCTTATACTGGGCAAAAACTACAAACCCACAAACCTGCAGCTCTGGGAGGAAAAAAAGCAAGAAACAAGACTGAATCATTCTGTATCTTTTATCATCTGCTGCCATCTGGAAATAGGTGTATTTTCTACAAGGCCGGAGGATTTCAGGGAGAGCTCTAGGTGAGAAAAAGAAATTATAGAATGGGATTTTTTTCAAAGCTAACAAACGCAGTAATTTTACTTCTGTGGGTTCTTGATCTACAACTGCGGTGTGGTGGGTTGACCCCAGATGGATGCCAGGTGCCCGCACACACCGTCACATGAAAAATCACAGCAAAGCAGAGCTGCTGGAGGGGTTTGTAGGTGTACTGATCCAGCTGGGATAGAGTTTGTTTTCTTCATAGTAGCCCATACGGTGCTGTGTATCAGATTTGTGACCAAAGTAGTGTAGATAACACACCAATGTTTTAGTTCCATCAAGGCCATCTCTATTCCTCGTGCTGCCCTCCTAGCAGGTAGGCTGGAAGTGAGCAAGAGCTTGGGAGAGGACACAGCTGGACAGTTGATCCAAACTGACCAAAGGGATGTTTCATACCATAGAATGTCATGATCAGCAATAAAACTGGAGGTACTTTCCAAGGTAGCTGCTGCTCAAAGACTGGCTGGGCATCTGCCTGCTGATGGGAGGTGGTCAGTGATTGCCTTTGTATCACTTGTTTTTCCTTCCCGCTCCCCCTCCCCCCCCCCGCCATTTTTTTCCCTTCCCTAATTAAACGGTCTTTACCTCAATCCGTGAGTTTTTCTCTCTTTGCCCTCCTGATTCTCTCCCCCATCCTGCTGCGGGTAAGAAGCAAGTGAGCAGCTGGTGGGTGCTTAGTTGCTGGCTGATGTCAGCCCAGCGCAGCAGGAAAGCAGTGATACAGCTTTATAAGTGCATGTAAGAGCATGCAAAGCATCATGCATGTATCGACCCCTGAGGTATGCCACCAGTGACTGCTCTGCAGCTGGGCTTTGTGCTGCTGATCATAACCCTTCCAGTCTAGCTGTTCAGCCAGTTTTCAGTCCACCTCAGTGACAACACATTTAGCTCATACTTTATCAGTTTATCTATGAGGATTTTATGAGAGAAAGCCTTACTGAAGTCTACATAAACATCCAGTGTTTCTTCTCATCCATGCAGCCAATCTCCATATCATGGAAAGCTATCAGGTTGGCTAAACATGATTTCAGCTTCACAAATCTGTGCTGAACAAGTCCCAAGTGTCCCTTTTATCCACCCTGAGTTTGCATTTGTAGCTATTCATCCATAAGTGAGACTGAAAATTATTTCAATCTTCACAGGCAACAAAAGCTCTGAAGGAAAGGGTAGACCTGTGAGACAGCACAAGGAGGGCTGTCGAGTTCATGGGCGAGATCACTGAGAGGTCAGGGTAAAAGAAGTGAGCAAGGCTGAGCAGATACTGACCTCAAAGCTGAAACAGGCCAGGAAGCTCTTCCAAGGGCAGGCCGGAGGAACGGCAAGAGAATTGTGAGGAGAATTAGGGAAAAGTAGTGCCATGGGGGCCAAACTTCTAAAGCATGAAAAATGACAGTTAAAATAGCAGTTCACCTAAAAAAAATAATCTGCACATCAATTAAGTTTTTATAAAATACTTTAGCATAAAGTTTTCCTGGAGCTCTTTTACTGCCACTTCAGTCTCTGGACAGCAATGGGCTCTGTATCTGAAAGGTTTGCTCCTGTCCACAGAACCAGTACAGTTCCTGAGGTTCTCCATGAACACCATGGGCTGGCCTGAACTGAGCTCATCAGATAAGACTATTTATACTACTTCTGCCAAAGATAACAGCAAGTCTTCCTATAACTTCATGTTGAATCAAGCAGTATGCTTTTAAAATGAGGTGACCCCTTGTCAGAAAAGTCCCACTCAATGATCTGCAGCGTCATGCTTACCAGCCTGACCATGGAAACCACTGCTGCATCACTTTGGTTTATGAGCTTTAACACACAGGTGAAGCAGCCTCTAAGAAGCGGTGAAGATGGGTAGTGGTTGACAGCGTACAGAAGCTGTGATCTAGTGCAGGAAGCTGTATTGTTAAACAAGCAAACACTTGATATTATTAAAAGTCATATTTAATAGAATTCAAAAATAGCTATTGAAAACTTTATTTGAAGAAAAACAAATCAATGACAGTTTTTGAAAATCCTGTGGAACAGTCTAGTTCCTTAACATTCGTTTTATTATTTGAAAAGAAAGAAGCAATTTGCATAGCTGGCATGTTAGTTCACCTTTGCTCAAGACAGCTCATAAAAGCATTCTTATTCTACCATTTCTGATTCGATCAAAAGTGGAAATGCATATGATTATCCTAAACTAGATCAAAGTGGGTATCTGACTAAGTCTCAAGGCAGCCAAGAATGTTAGTTCAAATTGCTTAGTGTCTGATATGAAAAAAGAAGAGATGCAACAGCCAGTAGGATAGCTAATGTATGGTACATTACACCTGCTTATATGACAATTCCTTTGAGCCAGCATTTTTTATATTTTCTTCCTCATATTAGTATCCCACCCAACCTAACAGTACTAAAAAACACGACAAAAAAATTAATTCATAATGTAACATCATAAGATCTGAGGAAGGCTGATGAAGCTTTTGGATAACCACTAAGAAATACAGAAATAAAGCGTATGATTTGAAATTACAGAGAAATACTAACACTGGAGTTCTGGTGACACAAATGTAGCACATAAGCAATTAATGCACATCTGAAAATAATGAGCTATCCATTAGGAAAAAAATCACTGGATTGATCTGATACTGCACACTGCCATACTTTATCGCATAGAATAGCATTAGTGCAATGCTATTTCCAAGTGGCAAAAAAAATACAATAAACTGAATAAGAAAAACCACTGAATTCACATATTTTGACATGGGGAAAAGGAGGATCTAATAACTCCTCAAAAGACCTGATCACATAACTGCTGTTATATTTTATGGACAAATTACTAGTGAGAAATCTAATTTCAAAATCTTCTATGTATTTAAGAGGACTAAACACATAAACATGGTTCACTGTATAAAGATTTATGGTAGAAGAAGAAAGGCTGTAACAGAAATATTATTGGCCATTAGAATTAAAACTCAATGAGTTCCCTGCTCCCGTTGCCAACAGCAGAACTCAGAGGAGATTTGGCTTCTGGCTGGGGGCCTCAGCCAGCTGGTCAGGAGGCAGGAGGCACCTAGGTGCTGCTGAAGGCACTGTCTGGAGCAGGAACCAACAAACCTGCTGAGCTAAAGGAAGGGGACAGCAAATTTTTAAGGAGAGTGGTAATTGCAGTAAGTAATATTGCCCTGGGATGGTGGGAAAATGTTTGCAGCAACCAAGTTTCTTCAGCACTACACAGGGATGTAACATGCTCCAGGAACCTTTTGAGAATTTTTAGTTGGGGCTGATGTTTAACCTTTGCAGGTTTTGTCCTGTTAAAAAATTCATGTTATCTGAGGAAAATAAAAACTTTGTAAAGCTGTGGGCAAATCCTGCCTTTTTGCTGAGCTGGAATTGTCAGAAAATAAAGGCCTAGCTAAGCTATGCTGGGGACCAGTGCTTTGACTCATCTCTGCTTCCTGTAAATCCTTATCTCCTCTCCTTGGTTTGACCCTTAGCTGTAAGTTCTTCCTCCAGGTGATCTGGGTTGGTTGGAGTGCTCCTTCCTGCCCTGCTCAGGGGGCTGGACAATTTCAATTTTCTACTAGATACCGCAAAGATTTGAAGCAGGAGTCCCATTGACTCAGCTCTCAGCTTTGTGTCAGGCTTGTTGTTTGATTCTCCCCAAGAAAGTGGGGGGTTCATTCATCTGAGGAAAGGGCTCCATGTCCTGTCTGAACTGGGAGAGCCCTCTGATCACCACCCAGGAGCAAAGAAATAATTTTCCAGCTCTCTGAGCTGTGTTTCTAGCACCTCTCCATTGCCCCCTTCTTTTCTGTTTCATAAAGCATGTCTTCATTCACAAGCCCTTCCTCAAGACCAGTGCTTCTTATCCTCTCCCATCTGGCCTGGAAGATGTCCACTATCCACATTCCACCATCCACCACGCACCATCCACCATCCACCACCATCCTGTTGTCACATCTTCTGGCAAACACTTTTGAGTATCAGCCCATGGCTGGCACTGCTGAGGGGGACTCCCCAAAGCCACCTCCATGTGTCCCTCTGGAAGCCATCCTTTGGTAACAGCCACATCAGGCATTAGGTGTGCAGGTCTGCTTGTCCTTGTACTCTTCCATTAGTCAATACTTGCCTGTTGTTTGCAGTGCTATATTTAAATGGTGAACTACTTGGAGCACAGTCTGTCCTTTCCTTTTGTGATTTCACAGTGCCTAATATAATGGGGTATTTCTTCATGACTTCTGCTGCTAGGGACAGACAAAGCAAATAAATAATGTTAATGCTAAGAAGAGCCTTTCTTTTGTCTTTCTTTTCTTTGTTTCCTTTATCCTCACTGTTATAACTATGCTTATTTCATTTAAATAAAAGAACTACTCAAACACAGTTTGGTTTTTATCTTCCTAGAGAATGTTCACTACTTAGTCCAAAGTTAAAAATACATACCAAATCAAGAAACATGGAGGTTGTTTTTAAAGAAATAATTTATCTTGGTGGGCACTGCTGCTGTTTAGGAAAATAATCCATTTCTGTCTCAGCGGAAGCCTGTGCATAGTATTGAAGCCGATCCTTAATTCATGTGATTTTCTGTTTAGTTTGATCAGTACCTCAAAGAACAGCTCTTTTGTATCAAAAAAAAAAAAAAGGTAGCTTACACCCTTCTTTTTGAGTACTTTAAGAACTGCTACTGAATAATTAACTTTGTTCCTAGGAAACATTCTTGCTTCCCCACAGATACATCTCTAAGCATGGCATGCAAAACGTAAGACACAACTGCAGCTGGGTAAATTGCTAGTTTTAATTTTTACGGCAAATAGCAAATTTCTCCCCAAATGTTTTTTTCAGTTATTCCCAGACTATTTGTATATCTGGGGAAAAATGCACCCAGTAGTTTTGGCTAGATGCTGGATCCTGAAGCCTATCAGAGAGAAGTTTTCCACAATTTATGCAACACACTGTGGTCAGTGATATCCACGCAGTAGAAGGCTCACATGTAATCCCCATTTCTGCATGTGCGACCTGAATGCTGCTTCCCCAGAGAGTGCTCTGAGCAGCAGCCTGAGGAGCATTCATGGAAAAGGGCTGACCACAAAGTTCTTCTGAAGTCCTGCTCGGAATAGGATATTGGAACATCCTCTACTAATTTTGCTGTTCTTCTGCTCAAGGAATAGAAAAGACAGACCCAGACACTATAGCAAGATATGCATTGTTAATAAAATTCAAATTTTTGTGTGCTCTCTTTTTTCCTAGCAAAGACTGTTACTAAAAGCTTGTACTTAGGTAAGCAAGAGAAAAGATATAAAGTTTAAGTATAAAATATCAGATTGTCATAGAACCGTAGGAAATTTCAGCTTCTGGTGTGCTTGGGCAGCAGTCTAATGGAAAAGAAGACAAAGGACAGGACTGAATTTTTAGTATGAGCAATGTGGTCTCCATTGGTATGTTCACTGCATCCCAGAGAATTAATGATGCTGTAAATGAGCCACTGAAACAGTAAGAGTTATCTACATATTCCATCTATTTTATAATAGCTGTTAATCTTACACAGCCTGATTTGATAAAACAGATCATCATATCTTGATTATTGTGTGTTTAATTTAAACTGTAATGAACTGTGCATTATACATGTAAATTGCAATGCAGAAGTCTCTAAAAGTAAATGAAGATGAGGCTACAGTCCAAAAACAAGTGTACAAAGCTATTGCTGAGTTCCTGCCCAAGTATGAAAAAGGGACCAGCTGGAGCTGAAGGAACAGAATAGGTACTCTGTCACAAGCCACCCCATGCCAGTGCATGGTGAAGAGGAAAGGGAGGTAGTAACCTAATGGGTCACATCCATCAGAGAGCCTCCTGCCCAGCATGTCCCTTCTGGGCAAGTCCTGCCGTGATAAAGTTTGGCTGTTTCATGTCTCAAAGTGCAAAGAAGAGACCCAAGAAGCTGCAGCAGGGGTATAAATGTTGATGTTTCCTCTTGGGAAGGCCACAGTATTGCATGGACTAGCTATGATGTTAATGAAAGAAACAGATACCTGAAAGGTGAAGTGCAAGTACACACTGAACTCAGGCTGACAAAATTTGGCACGTTGACCCAGTCCAGACCCATCATTTAACTTTGAAGCTGAATGGAATCGGACATCTAAATAATGGCTTCTATGTGCTGAAGTTCAGTGAGAAACCAGATCTATAACGAAAATAGAAACCTTTAATTACAATGGCTCCAATGCCTTAACAACAACTTATACTCCTGTTCCACGGTCACATTAAGCCAGCTCAAATCCTGGTGCAGATCAAGTCTTGCTCCCCCTGGCTCTTGGACACGTGCCACCTCTCTGATCCTTCCCTTCTGCCAACACACACGTTCGTGTGTCCGGGCAATAAACTGGCTCTGGGAACTCATCTGGCTTAAACAAGCCTGCTGTCCCCCAGAAAGGATCGTCCCCAAACCCCTGCAGGACTGCCTTTGGGGTGAGCCACCAGCGTGAGGTGGGTGCAGCCTGCTCTCACTGTCTCTCCTATGAGGGATTTTAGCTCCTCAGGGTCAAAAGTGGTCAGGAAGAGAAAACTGTCCCAAAACAATCTAAGTTTTATGGGAGGGATTTAAAAAAAAACAGCTAGTCCAAACCTCTGTACTAAGGCAATTAAGTTGTCTTTGTTCTTTGCCTGAGATACACTTTTTTCTCCACTGTTGTTGAAAACCTTCAGCAAAGGATGTACTTTTGGATTCAAGATAAAACAAGAGAAAATTCCTCTCTTCTATCTTCCTGCCACCATTTCTTCCTTTCCTTCCTTTTGTCTTATCTTTACATATGTATTTATTGAGTTGTGAAAGAGGTTTGACTGATGTGTTCTCCAATAATTGCCTATGATCTTCAATGTAGCTGTGGAAAACCATACATACAGCTTTAGGAGGTGAAGGGACAAATACCTTAGCATGCACACACCTTTAGCAGGTACTTATTTTCGAAAATAGACATGTAAACAGCTATGTTGGAACCTGCAACACTTCTTGGTGTAATTATTACTGCCCTATGACTGTATCCTTGTATGATAAACATTCTTTTAACGTAGTTCAATGCAAATACTTGATGAGTTAAGAAAAAGATCTCGTTTGCTGGAAATTGATTCTGTTGCATTACAGTACTAAGAGACCTCAGTTCCCTGATATGTTTGAGGAATAAATTTTTTATGCTGCTAAACCTCATCTATAAAGATGGTTCGGGTAACCATATGTAAGTCTCCCCCTTCTTTTAAATGCAGTCCAAATCAGTGCATAGCCGGCAATAGACAAGTATTTGAAATCCTGTTTCTGTGAGGGGAGATCACAAAAGGTACCGTCTCAGTTGGTGATGTGTGGTGAATTTCTTAGTGCGTTCAATGGAAAGCAAAAACAACTGGCTGAATAGGTTGTACCTGAAAATCTTTTATAGCGAGTGTGTGGTGTATCGGGTTTGCGTGGCGAGGTTTTGGTAGCGGGGGGGCTGCCGGGGCGGGAGAGAGCAGCGCGGCTGTGCAGGAGCAGCGGCCCTGCAGCCTCCCGGGCTGGGCAGTAGGAGGCCGGGGGGGCTCCAGGCGCCGGGGCAGAGGCTCCCCGGCAGCCCCCGGTGCAGCCCCGGCGGGGCGGGCTGTGCCCTCAGCCTGGGGGGGCCGCGGGCGAGCAGATCCGCCCCCGCAGCCCGGGAGCGGGGAGCCCATGCAGGAGCGGCCCGGGCAGAGCTGCAGCCCCCCCGCGGGAAGGGCTCCCGCTGGAGAAGGGCCTGGAGGAGCGTCTCCCGCGGGAGGGCCCGGGCTGGAGCCGGGCGGCGTGTGAGGAGCCTCCCCCGGAGGGGGCCGGGGCGGCGGAGGCGGCGGGGGAGGGACCGGCCGCAGCCCCGGCCCCGGCCCCCAGAGCGATCTCCCTGCCCGGACCCCCGCGGGCCTGGCTGGGGGTGGCTCCCCTGCCCGCCTGGGGGGCACGGCACAGAGCGGCTGGGGGGGCACCTGCCATCCAGCCAGGGTCAACCCACCACACCTGGTCACGCTGGCAGTGAGATGCCCAAAGCAACCACCGGCAGGTGTACGGGCCTGTCATGTGTGTACTAGGGAAAACTGGTCATGAGAGCAAACTCCAGGCTGCCTACAGTAGACAGCGTGAATATAGCTATTGTCTTGACAATGTGGGAGACTGGATGCCTGGTTTCTAGACAAAACTTCACCATACAAGGATGCTTTAAAGCAATCCACCCCTCACATGTGCTGGGACGTAAGGCAGAAGTCATTTGCCCCTAACTAATTCTGTCATTGAGCAATACCTTTTATTTGATACATCTGCTAACCTGCAAGGTCACTTATTCAGTCCTTCACATCCTGCAAAGTCATTCCTCAAGTCAACATCTTATCCTCTGGCCCTCAGGTCATTAAGTCTGTTGTTCAGTATTATTGTTCAGAATATAGCTAACATATTCTATCTTCTTTATCTCTACTTTTGGCTAGCTATTGGTAATGGTATACACCTCAAACTGTCCTTGTTCTTCATCTCATAATTTTATGATGAATATCTGATACAGATCTCCAACCGCAAGTTGTTTATATGGTGCTTGATACACCTGTCGCTTCTCCACGATCCACAGTTTAGTGAAGACATTATTTATGTTAGACTGTATTCTCACCAGCAGTCCTTCCCCTGTCCATCTGAGCCCTGCACCACAGATAGTCATGGGGGCTGTGAGATATACTGCCTGGGTAAATAAATGTGACAACAATGCTTGCAGTTACTCCTTCTAGAACAGCAGTGCCACGTAAGGTCATATTTATTTTCATTGCCTTTGCTTTTTTGACCTGTTGATTATAAGACCTTATTGTTTTGCTGTTCTGACTAAGCTGTTTGTCTTTTGTTGTATCTCATCTGCTGATGAATAGATATCCCCTGCAAACCGAGACTGCCAAACACTCCTGGGACTCCATGCCAGATATTTGTTAGACAGCAGTATGAGACATTGCACGGAGATGATGTACCTTTGCCTATGCCGGCACTGATGTCAAAGCAATCAATTAATTACTGGTGTACTGAGAAAGATTTTGGGAAATAGAAATGGTTTTCCAAAGAAATCTGTGTATTTTCAGTATCTTGCTATAACAGCATCGTTGGCAAATGCTCTTCTACAATCACTGAAGTGTAAGAGTACTAGATGCCATTAATTTCTCTGTTCATTAATATTATGTAGTGTGAAGGTATTGTCACTGAATGAAGAACTAGGAAGGAAACCAGCTAGCTCTAGGTAGTGGTACTGTGGCTTCTCTTCAAAATAATTGTACAAAGCCCCTTTTTGGACAGGAGCATTACATATCTCCAGTTGTCTCAATCACTTAAATTTTTCTTAGGCAATTCTGTCATGGTGCATTTCCTCCTTCCTTTGAGATGCATTTTAGACCCTGTTCCGTGCTGTAGTTTTGTTCTTCATATCACATGCTTTGAGTGGATGTGCACTTACTTTCCCTGCAAACAGTCTTCATATCTCTGTAGTTTACTGTTTGAAGCTTTACGTTCCCCTTAGGTAATCCGTGTATACATCCAGATCTTTTATCTTACATTATCAGGTTTAGCCTTGTTTCAGTTGGGGGTCTATTTAGTGCACAATGGAAGCAGTCCATTATCCACATTGACATAATATGTCTTTCCCTTTGGGGTTGGTTTTTTTTTGTGTGTTTGTATGTGCTTGCAGTGATTCACTGCTCCTTCCTTCCTCTGGAAAGTCCTGATACATTCTCAGCTGTATCAGCGACTGTCCTTTTGATGGGTCTCCACGTCTAGTCTACGTGTTGGAAATGGATTCCAAGTCCTTCCAGGTAGAAGACTCATCTGAAGGGGAAGAAGTTGGCAACCATCCCATGATGCTTCCTATTACATGACTGAATGATTGACTCTGGGTGAGTCACTCAGAAAAGCAATCATTTCAATAGCCTATGTGACTGTATCATTAAATCCGTCACTATACTACAAATCCTGCTGTTAATAGTGAGGCGGTTAATCTTGCTCTAAATGTGAAATACTTGAAATATATAAAATACTGCTATTCTTGTTCTTCCAGAGAGCCACATGGAAGACCTTTGGTCAAATATCATTATTTTTTTCCTTGCTTCTGTGAACTACCATTAGAAGTAGTGACCTGTTTTACATGTAAAATATGAACAGAGACTCTGCTCAGGCAACATAGTTTATGCAGTTTTATATATTTTTGAATAAAACAAGTGATGTTAATGTGATGGACATTTGTAAATCACGAAGTGTGGAATGTTCACCTCTGGTTTTACTAACATCAAAACACTACAAACTATCTCAGCAGTTTTAATAGGTATTAAACTGTATGAGCTATGAAAACTGTTGATAATGCTGGAGAACAACTGTTTCTGTGGATACTTCCAAACAACTGAAAAAGCTTGGGTAGGCTAGAAAGCACTCTGCATAACTGATCTTTGCCTCACGTCACAGGAGAATGATGGCTTTCTTCTTTGTGTCATTAGTTCATGACTTTTTTACTTATAGACAGAACCTTTTCTGTCATTATTTGTCAGCTGCAGATGCTGGTTCTTAGGCTGGCATCTGTCCTTCACTGAAAATCCTCCATGCAAGGACTGAGATTCTTGTCAGGACACCATCAAGAAAATCACCATACTGATTCCAGCTACTGCAAATCAAAGTTGACTTGAAAGCCTCTTGGAGAGCATGGTGGAGAGCAGTGTACTTGCAACAGGCTCCTGGAAAAGTTACCCCATGCCACCTGAGCAAAGTGCTTTACAAACAGTATGCACCTACTCCTAACCCCTTGGATAGCTGCAGAAGTCAGTAAGACCATAGTAAGCATTGACTTTTCAACACTAACACCCAGAATGTGGAAGCTCCTCCATTTGTTATGTGCTGTGATCCAGCAGGTCAACAAGCTGCTGCCAGTAAATCCAAATGCTGTCATCGAAGCAGCTTCTCAGGAGCAGAGAGGTGTGGGTTTATCAATCCTATCAAAGTCAAGCTCATAAATAGCTGCATCAAAATACATCGTGTGTCAGATAACCTTTTTCTCTCAGTACTAAAGATTAATATAGGGCTCATTGTCACCAAATCACAAAAGCTGCTGGACTTGAGGCTATTTTTTGCTGAGTTCCTTAGGAATTAGAGAATAGCTGGCGATATAATTTAGAAATATTTGCATTCCTAGTCAGGCAGTGGAAGTGTGGAAGCCTGGAAAAGCGATAGCTATTTTACATCTGGGGAGAAGGCAAATGAGCTCTAAAAGCCGTAATCCCTTTTTAGGAAACCTTCTTTTGGATGGATGTATGGAGCTGGAAACCTCTATTAAAATGCGTGTTTGGGATCTGGCTCTGACTTCTGGAACAAGGATCTACCACAGTCCACCTAGAAACTGGCTAGGGGACCTCTCTGGGTGCTCCAGGGAGTGTCTGCTGTGTTGAGCAGTCTCGGTTATTTTCTCATCATTCAAAAGCTCAGCAACAGCAATCTGCATGCCTTGCTCAGCAGCTGTCCCAGAAGCAACAAGAGCGCTCTATGATGGACTCTTTGAGTTTCTGGGCTTGTGTGACTACTTCTTAGAGCTTATAACAGCAATATTTCATGCTGTCTTCCACAGTTTATGGTTACAATGGCACTTCAAGTGAAATATTAGGCATAGTCTTTTCAAGGGGCTAAGCAAACCATTAGAGATGATCAGGGATTTTGAGCTCTCTTTCTTTAAGATATATGGACACCCTCCCCCAAAGAAGAATGGATTTTGAACCTCGGCTCATAGACAGATTCTGTTCTCACATGTGGAATTCCAAGAGCAGTGACAGATTAGAAACTCGTGCCAAAGTCATTGAAGCATTTAATAGAGTCTGAGGAAGCCAGTGTCAATCTTTCCTTTGTCCAGAATTAATTTAACAGAAGTATGCAGGCTCTTCACGTTCTTTGCATGGTCCACATGAAGTGAAATCTCATCTAAGTGTGGTAATCTTGGGGCATTAAATTACATTTAACCTAAATTGTTAACAGTTGTTGATTCTCCATGTTATAATTATATTGGCTACAAACAGGATCAAGTCAACAGTGTGGAGGAGACGTCAGTGGGGTGACTGTGAAATGACAGGCAGCCGCACCAATCCCCGGCTCCTCTGCACAGCTCATGTGCACTTGCAGCTCTGGGCTGGGAGGGCTCAGGGGAGGCGGGGGGCTCTGCACATATGTCCAGAAATTGCTGCAGTGGATGGCTTGGCTCAGCTCTCACAGCTATTTAAAGGCACGTGAGCTGCATGTTAAATTGGGCATTAGTATTTGCCTGGCTCTCCAAAAAACAGCTGGTTTGACTGTGCTGTACAGCAGTCGTGTTGGGGAATTGAGGACAAAATGCAATCAGAGCCCATAAACACAGAAATTACAGGACATTGGGGGCTGACTCCTGCTTCTTCTCTTCAGATGACAGTTTCATTAGGGCAACTCCCTAAACCAGAACAGTATTAGCAAATTAAGATCATGGCTTGCCACTGTACTTCGAGTTGCCAAGAAATGCTTGGTTTCTTCTATGAAGTGCCAGCTCAGGTAAACATCTAGACTTCTAGTGCAAGATAAGAAGGAGCATTTGCAAACAGAGGATTTGCTCATGCCTAACCCAAACGCTTGGCTTGGGTGCCGGTTGCTACCAGTTATCCCAGCTCTGCAGGAGGTGGCTGTAAACCCTCAGGACAACTGAATATTTACAGTGGATTTATTTTAGGAAAATAAAACTGGATTCTGCGAAGTCCATAAATTGCTGTCTAAAATACCTACCAGCTCACAAGCAAACTATTACCAAAAAGGTTTTAAAGCACAAGTGAGTGAGAGGAACTACAGCACAAAGAAACTGAAGCTGTGTCTATACTAGCAAATTGAATGTGCCTGGGGCTATTCCCTGGCACTGAGGCCAGTTGGCAAGAAGCAGCCTGCATCCCTAGCATTAAACTGCCTTGCTTTCCAAAACAGGGTGGCCACGTGGCAACTGGTGCTGGGAGCAGTCCCTGGCCCATGGTGCTTCTGAACCCTACCCAGAAACTGTATGGGAGAAAGCTACTTGGCACAGGTGAAAATGTGCCAAGACCTGTGCTAAACACTTCCTGGTGCAGAGGACTGGGATTGCTGAGGGATGTTCCTGGTGTTGTTAAAGGTAGTGGTATTGATGTAGCCTGAAAATTTTAACCTCTGCTGTGGACCAGAAGAAAAATCTCAAAAAGAATGGGAGTGACTTCACCCTTTCATGCTCCTGGCTGGGAGCACGAGAACACGTAAGAGGTACTTTGTCCTGAAAGCTTTCCTGGCAGGAGTCTCATCCCTCATGCCATGGGTAGGCACACGCCTCCTCTGGAGTGCAACCATGCATAATTTTGACAAAGAGAAGCTATTTAATTTTGGTGTTTTGTTTTGTTTTTTAAGTATAGCTTTTCCTGTGACTTTGGTGGGCTTGTAAGGCTTCGTTTTGCTGTAATTGGAACCTTCTTTTATGTTTTGCACTCTGCAACTGCTGATACATACTTTCACCTCTCAGCCATTTCTAACACCATTTTCTATCTTTGAATTTCATTTTTATGATAAAAGATGACAAGCATGAGCGCTGAATAAGACAGCCACAGTATTTGTTGTGACTGGAAGACATCAGTACTCAGTTATTTGAAACAAAACAAGTAAAAAAAATACCAGGAAAGAGGACTCCCCACTTCTAACGGCAGATTCTTCTGTAAATCGGAACAACGCAGAGCAGCCCAGCCAGGCTGGCCGTGGAGCTGGGGCTGTGGTTTCCTATTGCAACATGTTCAGTGGCAATGTTGGTTTCAATTATTCTCACAATCGCTTGTTCACATCACAGAACTGACATTTCTTGGCAGGATATTTTTTTTTTTAATCGGATCAGGTCCCTAATCCAGTTCAAAATACAGTCCTGCAAATGGTTGTGCTGTCACAGCTGAATGGGCTGAAGACCAGTTGATAGGACACAGGAGATGAAGAGTGGGAGGCAGGAAGGGCACCAAATATTGAGTTTGCATTGAGTTTATAGCTGCTTTCTCTTTCTAATGCCTGCTACTTTTTGCTTTCTACTTCATGCCTATGGGTGAAAGTATAATCTGAGGAGATAGTGAGTTCAGGATCTCATGACTGTCCATTGCTTGTTTTCCTCGCACCCTCCTTCCTTCTCAGACTTCAGTCATGGTTAGTGCAGATAGTCCCATACTCCTGTACTGCTTTGGCAAGTGGTGCTTAAGCTTCCTCTTTCTGAGAAGGAATCACTCAGGTGGCAGGACAAGTTTTCACAGCAAATACCAGCTTAGTTTTGCCTGTATGAAGACTGGTAGATCTGGCCAATGCAACCACCCCTTTGAGAGCAAGCCCCATTCCAGCAGGACTTCCATGATCACTCAAGTTACCCAATACTTCTTTTTCTATGTCCACATTCACTAAAAAGATTAACTGGTATCAGATGTTTAATGCAATTAACAGCACTGTCAAAAGGCGAAGTACTCAGGCTAGCAGAGAAGGAACAGATCAGGGAGTACTTCTTCAATTAGATGCTTTCAGCTTGGTTGGGTCTAATGAAAATCACTGTGGAGTTCTTAGGGATATGGCTGAAGCAATCATAGAGGTGTCTGCAGCTAAAACTAGCTCTCAGGCATCTGTGGATGAATTATCCAGTTTGGAGATTATCTGTGCCACAGATGCAGAGGTAGCTCATGGCTCATTAGCATGAGCACCATTGCAGATTCCAGGGTCAGGCTGGGTCTAGAAATAGTCCAAAAACTTACATTCAGGACAAAGCTAAGGCCTTCTCTCAGAAAGCCCAGCTGGATGTGAGCTGACTGTGTACACCTGTACCTGTGTCATATTCCCTGCTGAGCACCAGAAGAATCATCATCTTAGGCACAGTGTGAGGAAAGTAGTATGGGTCCTTTCGAGCCCACTTGTTACGCCCATTTAAAAAGCCCCGTCTAACATGAGTCCAAAATAAGTCCAACTGGATCTGAGCTAAGTCTGTAAAAAGACCTTGGAGCATCTCTGTATTGTGTTCCCACAGACTTTATGGTTCCCTGTATCCATTGACTGGAGTGTCTCAGCCCTCCTGAGGCTCCAGCAAGGAGCTGACGGCATCCTGGAGGATTTGTGAAGCTGCAGAAGACTGGAAAAGAAGTAAACATTAAAAGAAAGGAAAGGAAGACCTAGTATGGGTCAGATCAAAGTCCTTAAAAGGCTGAATAAAAAACTACCTGTCAGACTCTACTTGGGAGAAGAAACTCAGATGTGAAGTAGCAGCCCACAGGGGTTGGCCATGAGTAAGTCAGGTTGAAAAAAGGTACTTTCTTTCTATGCCTTGTTCCAGCCCTGCCTGTGTCTGTGGCTTTTCCTGTTCCTGTTTACTGGTGTTCTCCAGCATTTCCCAAGTACATGGCTGATGTCACCAACCCCAGTGCTGGGGTGGACCTCATTGCAGCCCTGTACCTAGGAAACGTGGTGGCTTGATGGTGCAACTCCTGCCTGGCACTGACACCAGGTCCATGCTTCTGTGGTAGCCTTTTCTGATTAGCCTTTCACAAATAAAGGGCCATTTAACTGCTCCTTCTTCTTGAATGTGTGGATGTCAGATGTTACTCCAAGCATCGGAAGGGTTTTACCCAAATCACAACAATGTATGAGAAGACAGAAATGTTTAAATAAGGTATCTAAACAACCCTGCATCTTTACACTAATTGCACTAGAATAAGAAATAAAATTATATAATGCCCTCCTTAAAGGATTTTTAAGTAGCAGTTTAATTCTGAACTGGATTTATGCAGGCATTAGAGTTCTAGTACAACTGCACTCCATTTGTACACTAAGTAATTATATGGTACCTGGTTGGGAAAGGTTGTGCAAGTATTGTAAATGTGTGTTTTCATACCCTGAGATATTTTGATATCTGTTTAGAAGAAAATCCGCAACTCCAGACTCTGTCTGGAAGAATCCACCTAAAATTAGTAGGGATGTAATAAGAGACATGCTTGCCTTTCTGAAAAAAAACACTGTGAAAGATCAAGCACCTGTAAGCTGCCCCAACCACTTTTCAAACCACATATTCTCTATATGCCACATCCAAGAAAATCCATTTTCTGATTCACCAATACTGAACAGTGATCACTTCAGTACTTTCCAGTCCTTCAACTGATTAACACCTTACGTGTCGCATACCTGAAGGGAGGCTGAATTACACCTGTGACTCAGGGCTTTTTGTACTATAATTATACACCTACATCAGAAACAGAGGTTTTATGACTTTGTCATCATGGCTAATGGATGTGTCTGCGTGCTGGCAGTGATGTGAGTTATCCATCCACCCGTCTCTGAGCTACTGGAGAAAGATCGGAGTGACTCACCTCTGGGGTACCAAGTCACACCAGCTGCTTCACACAAGTTCCTTCTTGTTTCTTTCCTCTGAATTTTGCTCTGTACGAATAGGAAAATCTGAGATAATCAAGCCCATGATCACATTTTACGGCAGATTAAATGACTCTCACCTCACTGCAGATGCCAATAGGGCAGCCATCTTTGCCAGAGCTTGTGGCTCTGGCTCCCCTTTAATCAATGGAGGGAAACAGGGCCCAATTCATCTTGACTAGGTTAAATATCAACATTAGCACAAGGTGAGTCACGTTATAAAAGTGCCTGTTCCCCTGCTGACTCGGAGACAGCCTGCATGACACACTCTGGCATTGATGGCTACACTGCAGGTAACCTGCAGTGACGGGTTATGGATCCTGCCCCAGGTGAGTCAGAAACAAGTGCACATGCATTTAGAGATCTGATGAAATAATCCACTCTGTCATCCAGACCCATCTCCCACCCCTCTCCACCTGACTTACTGCTCTTCCTTTTATTATATTTTTGCTGCATAGACACTACTTGGGCAGATCCACTGGATTAATTGCTATAGGGAAGTACTGCATGATAAATACAGGACAAAATGAGGTTCTCCCATGCTCATAATACTTATTTGTGTACAGACAAAATGCCCTAGACAGCCTTTCCCTCCCCTCCTTCCCCAAATCAACCCAGGCTTCTAGTCTAAAGTGATATAAAATCAAAATTATACTTGATTTGAAATAAGCTGGACACCCTTCAGCCTCAGGTCACCATTGAGAGGCTTTCTGGAGGTGTCGAACTGATGTTGCTATGCCAATCCTCTGGTGCTGAGGCTGTTCCCATTATGCTGTGCAATGGTAAAACCACAGGAGTGCCAAGGATGTAAAAGCCTGGCTCTCCCTGAGGACGTGGGAACACCCAGTCTTTAGACGGCAGGGGCTACTGTCTCCTATGGTGGCAGGAGATAGCACAGGATGGTGGCAGGACCTTTGGAAACTGTTCTGTAAACCAGCTGGAGACTGATTTGACTTTTTGCTTTGCATTTTTTTCCACTTTGGTGCAGCAGCCCAGCGCTGCAGGCAGCACACCTGGAGCCTATACGTTGAGCTGGGTGCCCACCAGTACTGATTCAGTCTTCTAAAAAAAAATTACTAATTTGCCAACCTAAAGGTACAGACCTGGTTTCAAAAGAGGCAGCATAATATATTCTTTTCAGGATTTGAAATGCTTCTTTGGATGGTTTCCTGGGGGATTTTTAATTTGTTTATTTTCATTTATACATTCAGTAAAGGGTCACATCTAATCCCAACTG
The DNA here is from genome assembly GCF_023634155.1 of Falco peregrinus. Taxonomy (NCBI): domain Eukaryota; kingdom Metazoa; phylum Chordata; class Aves; order Falconiformes; family Falconidae; genus Falco; species Falco peregrinus. The sequence continues at coordinate 16,273,025 of NC_073726.1, forward strand.
CAACGCCATGGGCTACCTTTTAAGTACAACCGTAGCATTAAACAGTTTTGCTGAACACTCCTTCTGGGGAGGAATGGAGAGAAAAGAAGGGCCTAGCAACAACAAAAAAAATAATTAATAAATATAATATTTTAACAACAAATTTTTGTCAAGTCACATATAAGCCCTTTCAGGATTATAATGAGGTTCAATGAAAATAGATTTAAAGAAGGATCAAGGCAATTTAAATACAGTTTTTAAAAGCGCAGCCTTGATGGGTAGGTAAAAAAGCAAGAATGAAAGTACTACAGAATTCACAATAACTTTGCTGTGAAGCCTTGGACCAAAACAAATAATAGGTATATTCACCATGGAACACCCCAAACCCCTCACCTGATGTAATTTCCAAAATGGACCACCCTGAGTGTGTTGAACCCTGATGGACATCGCCGTGCTGAGCAGAACAGACAGATACACACTCAGTGACCCCTACTTCTGAAATGTGCCATCCACCACCAATTTATGGCTGTGCTGGTTTTGAGCAAGAGGGTGTCAGGAGGGTGTTATGCATAACTACTCTTATCTATATAATTATATATATCTATTATAATTATATTATATATATTATATAAATATATAATATATATAATCTATATATATCTATTATAATTAGTCTTGGCTAATTGTGATGAATTTTTTTTGAGTGCCATTTTATAGACATGGTTTATGTAGGCTTCACTCCTCTGAGGCCATTAGAAGCCTCATCCAGAACAAGACATTCCATAACCCAGCCTTCTCCCCTTTGTTATCCACCTTCAAGTTCTGAAATAAAACCTTTTTTTTTTGTCTTCGCCACCATTTGACACAGTCCCAGAGAATAAGATATCCATGAACCGGCATTTTCCTTCTGGTGATAATAAAACCTCCTAGCTCCAGCAGGTGCCTGAGGCTGGGGATGCCCTTCTCCCAGCTCCCGGCTCCACTACGCCTCGCCAAGAGCCACAGCTCTGCCTGCTAATGATGCACTTTCCAATAGCATCAAAATAATGTTGTACAATGTGATAAGACTCACAAAATGTTTTGGCTGGCTAAGGCGATGCGTGAGAAACACTAAGGTGTCGGGTGAGACCAGAGCAGCGCAGAGGCCCCCAAATCTTTCTAGCCCATCTGACATCATGCCCTGCAGGGCACCATCCTGACAGAAAAGGCAGGAGCTTGTGCAAGGGATTTTTCAGGATTGTCTCCTCTATTACTTTTAATGACCAGGCATAATTGCAGCACAGATTTTGAACCAGGAACCTGGAAAGTTTTGACAAGCTCTACCAAAACTTCTGCAGTTCATCTCAAGGACTAGCGTTACCAATAATGTCATTCTCTAGTTTATAGTTGTAATCCTGGAGCAAGACCTGATGATTGTTAATTTTATGCTTGCTTTCTCTCTGCTTACCCATTGTGTCAGCATATTTCATTTATGCTAGGCTTTCTAAAATCAATCTTCATTTTAATGTATAGTTACATAGTAATGTATAGTTCCTTATTGCCTTTTTTTTTTTTTTTTCAGTAAACAGCTGAAGATTTAGTGTTGGTTTCTAACACACTGAATCCATTTATGATAGTTTACATAATCAGATTTTCAGTGCACTGTAAATCTGTCTCAAAATACTTACATTGCTCCAGGACTAAGCTGGTTAACTTTCTAAACTGTTTTTCATTATTTGTGTACATTTCACCATTTTAAGGAACAGTTAAGATGCTATTTTGGTAGGGCTTTAGCACCTTCCATGTGTCATTGATTCTTTTTTCCCCAATGCAGAATTTCCACAAATGAATGTTGTATTTCAGAATAAGAACCACTTCACTCATAAATAACTTCTAAGCTACTACATATCAAACTTTCTTGTGGCAATAGGGAAATTCATCTCTTGAATATAGTCATTGACTTTTGCAATTAAATGAAGCGATGAAACTTCACAGGGAAGAACAAGCAAAACTAGCCAAAATGTTAACATGCAGATAGATGGGCAGTGAACCTATGAAGCAGTTCTCATGGGAAGCAAGAATGTGCCCCCAGAGGCTGCCCGTGGATTTTCTGTATGTCTACAGCACCCTGCTTTTAAGGTCTGAGGAGCATCAGGACTAACAGGAGCAAGACACAAGCCCGGGTGTATGGATGGCACTGCCATCGGAGCTCTGAAATTGTTCCTTCATGCAATGGAGAACCAGACTTGCTTGAGCATGGTGGTTTGGTCTGATGTATCCTTTGGCAGTGGGACACAAAAGCAACGTGTAAGTCAAATGGAAGGGCCTGGTGACTATTGGAGGAACCACCAGAGGAAGCCTGCCCGAGTTACTCAGTGGTGTGAACCTTCACTTCCATGGGTTTTAGGAGGCTTCAGCTGAGTCGTGGCTCCGTATACATGTAAGTCAGCTTCCTGTGAAGGAACTTGAGGGTGAAGACCCTGAGCAGCTGCCAGCCAGGCTGGCACATAGAGTGACAGCTGGGGCTTGCTTGCATTTGCAAGGGTGGGTTTGACCAGTAGCTGATCCTTCCCTGAAGCCTGGTGTTTCTTCCTCTCCAGCATGAGGACAGCTCTACAGAAGTGCAACCCTTTTCACAGGCTCAGTTGCTAAATTGACTGCACTGAACCAGCGAAATTTTCTTATGAGGAAACACACTGAATTTGGTTCATATCTTCACTTAGAGACTCAATACCAGGCACTTTGAACTTGGTTTATAACTGTGCACACAGGGGTGTTGTTAAATCCTTTTAGAAGCTGAACTGGAAAGCGGAGAAAATAGCATTTGGATGTGGCTTTTGAGTGTGGCAGAAGTCAAATACGAAGTGTCTGAGTTCAGCGCTGGGAAATATTAGATATCCAATGCCACAGCTGGCTTCACTTGTTCCCTGTGATAACATTACCTTGCAAAATCAAGGGTAAAAGAGCAAACGATATGAGTTTAACTGGAGCAAAGTCAAGATAACTCAAGTGCAGTTGGGTAAGTATCACTTTGTTTATTACCTTATACCAACAGGCAGGATTTATATCAAAACAGTCAAACAAATGTCTGTTTTAAAACATTTGGTCCAGGTAAAACCCTAGACGTTTGGAGGTCGATTTTAGACACAAAGAGTTGCCTAGCTGAGGACAAAGCTGGGAAAAGGAGTGGGTGGTGTGGAAGGGACAGAACAGAAGAAAGAGCTAGGAGGCAAGTCTGAATAAGGCTTGGTGAAAACAATTCAAAGTATTTGTACCCCTGAGATACCAAATGAGAAAAAAATCCCAACACAGGCAGGTAAGCTGTAAAGGGTTCAGCATGGTCCATGTAGACAGCAAGTGCTGTGGATGGGTACTGTCCCTGCCAAGGTGATACAAACTGCATGGTAATGTTTATGGGATTTCAGGGAGGGTTTTTTTCGTTTAAAACTTAAGAAAATAAACACAGTTTAGAAGTGGTGTAACCTTTGCATTATTAAAGTTATGAAGTTAAACACTGGGGAGTTTGGAAGAAGTAGAAACAGGCATGTTTGTGCTCTCTGCACACATAGTCCGTTGGGTGGCCTTTAACCACGTACGGTTTCTCACAGGACTCCTACCAACAGCCCAGGCTCCACTGTGCTGGGCTCACTGCAGTGTTCGACTTTGCAGATACCTGATGTCTGGGGGAACCACCGTTAACTGTGGGCTGTGGCACTCCCTGCTTAGCTCAGCAGTTCTGGCAGGTAGGAAAATTGTCCAGGAAGTACCCGGTGAATTTATGGTGCCTTCAGGGCTGGATGGCCCCCAAGCTGTTGAGTGCTAGATTGCTCTGCTAGATATAGACAGAAATTCTGCCTAAACCCTAGAGTAGTTTCTTGTGCTGGTGCCCCAGACTTTGTCCCTAGAACTTAAAAAAAAAACAAAAGCACATTGCTTAATTGACAGCATATGATCCTTATCAACAGGGTGGAGCAACAACATGGAGCAAAGGAGTGGGTCCACACCCAGCAGTCCCTGAGCTGCCCACTTTATTCCCCTGTTAAATATGTTAAGCCATAACTTTGCCATTCTAGAACAACATACGAATGTCTCCCTTCCCAGGTTCAAGCTGAATGCAACTTTGTTCACTGTCTGTGGGACATGAGCTGTGCTAAGGAGTAGCCATGCATGGTGCCAGGAGGGTGCTGCCAGTGTGGGGTCCAAGTGGAAATTTTGATAACTCATTCTGCACCATTTGCTGGAGTTTTTAACCATCTGCTCTCTCACAGGAACTGTATGTCATGTGAGGTGGTCTCTGGAGGACTTTTCAATGATTGGGGCATAACAGCTGGAAAAGACCATCTGCCCGCAGAATAATTATTTATTCCAGAAGGGAGATCAAAGGAACTGACATCTTTTTTTACTATCTGTTCATATCAGGAGTGTTTCAAACCAGATATGGGTCTGAGCTAGATTCCCAAACTCACATACACCAGAACTTTAAAGTAACCTAAATCAGGCTGCATGGTCTGAGAGCAGATCCATAGGGCTGAATGCTCAAGTTCCTTGAATCAAGGAAGAAGGGAGATGGGCTGGGATGAAAGCATGTGTGTGCAAGAGAGAAAGAATCATTGATGGAGATGGAAACTGCGTTGTGCAGCTCTGGGTTCGTCCCTGTTTCCAGTTCCAGCACACATAAAAAGGCTGTTCCCAGCTTTCCAAATCCGACATACACAGTTAGTGTATTCACAGATCTGAATCAAGTTACTGTGAGCAGAGTGCTCCACCTGAACATCAGCAGAGCTCCTTCTGCAGAGTGCTTCAATATGAGGGGACTGGCTGTCTTGGGGGACCTCTAATAAGCTGTGTTTGCCATGAGACTGCTGGTTGCAATCTCATCTACACAGATTCGCAATGGAGCTGTTGCATGAGTGATTGTGGGATTTGCGTTTTTGCACGTATGGAGTGGTGGAGCACACATCACCTTGAAAATCAGAGCTGGAAGGAAGGAATTAGCTCTGAAGAAAGAAATATCGATTTTGATAAGGGAAGCAAGCACCATCACTCATTACCTAATGAGCATCAAATGTATTCTTGATAGTGCATAAATGTAGGAAGCTCTCTGGTATGGTGATCACAAAGCAATGGCAGCCAGACCTTTTATTGGGAGCACCTGAAGGGACTGAGGCTGCAGCTGCACGAGGTGCTGAGCCACGTAAGCAGTGTGCTGCCTGGGAAGGGGAGCCCTTGAGCCGTGTGCAGGGGCCCATGGGTTAAATGATCTGCCCCAAACACATGGGGAGGGGGTTAGTGCTGGGCAAGGGACAGGGACGTGCTGCTGGCAGGCTGGGTTTGGAGCTCTTTCTCACCGTGTGTGCGCTGAGACAGCACACTGCCTGTATGTCTTGAAGAGAGCACGTTCTATTTAAAAAAGAAAGAGAAAAGAAAAGATGCAAACTGGATGTCCTCCAGCACACTCTATTAAAATCTCTGATCAAATAGCATAGTAGTCAGCAGTAGACACCGTCCTTCTCTACGATATTCAAGACTTAAATCAGCTACTACTGGGCTGTAAATTTTAAGGTACATCACTGAGGTAGTCAGGATTGGCAAACCGGCTTTCAGAGCCAACTCATTCAGAAATACATTCAAAAAACTCATGGCATGGATTTCAAAAGAACGAGGTAAAACACAGCCAGTGTGACAGTGTTTGTGCTCTGTTTCCTGAGTTTGGGGGTTCAGGTTTTTTTCCCAGCCAGGAAATTCTCAAGTTTAACATTTAAAATGAAAGTAGAAGTGCTCCTGTAATTTCTTGACACTTTTAAATGTGTCTGTAAATGTGATTTCTTAATTAACCATGAAGCTGAGCAGTTTGTTGAAGATGTCTCAGTAGAAAGTTTCTGAAGTTGTATTTATAAATGAATTGCAAATCTCTTCAAATCTATAATTATCTACAACTTATGAGCACTGAAAAGATCTTCCAAGTTATTGTTAACCTTTTAGAGCTGTTTAAACTGTGAGTTGCTATATCTTTCTAACTTTGAACAAGGAACTTTAAATGAAGTTTATACTCACTACTTAACTCTGTGAACTGGATTTATGGATAACAGCAAATACTGTGAAACTGTGGTAAAATCTGGGGAACTGGCAAAAGCATACTTGCACATACAGCGGGGAGCCAAGTGTGAGACACCCTGTACACTCCTAGGGGTTATTCCTTAACATGACAGCAAGCTTAAAACGCCAGCTGGCTGCCTCAAATGCCAGCTGTGCCCATGGGTTTGTCTCTCTGCCCTTTCCTTCCTACCTCTGAGATTTCCAAAATATGCTGAATAAGCTGTGGGCATCACCTCTTCTAGCACTGGCAGGGAGGTTGGGAGGTGGGGAGACAGCTGCACTGTACCCAGCTCCTCCACATGTAGATCATGCCTAGGGCAGCCCACTGCAAGCCCAACACATCCCCTGCCACCCACCTCCAGAAGGACTAGTTACACAGTTGTCTGAGCAGTGACACCATTTCCTTACATTTATATTACTATTAGTGTAAAAGGCAAATCATCCCAACTACTCCTGGATTTTTGACTGACATGAAGACTGTGAGAAGGGTGGGTGCAGCTGTTACTGGTGTCCTGCCCTAGCGCACCTTGGCAGAGACCCCGTTTGTCTCTCAGGACAGGTATTTGGGAGATACCTATCTCTCTGTTTCATCTGATCTGGACAACGTCACGCCTCTGACAGCATAGCCACCCACAGATATTTTGAGCAATTGGCTGGACACAGGTCCTGGTAAGTGTGCTATGCCTGTCACAGCAGAGCTCACTTAAACCCTTAATTAGAAGCAGGTGAAAAACCGGCTGGTGGTCCAGCAGCAATGGTGGGAAATACTGAGGGGTACAGTCTGCATTGATCCCTGCCCGAGCCTGGTACGGCTGTGGACAGAGCTGGGATCTGAGCATCCATCCTGCAGGAGCATTGTTTCACGAGCTTTTACATAGCTCACACTGGTCACATGTCCTGGGATAATGTGGGACACTCCAGTCTATCTCTTTGAAGACCCTGGAAAAGAGACTCTGAAATGTATTGCCGTGTTATCTAAGAAACCTGACACAAAAGCTTCAAGTACGGATTTACAGAAACAAGTTGCACCTCATAACAAGGATATTTCTGACAGATACATTCCTTGATTAATGTTATTTGGACATGTGGTAATAAAGTGAAAATGTCAGCATAGTCTCTTTCTACAGCCTCACTCTTTAAGACTTTTGATAGTAAAATAATGTAACATTTCAAGAGAATCTTGCTGCAACCCCCAGCTAGTCCTTGGCCTTGAGTGTGCTGCAAAGCACATTACAGTGTGTCCAAATAATGAGAATTACTGCTGGCGGTACAAGGAGGAGCTCAGTGTCAAGGACAACATCCAGTTTTATCATGTTCCCACATAGCCTGTTGAAGATAATAAAAAGAGACCATTCCAACCAGAATTTGTTGTGCACTTCTACTGTTTAAAATAATAATCTCAAAAAATGATCCTGAAGGCTCATGGATGGCAAAGACCTTTGCATACAGTAAATATTTTAACAGCTCATTTTCCAAATTTATTCCTGGCAGAAAATACTTACTTTTTTCCTAAGTTTGTTTTGAACCCTGGCTGTATTTACTTTGGCATGAGGAGAACTGCATGATGCTGCTTCTCCATTCCTGACACTACAGTCTGGTGAAGCTGATGAAACACTTTAATGTTAAGAGCAGTGGCACTCTGTGTCCACCCTTCAGTTCGTCTCCCGTGCTAGGCTGAGCAGTAGAGTCTTTCCCTTAAGCCTTCCAGGTAGCGACCAACATATGGAGTCCCTGATTTCTCAAGCTGAGCCCACAGCCTTCCCCAGCTCCTGCTGTAGGAGGGACACCATGGCACCCCCAAGCTGCACAACGCAGAAGGCGCGGCATCGCAGGAGGAGGAAAAGCGAGGTCTTTGCAGTGCCGGAGTGTAAGGCATTTCTTCCATGAGGCATATGTGGTTTTGTCGTTCAGGAAAATTTTCAGGACCTGGCTTTCCATTCCCTGGAGTTTTTACTTCTAAACCAAAAAAGTCATACACAGAATTGTTTGGAGAAAAGGAGCTGAAGTCTAAATTTTAGAGTAAAAAATGCATTTCCAGATAAAGTTTGTAGATTTCTAAAGCTGTGGTGTGTATTAATGCATCCAAAGTGGTGGCACAAGCTTGTTTTGCAGAGATGACAAAGCAAGGCTGAAGCGAGCCCTTGCTGAACGCAGCAGCACAGCTCCCGTGGCCCTCTGGGAGTTGGGATTTTCTTTAGGAATGGAGGTGGATGAAGTTCAGAGGTGGATGAAGTTCTCAGTCATGCTTTTAGTGCAGCCCAGTTCCTGCTGGGCTTATTCCAGAGCCAGTGCCATGTGTCTTGCAAAGGCAGCCCTGCCTGAGGGAAAAATCCAACCCCTGCCTTGCCACCTCTGTTTTCCATCCCCTGGGAATGAGTTCAGAGCTGACCAGAGGCAGATGGAGAGGGAGAGGGCAGAGAGCAACTTGCAGCACCTTTGCCTTTCCCACATGCAAAGCCAGGGTGTCTCACCTCACCTCACCCCTTCTCTCAGTCTACATGTAGGAGCAGGGGGGAGTCTCGGCCATCACCCCCATGTCTGGCAGGTGAGGCGGGGGGGCAAACCCCATCCCCCAGGGTGTTGGGGGGCAGGGGAGGGGGCAGGATCCCAGGCAGTGCCATGAGGCAAATGAGGGAGGAACATTTATGTAAGTCGTGTTGGTTCATAGTTAATTGCTGGAGGACAGGAGAGTATGTGTGGAAGGGAAAGGGCACAAATACATTAACTTTGAGTAACCAGGCTTTGGAGAGGGGCTGGATGTGTCACGTTATCAGGTGACTGGCAAGGGCAAGAGTGAGCCTGCAGCTTCACCTTCACCAGCGACGCTGAGAAAAGCAGCGGTGTGGACACTGCCACCATCTCTCCATCACTTTGCTGCTCCTGGATCTTCTCCTTATGTTAGAGCAGCTGCTCTGTATGTGGTGAATCAGATGGGAGGATTAGACTCCTGGGGAAATAATTCAGCAAAAGGTTGGGGGTTTTTGGTTGGTTGGTTTGTTCCCCCCCCCAAAAAAACCCCAACAAACCAGGGGTATTTTTCAGCCAGATTAAAGCTGTGCTAGTAGAGCAGAAGTGATGGCGCAGGGTCAGGATGAAGGAGGGAAGGGCAGGGAGCCTAGCTGAGCCCACAGAGCATGCACAGAGGAAACCCAGGGGTGCCACAGCCACAGAGCAAAAGCCAGTTCCTTTGGGAAGTTAATGCCTCTGTCATGCACATCGGAAAGAAGTTCAAAACTCATCTTCAGACAAAATCTATATTTCTCAAATTCTGATGACGATCCTTGAATTTTTGAGACTGGCAATGCTGCAGTTTGTGTGTCCTCTGCCTATAGCTTTCTATGATTTTTTTCATTCTTTAATTAAATGACTTGCAAGTTCTTGCAAGGGGACAATATCTGCAAAGCTGAGTAAGGAAAGAGGAAATTCACAGTAGAACAACCATGAGTCAATGAAAAGCAATGAAGTCACTGTGAGGGGATTAAATGCAGGGGACAGGTAAGCAAACAGAAAGAGGATGACTCACTGCCTGGCAGATCTTGCCCTGAGAGTGGTAGGGTCAACCCCACCACCACTTTATTGCTCTTGGCAAAATTATTCTAAGGCCTATCTCACCCCATGCTTGCTGTGGCCAGCGGCTGTGCTGGCCCCATGTGCTGCAGTGCGAAGCACTCCCCAGCACATCAGCCGCATGGGGATTTCCCCCACTGTGCCCAAGCTTCTCTGGTTAGCGCTATCTGGAAGTTAAGGACTACAGCTCTGTTTCCGTATTTCTTTCTTCTTGCTTGTGTGTCCTCTGCCTATTGCATATGCACATCCCACCACATGCTCCAAAGTCTGCATTTACAGCCTGGTAGTTCCCTGCAAATTTCCCTGATGAGGATGCAAGGTTGACTGGCCATGCACTTTGATACCTGAGATAAAAGTTGCCGTTGTCTGCTGATTTTTCCATACCTATAATATTGTAGATGTTCCTTCTGTCTATAGGGAGCACTGGCCCATTGCTTTAAATGGGCTCTGTGACTTCATCCTAAGCCTGCTGCTGGCCCACAGCCACTGAACACAGCCATGCTGTAAGAGGGGGACCACGACCAGGCAGCTGCACTCAGTGCATCAGTGCAAGGGTGCGCAAAGGGTGGATGTGGGGCTGAGTTTGGCGAGATGCCCCCTCCCTTCCCATCTCAAGGTGTGTGCTGCCCCAGGGATGCATCTCCTTGGGGAGCAGAGGGGATGGGCAGGGAGAAGCCCCAGGAATGGGGGGAGGAAGGACACGGAGCAAGGACTGGGGCTGGGGCAAGGGTCAGGAAGAGCAAGAAGTGAATCAAGAAGCACTCAAAGAAAAAAATTTAGTTTGAGGGATGACAGGGACAGAAGGGGCTATGGGAAGGGGCAAGAGGCTCAGGGAGGGAGACCGGAGGGTGCAGTGTCAGTGTGGGATGTTATGGGTGAGAACGTTTGGTGAGTTGGTGGTGGTTTGGAAAGTGGAAGGGGCTTCTTGTGTACTGCTGTGTTAAACAAGGTCTGTAACAAAATCACCCAGACCAGAGACCTGGGGAAGGAAAATTCGCAGCCTCAGATCCAGCTGCAGGGCAGTTTCAATGGATTGTGATGCTTTTTCTTCACTGGGAGTTGCCACTTCAAACGTTGCAAAGGCCCCTTGGCATCCAGTGTGCTCTGCAAACAGAAAACCATCCAGCCTGTGCCCGAGCCCAGAGCTTGTTATCTGCAGGCAGAAGGCAGAAGGTGGGAAGAGACTCTGCTGGACTGTTGGGATGGCATGATTGCAGCCATCTGCAATCTGCAGCATCTGCAATTGCAGCTCTTTGTCATGCAGCTGTGGGATGCCCGTCCCAGGCGGAGTCTGAAAACACAGCGAGGGCAGTGGTGGGGCTGCCACCCCAGCGGGGACTGAGCTCCAGGCATGAGGGCAGTTCAGCAAGGGCCTGACCTCTGCTGTCATCTCCCGGCACAAATCCCTCATTCTTTGGCTGATTTGTCTGGACCTAATCCAGCATTTTGTGTGTCTTGCAGGAATTGGCAGGCTTTGAGACTGCAGCTTCCTCACTTGGATGGGTGATAAGCTGATGAGGATGACAACTGTGCTGGAGGGAGGGATTCAACACACCCTCCTAGTACCTCCCAGTGCTATATTAGTCACAAGGTCACATCTATTAACAGACAGAGCTGTAGTGTGTGGCAAGTGGGTCACATGTTACCAGCTTCTTGTTTCCACCCAGTAATTTGCACTATAAGGGAAATAATTTAGTGTCAAACAACTTCTGTGGTAGCGGAGGTCTCGAGGAGGGGGGAATGCTGCTTCCATCTGCTGGTTAACAGGAACAGGGAGCAGAAGGGGCAAACTACTGAAAGACTTTGTCTATATAAACTGTTTATTTAAATTCCACAAGGGGGCATGAGAGCAAGAAGTGAATCAAGAAGCACTCAAAGAATTTTTTTTTTTGCCTTTGCACTTACAAGAAGAAAGCTCCGGCAGACCCTGCCCCATGTGAGCTTTCTAACAAGACCTCCTCAAGTGACACACTGGGTGTCCATGTGTCCTTGCCTGTCTACACAAGCTAGAACTGGCTGAGTAGTGGAAATGAAATGAGAAAACCCGATTCCTGCTATGGAGCATGTCCATGGGGCAAGGGCTTGGGTTGCTTCTTGAGGAAGAGTTGGCAGCAGTCAGCACAGCTGTGGGAAGTGGTTACCTCCTTGGTGCTGGTACAACTGTTAGTGCTGCCATGTGGTAAATGAGATCAGAGAACTGATCTGGCTGGAAAATAATCTTTCCCCCCTCCCCCCCTTTTTCCCTCCCCTTTCAGCTGGGTGAGTTTTCAGCCAGATCAGTTCCCCGGGCCAGTTCATGGTGCAGCTGCACGTTGGCTTGTGACGGCATAGCATGAAGACAGCACAAAAACAGACTGAAGGCACAGCTGGGAGAGACTCCTTTCAAAGGAAAGTGCTCATCGGACTACAGCCTAAACGAGCTCCTCCTTCCTAACTGTGAACAAAAGCTCTATTAGGCATGTCCTCAGCGATCCTCAGGCTTGGCACTGGGGTAGGTCTGCTCTTCTTCCAAACATCTGTCTTCACATGCCAGCTTCCCCTCCCCACTGAACATGTGCAAAAGGAGCAGATGTGATAAGGAAGACAAACAGGAGAACAGATACTGAACCCACCACTGCAACCTCCTGCTGCCAAAATGCATCCTTGAATAGTGGGGACCAAGGTGTGGTCCATGCTGAGATGCCCAGCTTTGCAAAGTGGGTATCTGAGCAGCAGGCAGGGGAGCAAACATGATACAAAGGTACACACAGAGGTGTCACACTGCAGTGTCAGAGCCAAATTACTGCAAACTATTTTTTAAAAATCTTAATAGTGAAAAGAAGAAACAACCTGAGTTGCTAAGGCTTAGTGGCATCAGGCTGAATAACAGGGCCAGGTGGATTGAATGGGGCAGATGTCTGTAAAGCTTTTCATAAGGATGCCGTGTGTCCCTCTGTGTGTGCTGTCCTAGGTACACTGGAAGAAAACTGAAAAATCCTGATGTGTGAGAAATTACATTGCTCTGTCTTGGGTCCGAGGGGCTGATCTCCTCCCAAGTAATACATTTTACAGGAACCTTTCTGATCCCTAAGCCGAAGGACATTTTTCAGCAAGCCACTTCCTTTGTGCGTTTCCCAGTGCCCAGCTGACATGAGCAGACATGGCACGTCACAGCCTGGAAAGATTTCCCATCTCGGCGCAGGTCAACAGCTATGACATGTCTGCAGAGTGATTTGGCACACTTCTAGCTGAACCCAGTTCATCAGAGCAGCTTCTGAAAATTATTTTGTTTTCAGCATCCAAGAAAAGCAGTCTACTTCAGCTAAAAGGATAAAAGACACTTCTCTCAAAATACTGACCATAACATGAGCATTTATTTAGAAACGGCATGTGGGAGTTGTAAAGCAAACAAGCCAAGATCAGTCCTACAGAAAAACACAACCACAGAACAGGAAAGGCTAATTTCCAGCTCATTACCCAAAATGATTGTTGTCTGTATGAGAGAGAATCATGATAGTTAGGAATGTCCACTTGAATGTGAAGCATTCTTCAGTTCTGGGAAGAAACATATTTATTTTGCTGATTGATGCAATAGTCAGTGCTTTGAGTAACAAATGAATAGTGGTTCCTTCCATTTAAAAGGAACACTTGGAGGCCATATTTATTAAACCCTCATACTCTTAAGGAAAATGGAAACTATTGGCCTTTTGGGGAGCTTTGCACCTTGCCTTGGGGCCATGACTCTCTAACTTCTCACTGCTGGATTCTATCGCATTTGGACTGAATTTGCTTATTTCAAACTGCCTGTTAAAAAGATTTAAAAAATAACTGCTGTGGGCGATATCTACAGAGTAGTTATTATTTAGGATCATGCAGACTCTGCAAAGGAGTATCTTTAAATTCCAAATTTACTTGGATCTGATCAGGACTGAAACCATTCAGATTTGGCATATAGATAACAAACACAGATAAACTGCAAATTCTGCCTGTTCAGACTCACCTGTGCTGTGTCTCCAGATATATTGGAGATATTCTTTGACCCTGAAACTCCTCTCTTGCCTGCTTGCTTTTGTGTCTCTAGGGCTTGATCTGCTGGAGTCGGTGGAAGCTTTGCTCTTGATTACAGCAGGATGTGTCTAAGCTTGGCCTGAGCACTGATGGAGTCGAAATTGCAGCTTTTCCTCTGCTTCCTTATCTACACCTTTGGACTGCAGTTTAACTGTGCCAGTTTCAACCAAACCCCTGACTTCACCTCCTGCTTTGCTGCACCCTGTCACCTTTGCTCGCTTTGGGATCCTCATCTTGACTTGAGTCCTGTCTTACCTATTGCCACTCCAGGTAAGAACAGCTGTGATGGTTTGGACCATCTAACCCATGGATCTACTCTGCCTCCAACAGTGGCCATAAGCAGACTCCTAGGAAAAATCAAGAACAGACTAACATGTAGATATTTCTCCCTTAATAACACCGCAGCTTCCAGCTATTCTCAGCTCAGAGGATTTCCTGAACCTGCTGTGGTCTGCCTGTGAGCATAGACCCCTGCAAATACTTGGGAGCATGTAAGCTCCTTGCAATCGCAGTGTGCTTTAGGAAGGACCTCCTCGGCAGGTCCGCTGCCTGCTGCATGACAGACTTTGTCCTTTCATTTCCTTTGAACTTGGCTCCTACCAGCTTCACTAGCTGATCTCCCATTGTCCTGGAGACACAATCAACACTTGATCCCTACTGCTTTCTTTGTGTTGTTAATGATTTCATAGCTTTCCGTGTACAGTGTCCCCCATCTCATCTCTTTTACAGCTTGAGAAACCCCAGTCTCCTGCACTGTTCCTTGTACAGAAGTCGTGTCACACTTTTGCTCACACTATAACTCTTCCCTGAACCTTTCCCAGCTCTTCTCTATCCTTTTTGAGGGACCAGAACTGCACAGAGTCTTCAAGGTGTGGGTGCAAGATGGATTTATACAGCAGCACAGTAATGTTTGCTGCTTTATTGGCTTTTCCTTTCCTAGTAATCACAAACATTTATTTGCCCTTTGTTACTGAGCAGTGATCTGATGTTTTCAAGGAAGCATCTACAGTAGCTCTACAAAGGCCTCCCTCCTGACCAGCAGCAGTGAGCACAGAAACCATAATTTCTACATGAAGCTGGAGCTGCTTCTCGCTAAATGCATTTGTGCTTTACATCTGCCTAGACTGAATTTCGTTTGCCATTATATGGGCTGGTCACTCTCTCTCTTTAGGTCTTCCTTGAGTTTCTCACCATCTGCACTCATATTCACTACCAATAACTCTGTATTATCATTAACATTTGTGACCTCTCTGCTCACCTCCTCTGCAGCTCTGTGCTCCAGCTCTGCCCTGCTGTGAACCTCTCTGCCCTTTTCTTGCTTTCTCCACTCCAAGGACTCACATTGTCCTTCAGATTTCTTCACCTGGACCCATCATCCTTCACATGTGCCATGTGCAGCCTACACCATCCAGAAAAGCCATACTTTCTTCATACTTTCTGACACTGCCAGCTCTCTGCTTTGCCAAGTGGTTGTAATCATGGCAAACAGAGTTGTACCAATCCTCCGTGTCCAGGGGCAGGCTGTCCCTGCTGCAAAGGACAGAAGGGACAGGATGGGATGCTCCTGCCAGGCAACGGAAGTAACATTTAGGAATTTTTGAAATTCACCCTGATGTCATTTTTATTTTTTGAAGGCTTTAGAAAATAATACTGTGGGCTTTGTGAACAGGAAGAAAAGGATTTATTATCCTTTTTTGACTCTAGTGGTTACCCAAAGTTTGGATTGTTTCAGTTAATTATTTAGTGTCAGGATTGTTTCAAAACCTAGCTGATTATTTACAAAGAACAGGCACTGCCTTCTTTGTTTAATATGAGGAAACACTTTGCTCACTGCTCCAAGCTCTTTTCCAGCTAGTGGTTCATGCAGTTTGTACTACCAGGCAATACCAGCAATGTGTTTTGCTGGCATAGCTCAGCACCCTCAGAAGACTTGTATCATGCGCCTGCATTTTGGTGTGGTTTCTGTTGTTCCAGATAGTTGATTCCATAAAGGATGTTAATTGTTCGCTTTTGCTTAATGTGAATGAATAGAGCTGCAATACCTTCTGTTTCCAGCAAGCTTTAACACGATCTGTGATGGAAGGAACTTCATAAGAAGCCAGCAGCCTCCCAATTGCATTGATTTTTCAAAAAGGAGCGTAACTCAATCTGAAAACTAGTTTTCTTCACTGGTTTCTTTCACCAGTAAAGCACAGTTCATTCATGCAGTGTCTTCATCCCATAGACATCCCAGCTCTGTTGAAGCCCTGGAAAAGTCAAGCCTTGCAGTAGTAATAACATGGAATTCCACCACTGGAAGCAATTTCAACCAGGCTCAGGACTTCTAGAGATTAACTTGTTTGTTAGGTTTCCCAGTTGAAAAGCAGAAAGTAGTACACTGTACCTTTTCTTATTTTCAAAGATTTGCGAGTGGACTGTCTCTAATGAAAAGGTTAGAGAGACAAGGAGTTAGTTTGGAAACTTGAGTTGGCTTCAACAACGTTCAGAAATTGCCACATCCTTTTTGCATAACACAAAACTTTCAGTAGGTCTGTGAAATTCCAAAACATGCATGTGGCAATCACTGACACCAGCTCCTGGTTCCAGACCTTTGCTTATCCTCCATGTGGGAACATCTCATGGCCTTTTCCAGTGATTTTTGTCATTGAGATGGTGTGATTTTTCCTCCCTGCCTTCAGACTGGTCCATACTACAGACCTGAACATGTCTCTGAACACCTGTGGTAAGTGATGCAGGTCTGAGCAGACCTCCTGTATCCTGCTCACATCTTTTGTTATGTTGCCCAACATCATTGTTCATAACTGTGTCCAAATGCAGCCATGCCTTAAAGACCATCCAGGCCCTTATCACCATAATTCTCCACTTGAATTTCTCTTACCTCTGCATGGTGTAACACAACTCATTGCACAGCAGGAGGGCCAGCATTGCTCCTATAATCTAGGGATATTTTTTTTAGTGGTTGGGCTTTTTCTCAGCTATGGGTTAGCAAGACGTGGTCTCTGCTTTGCTTCAGAGGAAACAGCACAGAGGACTTGCTACCAGCAACCTTCTGCTGCCTGTTCTCCACTGCAGAGGACACAAATGCTTTTTCTCAAGAGACAACACTGCTTTTCTTATTATGGCTGCTGCTTGTCACACTCCACTTTATGAGAGGATGCATTTTCCAGCTTAATGTGTGTGTAAAGAACAAAACCAAAGAAGCCCTGCAGTTGTGTGAGTGATGCTAGAGCATGTTACCTCCCATGGCAGCGCAGCAGCTTCCTCGCTGTGGTGCATGTCAGCGTGAGTTTGAAATGTCCATGGGCAGCATGATGGGCTGTTACAGGCACCTGAGAGCTTTCCCTTGACTATAACTTTGGTTATTACTCCTCCTCACTTTTCTCTTTACCTCTAGCATCTCAAAGAGCAATGGACTATTTGGAGAGAGAGTGTCCCAGGCTACCTAACACAGAACTGCTCTGAAAACATGACGCATTAAGATGCTTTTCCACATAAAACTCAACAGAGAGATCTAGGCAGTTTTCTGTGTGCATCATAAATCTAAGTGCACAGCTAACACATGCCGAGACAGAGTCTGATGCATCAGAGAAGGTTTTCAGGTAGCTGGAGGTGAGCAGACACCTCCAAGATGAGCAAGGCTGGCTAAATCCCCAAAAGCTCATGACTTTGTCTCAGTGTCTCTTCAGTACACCCTCTGTTGCTATGCCCAGACTAATGGGAACAGGAGAGAATGGGAACTGTTGCCTATAGAAAATGCACCCTTTCTGCAGAAGATGTTTGAGGCTGCCGCCCTCCCTGCCTCACAGAGCACTTGCCTGGTGCCAGCTACATCGCTGCTGCCTGAGGAGCTCTGCCAGCGTGACCCAGAGCTGCACGCATGGAATAATTCTTCCCTAGCACAGCTCTGATTGCTTTAACAGCTGAGCACTGAATTTAGGTATTTCTACACGAGGCGCAAGTGGGTAGGGATGGGACCCTGGACAGACAGAGTTTTGTGAGAATACACAGACCAGCTCTTCATTCAGGGAGAGAAGGAGGCTCCTGCTGTTAAACTCCCACCACCAAGAGAAGAAGGGTGTCAGTGGAAATGAGACACCCTGACGTAGGAACAAATGACTGGTTTCATCCAGGCCCATGTGGGATGGTTCTGCAACAGAAAGAGGGACAAGGGCTGGTGTTGCAATGACTTCTGCTAGCAACCATCATCAGTTACTGTTGTGCCAGCTTTTGTGTAGTCATCTCAGGCTTTCAAGTGTTTAATAACTAGTAAAAAGTCCTTTCTTTGGCTGAAATTTGGCATATGAAATAGAAATTTGTTAGGAATACCGTTGCACCTTTTTTCACCCAAAGAAGTCTGGTGGTTTTCTGCTCTTGTTTTGGGGATGACTGTTCTCATTTTGGAGATTCCTTCTGGCTATTGCAAATGTAAGAGCAATTCAAATCATATTTACATTTCCTTATGTTTTTCCATCTCTAACAGCATTATTAATGGACTTAGGGAGCCTGTCACTTGTTAATCTCTATGAGTCATACAAAAAAAAGAGATCGCTATTGTATGTAGTCTACTTTCTGTTGTCATTTCTTGCTGACTTATCTCCTCTTGAGCATGGGCTTGCAACAGCTGCTGTTGCAGGCTTGTTACCCATAACCTACATCTGCCTTTGCACAACAAACTGGAATGAAAGCAAGCAGTGGACTGAAAATGTCTTTCTAGACAGAACTGAACTTAATTCTCTATTGCCTTTTACTTGGGTGGAACAAGCACAATGACACTGTATCGTTGTATGCCATGTCACTGTATGTTGTGTAAGCAGCTCTACAAAATGCAAAGCAGTGGAAAGGAGTGCCTGGTGGCATTGTACAGCTCCAGTCTCCTTTGACTCTTTGTGGTCCAAGAGTCATTCAGGCACATCTCAGACCTGAGTGGTATTATCTTGTCTTTAAAGTTTTGTAATAATGAAGAGAGCACAAGAAAAATAAAAAAATACTTTGGCTGACTTGAACTGGTACAGGCCAATGAATTACCATGAAACTATTTTTTTTATTGGATAATTCTTATAATCCTTGCTGCAAATATGAAAATGAAGCATGGCTTGTTATGTGTTAAGTTTCTACTCTGAAGTATTTTGTTGGAAACTAGTTGCCTCTCATATGAAATTAATAGAAATTTCCTACAGCATATGTGATATAAGTAATTGCATTCCCCCAGACAGTGCTCTATACATTAATTATTCATTCCATTGCTGGTTATTTTGTCCTTAATCCAATAATAAACTTCTAGCTGTTCAACTCTGAAATCTTTTTGGTATCAAAAAGCTGGCAAAATTCACAGCATTTGTTATTGGGGAAGTAGTTCTGTGTTGGTAGATGCAGACTCCGCTAACAATTAGCTCTTGGCATACAGTCACTTAGAGCTTGTCCAGACAGCAGTTTTTGCAAGATTTGGCTTTGCATTTGCAATACTTCAAGTCATTTGCAGCACTATATCCATAGTCACTTTTAGGCCAAAAAATATATTCATATATATGTTTTCCTTAGGTTTTATTTCAATCAGACAAATCTTCTGATGCAGATTGAGCAGCAGCTCAACCTGAAGTGAAGGCCAGGAGCCCACAGTGGGCGGTGGGAAGGGTGAAGGACTGCATCAATCACTGCCATTAAACAAAATGCTTGTTAATATTTGCCCTTAGTGTGCAGCAAGCACGAGGGAGCAAGCTCTCATCTGGAAGAGTGTTTGGAGAGAAGCAGCAAACATGCTATAAATTAACACCCTTGCTAACTTAATGGAAACCTTCCTGCCTTAACAACCTGCTAGACAGAGGTATGATTGATCCTGCTATCCGGCAGTGCTCCCCTACCACGAAGGAAATCTGTGTGCACTGTGGTGGATGGGTGGAAATGAGTGCACTGAGAGCAGTTGTCCCAGCCAAAGACCTGGCCATGTCCACAGCATTCCCCACAGCACTGGGGTTGCCGGGTCCTACACCGTGCATGTTGCTGCAGCCACAGGAGATCTGCCACTAGTGAGAACACAGCTGAGATTTATTAGAAGGAGCTGTGATTTAAACGAATTGTAAACAGCCTGAGCGTGCTGTGGTTCATCTGGACTCAGCTTGCTCTTTGCCTCTGAAGCTTCTGATTACCAGGAACCTGACTACAAAGATGTAGCTCCTTTCATGCAGTGTCCTGCCAGGCTGGGTCACAAGTGTGCTACTGAGAGCACACATGGGTCTACTCCTGTATCTACCACCAGGTCCTCCTCTGCATCTCTGTGGGAGGCATCAGTCCCTCTTCTTTATTATAAGGAAATCTGTGCAGTGAATTGCTAAACCATCCAGCATCTCAGCCATCTGGGAGATGACTATAAAGGCAATTGCTCTGTCAGCTCTTTCTTATGCCTCTACTGTGGAAGTGCATGCGTAATCCCACTGAGAGCTCCGGGCTAGCAGACTGTTTTGTTACCATCAATGACAAGTTTGCTAAAAATGAGTATCCTGCTGTTGTCATTTTATATATTTTTGAGGGGTGCTGAGGTTGGAGGTGGGAAGCTGGGGAATGCCATGCAGTGGAATCAAATGAGGAGGCACCAGGAGGCTTTGGGTCTCCTTTAATATGAATCTGCCCTGGTTAATCCTGACAAGAAGTTGTTTCCAGCAGCTTGGCTTGCAGGAATGAACTGGGAGGGTCAGTCCAAAACTGGCCTTTGCTGTCAGAAGGAGGTATTTTACATAGAAGCCCTCTGCTGGTGCAAACAGTGGAGGAAAGATATATCCTTCAGCTAGGGCTGAGCAAAGTGAGAAGGAGCCGGAAGAGCTGGTGGTGCTCACCTTGCTGGTGTGCCCAACAGGAGGTTGCAGCCGGACCTTATCTTTGCATGGGGTTTTATACAGCAAATAGCTATTGCATGTTTGCTCTTTGGTGAGGAAACAAGGACTTTTTAAATAGCCACACCTAGGGAGCATTTTTTAGTGCCCATGAGCTGGGTACTCCTGTTATCACCTCTGGCAGAAGTTAAGGGCAGATTGGGTTGCAGAGGCACAAATGAACTTGCATGTGGGTAGCTGGCATTTTGGGGGTTGCTTTAAAGCATTTTGACAACATGCTTTCCTCTCTCCCTTGTACCTCTCCTGCCCTTACACAGCAGCTTTCAGCACGCACAGCTTCTGGGCTTGGACCTTGTGCATTTGGAACAAGTGAATTTGCAGTCACTCTGGGTTGATAATTTCTGCAGCTGGTAGCATTGGTCCCCAGCCTCTCCCCCACGTAGTGTGGGTGGTGAGGAGCTGGGGAGGGGGGAGGCAGCCCAAGGGGCAGCAGCCCTGTTTACCCATAACCAACTGTGCAGGGCAGGGGACAGCTCTGGTATGGGGTGGCAGGAGGGACCCCCACAAAGGAGGCTGTTCCATGGAGATATGGTGGAGTAGGAGAGAGAGAGAGACCAACATGCAGGTGCATTGGGTTTGGTGGTGCTCTGCTGTGTTAGAGGTATCTCTGGTACAAAGTAGTTATGTCATTAAGTGGAGAATGTATACCAGAAACCTCAGCCATGGACCTATCTATCTCTCTAACCTGGTCTTGGTGCCCCTGGGCAAATGGCCATGCCAGCCTGCCAGCAAGGCTTCTTGTGTGTGAGAGAGGCTGCCAAGGAGCAGGGCGCTTGAGGCATTTTGGTAAATGTGTGAAAAGGAAGAAGCTGCTGCAGTGTTTCCTCTCTTGAGTCAGAGGCAGCTTGGCTCCATGCAGCTGAAATCTGTGTGGGTCCTGGAGCCAGTATCAAGCATCAGGCAGAGGTAACTGGCACTGGGAAAGCCCAGGTGGGAGCAGAGGTGGACAAGCAGCAGCAGCAGGAGCTGCTCCCACCAGTGCACCCCCTTACCTCCCTGGTTGGTTTTTCCTGGGTCTTTTTTATCCCCTCTTTAAGGAAAATACTGTTTGTAATTTGGTTCATATTTGGGAGTAAGGAAAATTTACTCATTGAACACCAGTTTAGCTTAATCTTCCTGTGTTTCTACATGAGGGGTTGGGCCAGGGCTATTTATAATAGCAGTGTTAAATCTGAGGTCAGGCCTTGTTGCTGGCTGTGACGGCCACAGAAGGTCTGCCCTCTACTACTTCTGCTTTTGCATTTCTTTCATCCACACAATTCAGGCTGAAATGTTCCTGGTTTGTTCATGGCTTGCTTCGTTTACACTTTGTTAAACAAGACAAATAACCATGCTATGTAATGGTGCTTGATTGTTCTTCACCAGATGTGACCTTACACATGTAGAAAGTGGTTCATACCTCCTTTAAAAAAGAAAAGGAGGGTGTGGGGGGTGAAAAAAGCAAGTTGGAGCCCTATCGAGCTAGAGATAAAAGCTACTAGGAAGATAAAATGTCATCCAGATGCAGCAGTGACTGAGCCACAGGATGGGTCCAGAAGCAGCTCTCCAGCAGCGGCAGCCTGCCAAGAAATCAGGTGCTGCTGGGGCTGCTGCCATCAAGTTTTCATTATTATTTTTTTTTTTTTTACTTTGTCACTTGAAACGTGGCTGTGAGCATAACCCAAGGAGAAAGTCAGAGCAGAGGAGGACAGCAAGCAGCCCCCCACCAGGCTGTCTCCTTGCAGCTCCACCTCTGCCTGCCCTCTCCCAGCTGCCTGCATTGACACATAGCTGTGTTTAAACATATCTCTCTCCTCCTGGTGCTTTTTCACAGAAACCTCTGGCTTTTGACTGGGGAACAGGGAGAAGATGAGAACTTCTCATGGCTTTATCCATTCCCAGGGATGGAGGCTCTCTAGACCTCTAATGGCTTCTTAATTATCCAAATCCAAAATTTTTTCAAGACTTTCTCTACGTCATGCATCATATGGCCATGTTAGAGCCGTAAGGATATGGCATGTGCAGATACGCAGGAGGAAGTGCAGCAAAAGGAACCATTTTCTCATTAACTGTATCTACTGAGGACTGTATTTATGTTAAGCCTGGCTGTCATGTTTCAGCCCTGTGCAGCATGCCACTCATGCAAGACTTTTTATTTTTCAACGGATTGTATCTCTGGGGACTTCTGTGATTTCTGGCTGCTGCTTGGCTCAGAAAAGTGCCCAGGTCCTGACCCAACCTTGCTCCTCTGGTGGGATTCTGACATGTTACTGCCCATTAAGGGTGCCCCTGAGGTTGTTTTGGTCAGGGGATACAATGACTGCTGCAAGATGGGGGGGGGGGAAAACTGCAATGCCTCCAAATATCTGTTTGCTTTTTAAGTTTCTGCCTGCTGTTTTGGCAGGTAGCTAGTGTATGCTGGGAGCTTTCAAATCCTTCTCCTGCTCGACATGGCACTACCTCCTCTGTCCACACCAGGCTGGTACTGCCTGGCGTTTCCACCAATGCAAACCCCTGCGTTGGCAGAACCCACATAATGATGTTAATTCTGGGGCACCACTTGTAGTGTTACTTGGCCTAGTCCTTAATTGTATGAACAGCAGTGATACTAGGCAGTGTAACAGTCTCCCCTTATACTTCAGTAAGTAAAGTCATTTCCACTGCAAAGAGTAATATAATGACAGGTGATTTCTCAATGGCTCTTTTAAGAAGCAACAAAGAGAAGGAGAATTTGCCCATGAAAACATAAAATTGCCCGTCTGAGCAGGTGCATGGCAGTGCAGCAGCTCCTGGCCCGACAGCCTAGCACCCAGCAGCACCAGGCAGGCACGTGGACAGCTGTTCCAGCTGTGCTCAGTGCCATGGGCCGAGTTCCCAAGTCTTATGGCCACAAAAATAATGGATTTTTTTTCATTATGGAACACATAACTCACTTGAGACTGAGCTATGCAGAGATGGCTTAGCTCACTTTATATGTTCCCTAGTCTTGCAATTCCTTTTCTGAATAGTAAGCAAAAATAAACCAACCTGAAAAGGAAATTATTCCTCTGGAGACCTTTGATAAGTGCTATTTATAAACCCTCTCAATTATTTTTTCCCATCATGGAAGCCTGGGAGGCCAGTCTGTGTTCTTTGTGATGTGCCTGCAATGAGATGTGGTCACATCTGTGGAGTATTCCCATCTTGGATGTGATTCCTGCCGCTCTGCAGTGTTGGAAATAGGCCCAGCTGTCAGAAGCCAAGCCCTTCAAAGCAACCATCAGTTTTGTGTACCGGTGATTTTTTTTGGAGGGGGTTGGTTTGGGTCCCCCTCCATTGCCCCCTGTTAATACACAGAAGACTACTCCTGTTAGAGTTACCCCTGAGTGACTTACAGCGGAGCTGCTTCCGTGTAACACTGGAAATCACTGAAGCTGCAAGGAAGTGTTTACCAAGTTTTAAAGGAAAAATGAGCCTGCCCTCTAGCTGCTGCGCACACACACGTCGCCTTCCCTGGCATTCCTACAGCAGGCAGGACAGGATCAGTTGTGCTTCCTGGGCTCTGCTGGTTCAGCGGCTCAGGGGCTCCAGCTGGGTTTGCTACGCGGTTCCTCTGCATGGCGATGACCAGCCATTCACTAATGTAGTACAGCTGTGTGACTTTTGCACAGTAAAGCTGATCGTCCAAGCCACAGGGCAGCAGTTTGTAGCGCGAGTTCACCCGCGTTGCCTTCATCATGGTGCCTTGAAGGGCAGCACCATTTCTCGCAGCCCTCAGGGTCGGGTAGTGCATAGCACTTAAGGTCAGCACCTGAATTTAAACCAGGTGTAAGATAAGGGCCACAGCAAAAGTGTGTTTGAATGCCAGTTCAACTATGTATATAGATATCGTTTGGATAAAAGGATCTTGAAAAACGCAGGAGGAAGCAAGAGATCATCTGTGTGCTAGGGGTCTGATACTCTAAAAGCATAGTGCCCCTGAGATGTTGGAAAAGTTCAGCATTTGGAAGTTTTGAATGATGAGAAGACAACCTGATGCTTATACTTGCTTGTATATACTGGCACAAAAGCACGTGGCACCATACAAACAGATTGCCGTGCAAAGCAGAGGCAGGGGCCGTGGATTAAGAAGCTAATGGCTTGAGGCATGCGCTGCTTCAAGAAGCGGGGTGCACCTTAAAGATCTTCTGGCTTTCAAGTCTGAGTAATTAAATTGACTACAAGGAGACAGTAATTTGAATTGTGGCTGGATACAGTAGTTGTTTAGGAAAAGCGAAAAGAGGGAAGGTTGCACCTTATGGGTCTTTCCCTTATGGGTCTTTCCACAGTGTTTCCTCACTTTCTGTCTGTTGTTCTGGAGTTTATCTAAAAGACCCAGGATATAAGATCAGGCCCTTAGCATAACATAATGTAGGAAAAAAAGGAGGAGAAAGCATGAATGGATAAGAGGAGAAAAAGGAGCATTTTCCCCTTCTCATACTGGGAAGTTGCTATATGTGTTCTACTGGTTACATTGGTGAGGGGAGAAATTATTTTAGGGATGTCAGCATGTGTGTGCGTGTTTGTTGTCCATGGTGAAGCCTGGCAGTGGCCATTCACAAACACAAAATAATTTCTCCAAACAGTCTGAAAGGAAGAAGTTGTAAACCATTTCAGGAATGTTGAAAGAATTGCTTTGGTTTTAGTTGGGTTTTTTTTTTTGGTAGTGTCCCTCCCCACCCCCCCCTCCCCTCCGCCCTTAGAAAAGTCAAAAAGTTTTTTGCAGAGAAAAGAAAACATTTGGCACTTTCACCATGGACTGTTTTGTTTTCAACCATTTGAAATGAAAGAAAAGGAATTAATGTTTGGGGAAAGTGGTTCCTTTTTTATTGCTACCTCTGCCTAATGCAAATGCTGGAGATAACAGGGATCACGTCTGGATCCTTTCTTTGCCCAGAGTGACTTGGACACTCATTGCCTAAATTTAATGATGATGAAGTTCCTCCTTTTGTAATGGCAAATATGCACTCTGTGTCCTGTGGCAAGGCATCCTGGCAGGAGCTGGGCTCATCCTGAGTGACCCTGGTGCTGGCAGTCCTCAGAGAGCCCATTGACCTCTTCTGCAGATGCTGTGTCACTTCGCCAGCCACACTTAGGGGCTGACCAAGGCACAGAGGTATTTATTAACACAGTGGTCAGGCCACCGTGCTGAGAAGGGAGCAAGACTAATCAAATTAACTCTGTTGGAGGGAAAATATAGTTTTTAACCAGAACTTCTTGTTTCTTGGAGAAGCGGCCTAACCACAAGGCTGTGGTGTTACACCTTTTGTCTGAATGAAAATGGCTGTAGGGCACTCAAAAATAGCTCTTGAGCTGATACAGTCCTCTCCGCCCTTTGTGAGAAGCTAGGAAGAGAGAAAGGGGAAGACCAGTTTAAAGCTTTCTGGTTTAGTTTTTTCTCGGAAAACATGGATTTTAATTTACTTGTGAATTTTGTGGCAAGTGTCTGCTACCACCGAACACTTAGAAGTAAAATGTGCAGCCTCCTCCCCACCAGACATCTGGCTAAGGCGGTGGGGCAGAGCGGCAGGGTGGGCAGGCGAAGGGGCTGGGGCTCCAGGGAGGCTTTGAACATGGTGGTCAAACAGGAGAGAGCCGTAAGTGAAGCCCAAGGTGCTGGAAATTTCTGTCTCTGAGGGTGTAATGAAGAGTGAGAACTTGCTGGGGTGGATGAGGGGCAGCTCTTGGGATGAGCCGTCAGGGCGGAGGTTTGCGGCGGTGCCAGGGGTGCGCCGCGGTGTGCGGGACCTCAGCTTGCTTCTTCCATAGCAAGGGTGAGACCTATGGAACAGCTGGCAGAAGCAGCCTGTCTGAAAGTAATGTTCAACAAGGAATTTCCTCACTTCGGAAGCCACTAGGTGGCATGTGAGGTGCAGCAGAAATGAAGCACAGTAGCTGGAGGCAGCGTAAGATGCTCGGTGGCTCGGCATCGCTGGAGGGGCCATCGCCCGGCCCGGGGAGCTGCTGCGCAAAAGCCACCTCCTGGTACTAACTCCATATTCTAACATGTCACAAATGTCTGAGCGTTGTGGTTTTCTTTTTCTTTAAAAAAAAGAAAATAAAAAGTTGGGTTTCTGTGGGACACGGTATATTAACAGGCAGGATCGAGCCCACCATTCTCCGTGGGGACCTCCCAGCATACCCCTGCCCCCCTCGGGGTGCAAACTGGGGGACATAGCCACCCACCCCCTTGGCAGGCTGGATCTGAGTCTTTGCAGCAGTTACCCCCAACCTTCTGCTGTGTTTTCACTTTGAATTTAAACAGGGTGTTGTTTTTCATGAACATTCATCAGCTAGGAATTTATCTCTATATTTATATATAATATAATATAATGTAATATAATGTAATATAATGTAATATAATGTAATATAATGTAATATAATGTAATGTATTATAATATAATATAATATAATATAATATAATATAATATAATATAATATAATATAATATAATATAATATAATATAATATAATATAATATAATATAATATAATATAATATAATATAATATAATATAATATAATATAATATAATATAATATAATATAATATAATATAATATGATATAATATGATATGATATAATATGATTTAATTTAATTTAATTTAATTTAATATAATATAATATGATATGATATAATATAATATAATATGATATGATATAATATAATGTAATGTAATATGATATAATATTCTATTCTATTCTATTATATCATATTATATTATATTATATCATATCATATCATATATTATATTATATTATATTGTATTATAATATATATAAAATATAAATAAAATTTATATTTTATAAATGTCACTGAACAGCCACCATTAGTCTCTACCTACTATTGCAAGGGACAGTGTTGAAGCAGTTGTTCAGCTTTGTCACCTCTGCCTTGTATTGAACCATTTGGTAGTTTTCTTGTAGTATTGTGGTTGGTGGGTTGGTTGGGGTTTTTTTGTTTGTTTGTTTGCTTATTCGTTTTTAATGCTCAAGTTGAACAAACTCCAACAAAGATCCCATGCAAGCCCAGCTGACTAATCAAGGCTACTAATTTCTAGTGATGGGTCACAAATACATCTTTGTTTCAATAGCTAAAAGCATCTTCTATGATGTGCTTTTGATTCATTCCTCTAGCGGTAATTGCAAGTAATGCCGCAGAGGTCTCTTAAATTCCCCCAGTGCAGCCTTGGCAGAAGCCAGCTCGGAAACAACCCTCTGAATCCTGGCCCTCTGAATCACCTGGTCATGGCACAGAATGAAATTTTCTCCCAGCTATTCAGCTTGCAGGAACATTGTCATTTGGAAGAGAAAACTTAGTTTATCAACTGATGGAATAACATGTTGAAATACGTGAAAAAATAAAGGGTACCTCTACAAAAATGTGGAAGCATAAGTAGCCCTGGCTATACGTAAAAGGATGTAGGTTCCACCTACTGATGAGTCCTGGTCTCTAGGAAGAGGGAAGCAGGGAAGTGTTTTGGAAGGCAAAGATGGAGATTAGGCACCTTACTTCTGCGCTGGGCATCCTTCGTGCAAGTGCCACCAACCACCCATGAAAGCTGTAGGTTGGACATGTGAAAGGTGAGACCAGGGACGTGTTCCCACTCTATTTCTTGCAATAAGAACCCAGCCTCTACCTTGATTATGAATCACAGGGGCCCATCAGTAGCCCTGGAGATGGCCTGCTGCCTTTTACCTTTCTGCCCCAGCGAGTATGTGGGTAGTGTTGGCTGGATGGTCTCCATCGGAGTCTTACACAGCCATCAAGGACTGTCAAGACATATATACTTTCTAATACTTGAAGTCTTGAGCAGATTTATAAATGAAGCAACAGTTTAGAAGTTTTAGCAAAGACTTGCTGGTCTGACTACCTGTGTTTTTTCAGCATAAACACTACTTAGGGTTTTTCAAAGCAAACCAAAGTGGTTGCTGTTGTAATTTCAGCATTAGCTATCGAAACATCCCTCTTGGTCGCTCTCTTGTTCCTGCGGTATGTAGCCCTGCCTGGCTGGCTTTTAGCTCTGCAGTTCAGAAGAATCTGTAGAGCTGAGCGAAAAGATGAAGGGAATCCAGCCACTTTAAAAAACCAAACCAAACTCCAGCCCCAACAAAACAAGCTATTTAGTAATTTCTGGCTGAATTTCTCCTTTTGTCTAAGGATTCAGGCTGGAACAATTGGGCATGGGGGCTCCATATGTTTTTGTTAGTTCAAAGGAAATAACTCTGTTGTGTAGGAGCAGTGATAGACCTATAATGAGCTATTTAGAGTAGCAATAAGAAAACATGCATAAAAATGTTGAGGTAGCATTGGATTTACTGTGATGAGAGAAGGTGCTAAAGGAGCCCAAACTGCCTGTCTCTAATAATTGTTGTCCCCTACACTGTACCTACTTCTGGCATGTTGCCCTCTCCCTCCCTCCTGCAGAGTGCTTCAGCTTATTTCCAGCTCTGCCAGCAAGTGCTTCCCCACCTGAGGACCCAGCTGCTGCTCCAACCCCATCAGATAATGAGCATGCCCTTGGCATTTAAGTTCATGTAAATTAAAGCACAACTAACTCACCAACTGGCATCCTAGACCATGTACAAAGAAGTCGGTAAACTCTGTATTGCCTAAAGAAGAAGAGGATTGACTCTTTAAATGCATTTAGTTTTGACATGCTGATGCTGCATGCTATAGCCACCCAGGCACAGAGTCCTTGTAGCAGAAACAGATTTTGGAGTAGAGACCTCCAGGAGAAACACCCAGACAGACAGTTTTGCTCTCACAGATGTCTGAGAAATCAGAAGTGTCCACCATCCACTTCAGGATGAACCCAAACTCCTGGGACCTTTGCTGTTTAACAGAAAGGTCACAGAGATCTTTCTTATCTCCATAATAGACTAGAAGTCATCAGAAAGGCATTTGCTGGCCAATGACCTGGTTTCAGACTGGAGCTCTGCACCCTCTTGCCCACACCCAGCAGGATGGGATAAGGCATGCCAAGGTAGCTCCTCTTTCTTGAGGGGAGCAGTTCCACCTTGTTCTGGTTAAAGTTTATTTATTATAAATCTCAACCCTTGCTTTCCTACAGCCTGTCTACTATCCTCTCTGCAGGAAGTCCCCTCTCCCAGAACTGGGGATGGTCTCCCTTGCTCGGAGCACAGGTTGTGTGCCCACATTTTTGTAGCACTGTAGCCTTAGACTGGTTGCCTGGACTGGTGCCTTCAAGTTATTGATGTTTATCCT